>NC_069506.1:130254330-130854330 GCF_027579735.1 Bombina bombina
GATTTTTGTGCCTACAGGCACCTGAAATGTAAATCCGGCCCTGTATGTAGTCAAATAGTACAGCAGATTGCATGGATGTGAGTGGATTGTTACCAGGCAGCGTGTAACAACCAACCTGTCTGGAGACACTTATTATCTGAAGTAACGGTAAATACACCTATGATAACAGCTCTCCTTCCTGTGAGGATCAACATAGAGATTATTTCATCAACCTGTAAAACAGAGATTACTTTACCAGTCTGTATCTACATACTCCAAGAGGTAGATGTTGCATGTGAACAACTTTGGAGGAGAGAATCGGATGTGAACTATCCTGTCACTACATACTCCAAAAGGTGGATGAAATTATAAAAGGCACTTTCCAGCATATCAGATACACCAGCATTGGAACACTATTAACCCCTTGCATATATATATATATATATATATATATAAACACTCATTAAGAAATGTGTATGTATGCATATATATTTGTTAAAGCCCTTTGCAGCCCTTCTTTTCAAACACCTTATACCATCTATCTTCTTTGAGAACTTATAACTGTTTAAATATTTTTTTAAAACAAACACTTTTGCATGTATTTATGTTGTGTTTACTGCCACTTTTTTTCCGCTATCCTTTATGCAAGCTTTCAAGTCATGCTAGCCAAATGCACGTTAAATTCAATAGTGCTCAAGCGAACACGTTTACTTTCAACTCGTAATATGCATGCTATTTACGTCACATGCAAAAAGCTAGGAAAAACATAATTTATGTAAGTATTTACCTGATAAATTCACAGTCCATGAGCTAGTGACGTATGGGATATACAATCCTACCAGGAGGGACAAAGTTTCCCAAACCTCAAAATGCCTACAAATACACCCCTCACCACACCCACAATTCAGTATAACGAATAGTCAAGAAGTGGGGTGATAAAGAAAGGAGTAAAAAAGCATCAACAAAGGAATTGGAATAATTGTGCTTTATACAAAAAACCATAACCACCATAAAAAAGGGTAGGCCTCATGGACTCTTTCCAATATGAAAGAAATTAATTTATCAGGTAAATTCTTAAAGAAATTATGTTTTCTTTCATGTAATTGGCAAGAGCCCATGAGCTAGTGATGTATGGGATATCAATACCCAAGATGTGGAACTCCACGCAAGAGTCACTAGAGAGGGAGGGATAAAAAATAAAGACAGCCAATTCCGCTGAAAAAATGAATCCACAACCCAAATCATAAGTTTTAATCTTATAATGGAAAAGAAAAAAATAGAAATTATAAGCAGAAGAATCAAACTGAAACAGCTGCCTGAAGAACTTTTCTACCAAAAACTGCTTCTGAAGAAGAAAAAACATCAAAATGGTAGAATTTAGCAAATGTATGCAAAGAAGACCAAGTTGCTACTTTGCAAATCTGATCAACTGAAGCTTCATTCTTAAAAGCCCAGGAAGTGGAAACTGACCTAGTAGAATGAGCTGTAATCCTCTGAGGCGGGGATTTACCCGACTCCAAATAAGCGTGATGAATCAAAAGCTTTAACCAAGATGCCAAAGAAATGTCAGAAGCCTTCTGACCTTTCCTAGAACCAGAAAAGATAACAAATAGACTAGAAGACTTCCTGAAAACTTTAGTAGCTTCAACATAATATTTCAAAGCTCTCACCACATCCAAAGAATGTAAAGATCTTTCCAAAGAATTCTTAGGATGGGGACATAAAGAAGGGACAACAATTTCTCTACTAATGTTGTTAGAATTCACAACTTTAGGTAAGAATTTAAATGAAGTCCGCAAAACTGCCTTATCCTGATGAAAATTCAGAAAAGGAGACTCACAAGAAAGAACAGATAATTCAGAAACTCTTCTAACAGAAGAGATGGCCAAAAGAAACAACACTTTCCAAGAAAGCAATTTAATGTCCAAAGAATGCATAGGCTCAAACGGAGGAGTCTGTAAAGCCTTCAAAACCAAATTAAGACTCCAAGGAGGAGAGATTGATTTAATGACAAGCTTGATACGAACCAAAGCCTGTACAAAACAATGAATATCATGGAGTTTAGACATTTTTCTGTGGAATACCACAGAAAGAGCAGAGATTTGTCCTTTCAAGGAACTTGCAGACAAACCCTTATCCAAACCATCCTGAAGAAACTGTAAAATTCTAGGAATTCTAAAAGAATGCCAAGAGAATTTATGAGGAGAACACCATGAAATGTAAGTCTTCCAAACTCGATAATAAATCTTTCTAGAAACAGATTTATGAGCCTGCAACATAGTATTAATCACTGAGTCAGAGAAACCTTTATGACTAAGCACTAAGCGTTCAATTTCCATACCTTCAAATTTAATGATTTGAGATCCTGATGGAAAAACGGACCTTGAGATAGAAGGTCTGGCCTTAATGGAAGTGGCCAAGGTTGGCAACTGGACATCCGAACAAGATCCGCATACCAAAACCTGTGAGCCCATGCTGGAGCCACCAGCAGCACAAATGATTGCTCCATGATAATCCTGGAAATCACTCTTGGAAGAAGAACTAGAGGCGGAAAAATATAGGCAGGTTGATAATTTCAAGGAAGTGTCAATGCATCCACTGCTTCCGCCTGAGGATCCCTGGACCTGGACAGGTATCTGGGAAGTTTCTTGTTTAGATGAGATGCCATCAGATCTATTTCTGGAAGCCCCCACATCTGAACAATTTGAAAAAACACATCTGGGTGAAGAGACCACTCTCCCAGATGTAAAGTTTGACGACTGAGATAATCCGCTTCCCAATTGTCTATACCTGGGATATGGACTTCAGAAATTAGACAGGAGCTGGATTCTGCCCAAACAAGTATCTGGGATACTTCTTTCATAGCCTGAGGACTGTGAGTCCCACCCTGATGATTGACATATGCCACAGTTGTGACATTGTCTGTCTGAAAACAAATAAATGGCTCTCTCTTCAATAGGGACCAAAACTGAAGAGCTCTGAGAATCGCACGGAGTTCCAAAATATTTATTGGTAATCTTGCTTCTTGAGATTTCCAAACCCCTTGTGCTGTCAGAGAACCCCAAACAGCTCCCCAACCTGAAAGACTCGCATATGTTGTGATCACGGTCCAGGTTGGACGAACAAAAGAGGCCCCTTGAACTATACAATTGTGAACTAACCACCAAGTCAGAGATAGTCGAACATTGGGATTTAAGGATATTAATTGTGATATCCTTGTATAATCCCTGCACCCTTGGTTTAGCATACAAAGCTGAAGAGGTCTCATGTGAAAACGAGCAAAGGGGATCACGTCCAATGCTGCAGTCATGAGACCTAAAACCTTCATGCACATAGCTATTGAAGGGAATGACTGAGACTGAAGGTTCCGACAGGCTGCAATCAATTTCAAATGTCTCTTGTCTGTTAGAGACAAAGTCATGGATACTGAATCTATCTGGAAACCTAAAAAGGTTACCCTTGTCTGAGGAATCAAAGAACTTTTTGGTAAATTGATCCTCCAACCATGTTTTTGAAGAAACAACACTAGTTGATTTGTGTGAGATTCTGCAGAACATAAAGACTGAGCAAGTACCAAGATATCGTCCAAATAAGGAAACACCGCAATACCCCGCTCTGATTACAGAGAGTAGGGCACCGAGAACCTTTGAAAAGATCCTTGGAGCTGTCGCTAGGCCAAACGGAAGAGCAAAAAATTGGTAATGCTTGTCTAGAAAAGAGAATCTCAGGAACTGATAGTGATCTGGATGAATTGGAATATGAAGATATGTATCCTGTAAGTCTATTGTGGACATATAATGCCCTTGCTGAACAAAAGGCAGAATAGTCCTTATAGTCACCATTTTGGATGTTGGTACTCTTACATAACGATTCAAGACTTTTAGATCCAGAACTGGTCTGAATGAATTTTCTTTCTTTGGGACAATGAACAAATTTGAATAAAACCCTAGTCCCTGTTCTTGAAAAGGAACCGGCACGATTACCCCAGATAACTCCAGGTCTGAAACACACTTCAGAAAAGCCTGTGCCTTCTCTGGGTTCACTGGAATGCGTGAGAGAAAGTGTTAAGGATTCTTTTTATCCCTGTCTGTAAGAGTATTTTTGGAACTCAACTGCAGACCTAACAGGTAAATGTAATAGATGTATCACTTCAGCAGTATGAGCCAAACAAGATATTTGACACAGTAAATGCCTATAGTGAAAGTTGATAAACAGAAAGAAGGGAAACAATGTTGCAAGCATAAGATGGTGATGTTGCAACTAAGTTGTAATAGAGTCACTAGGAATTTTCCTAAAGAAAGGATTAGTTGTTTTGGTGAAATACTTGTGAAAGAATACACCCCTCTCAGCTAGCTCCCAGTAACAGGTGGTATACACAGTAAAGACTTCAGCACACAGCTGGTGCAGTAACTTGCACGCAGGCTTGTCCCAAGGGATCTGACTGGTATCAGGATGAAAAACCTCAAACTGAAAGTTACACAGTGGGACACTGGAGTACCCGTGCAGCTACGATATTTCATCTGAGTTCAGTGGGCGTGGCAAAGTTCAGTTACCTGCGCGGCTTTTTCCTGCATACCGGGTAAGAGGGGATTGTCCCAGCTGAGAAATGAGAGAGTGACAAAGTTCCGTTATCTTCACAGCTTGTTAGTGTATACCGGAGTTAGAGAGGCAAGTTCAGACAGCTTTTAGAGGGGAGTGGTCTGTGTCCGGTTCTGAATCAGCACAGCTTGTGGATTGCAGCGAGGTACGAATGAACCTGTAGCAATGAGGAAAGTGTCCAGTATACCAGTTGTAGGATATCCAAAGGATTAGTAAATAGTGGTATCCAGCTGAGAACAGATTAAAGTTGGAAGGTAGAATTTCAGTACCAAAAATATGGAATAAGGTTTGCAAACCAGAGTTAAAGCACAAACGATCTGAAACACACTGAACTTAACTTCAGCTAGGAAGCTCAATTACTAAGCACCTGTTTAAGGTGTGGCAAAGCTGTATATACACACAGGTAAGTAAATCCCTAGGTCATGTGTTTAAGAGTTGAAATGAAAACCAGACCTGGATTCCTTACCGAATGAAACTTCTCACAGGTGGTCTTACTCTGAAACCTATTCTGTACCCCTGAGAGACAATGTTCTGAATCCAATGATTTTGGATTGAATTTATCCAAACATCCTTGAAAATTTTTAATCTGCCCCCTACCAGCTGAGCTGGAATGAGGGTCTCACCTTCATGTGGACTTGGGGGCTGGTTTAGATCTCTTAAATGGCTTGGATTTATTCCAGATTGAGGAAGGCTTCCAATTGGAGACAGATTCCTTAGGGGAAGGATTAGGTTTCTGTTCCTTATTTTGTCGAAAGGAACGAAAACGGTAAGAAGCTTTAAATTTACCTTTAGAATTTTTATCCTGAGGCAAAAAAGCTCCCTTCCCCCCAGTGACAGTTGAAATTATAGAATCCAACTGAGAACCAAATAATTTATTTCCTTGGAAAGAAAGAGATAGCAATGTCGATTTAGAAGTCATATCAGCATTCCAAGATTTAAGCCATAAAGCTCTTCTAGCTAAAATAGCTAACATCAATTCTGATGATATCAAAAATGGCATCACAAATGAAATTATTAGCATGTTGAATTAATCTAACAACACTATACACATTATGATCTGATACTTGTTGCGCTAAAGTTTCCAACCAAAAAGTTGAAGCAGCTGCAACATCAGCCAAAGAAATAGCAGGTCTAAGAAGATGAACTGAACATAAATAAGCTTTCCTTAGATAAGATTCAAGCTTCCTATCTAAAGGATCTTTTAAAGAAGTACTATCTTCCGTAGGAATATTAGTACGCTTAGCAAGAGTAGAGATGGCCCCATTAACTTTGGGGATCTTTTCCCAAAACTCCAATCTATCAGAAGGCAAAGGATGCAATTTTTTAAACCTTGAAGAAGGAGTAAAAGAAGTACCCAGTCTATTCTATTCCTTTGAAATCATATCTGAAATAGCATCAGGAACTGGAAAAACCTCTGGAATAACTACATGAGGTTTATAAACCGAATTTAAACGTTTGCTAGTTTTAGTATCAAGAGGACTAGTCTCCTCCATATCTAATGCAATCAACACTTCTTTTAATAAAGAATGAATATACCCCATTTTAAATAAATAAGAGGATTTGTCAGTGCCAATATCTGAGGCAGGATCCTCTGAATCAGACAGATCCTCATCAGAGATAGATAAATCAGTATGTTGTCGGTCATTTGAAATTTCATCAACTCTATGAGACGTTTTAAAAGACCTTTTACATTTATTAGAAGGCGGAATGGCAGACAAAGCCTTCTGAATGGAATCAGAAATAAATTCTATTAAATTTACAGGAATATCCTGAGCATTAGATGTTGATGGACCAGCAACAGGTAATGAACTACTACTGATGGAAACATTCTCTGCATGTAAAAGTTTATCATGACAACTATTACAATCCATAGCTGGAGGAACAGTTACCACAAGTTTACAACAAATGCACTTAGCTTTGGTAGAACCGATATCAGGCAGCAGGATTCCAGTAGTAGATTCTGAGACAGGATCAGATTAAGACATCTTGCAATATGTAAGAGAAAAAAACAACATATAAAGCAACATTATCAATTTCCTTATATGACAGTTTCAGGAATGGGAAAAAATGCGAACAGAATAGGCCTCTGACATAGAAAAAAAGACCAGAGGCAATAGGAATTAGGTCTTAAATAATGAAAAAATGTTTGGCGCCAAGTATGACGCACCACAAACTGAAAAATATTTTTTGGCGCCAAAAATGTCCGGAATGAAACACGAGCGTCATAGATGACGCAACCTCATGAGAAACTCGGCGCCAAGATGCCGTAAATGATGAATTTGCGTCAACAAACGTAATTTTCGCGCCAAAAAAGTAAAAAATAAATTATAGCATTTTGCGCTCTTGCGGGCCTAATACAGCTTGCAATTTAGAAAAAGAGTCAATTTGAAAACCTCAGGTAAGAATTTTTTTTTTTTTTTTTTAATGCATTTCCCATATATGAAACTGACAGTCTGCAAAAAGGAAATATACTGATAAACCTGAATCATGGCAAATATAGGTACAAACATATATTTAGAACTTTATATATAAAGTGCCAAACCATAGCTGAGAGTGTCTTACGTAAATGAAACATACTTACCAAAGACACCCATCCACATATAGCAGATAGCCAAACCAGTACTGAAACGGAAATCAGTAGAGGTAATGGTATATAAGAGTTTATTGTCGATCTGAAAAGGGAGGTAGGAGATGAATCTCTACGACCGATAACAGAGAACCTATGAAATAGATCCCCGTTAGGAAGACCATTGCATTCAATAGGTGATACTCCCTTGACATCCCTCTGACATTCACTGTACTCTGAGAGGAACCGGGCTTCAAAAATGCTGAGAAGTGCATATCAGCGTTTAAATCTAGCACAAACTTACTTCACCACCTCCATAGGAGGCAAAGTTTGTAAAACTGAATTGTGGGTATGGTGAGGGGTGTATTTATAGGCATTTTGAGGTTTGTTAAACTTTGCCCCTCCTGGTAGGATTGTATATCCCATACGTCACTAGCTCATGAACCCTTGCCAATTACATGAAAGAAAATACAATATCGCTTATGCACTACAGTTAGCCCTTTAGCTTTAAATACCCTTTTTATTATGGGTGCGTGTTTGGATTTCTTTACCATAAATATAAAATATAAAAAGAACTGATTTTTCAAATTCCTTATTTACACAACACATATATTCAGAAATACAATGGTTTGACCAAAATTATTTACTAAAATTATATATATATATATATCTGCCAATTAGGGAGCAGAGTGTGCAAAAGCAATACATGTGTTACCAAACAGCTAGTTAACTGTGTGAAATATGTGTGAATTAATTGTGTTAATAAATCAAACTCTATGGTGTTCAGAAACCAGTCAAAGGGGCACCACACTGAAAACTAATTAAAAAAAAACCAACAGGATCTTACAAGTAAAGATTCATTTATAAAAGCAAAAATTTAGCCGAGAATGAAAACACATCATTGGTGGATTGACTCACACCTCTTCCCATGTTGCATTGGGCCAAAATAAAGAAGTGATACCTAACAATCTGCTATGTAACGATCTCAACCAAGTGAACATGAGCTAATGTGTCTAATGGCTAAATTAGCCTTAATAATCACCAACTCGCTGTAGGATAGATATACAAGAAAAACAAACTTGTACAATAAAACTCCTAAAATCAAAACATCAGGAGGGCATGTGGGGTAGTCATAGAAACTTCCTAACAACAAAATAAGCAGACGAATCACAAAAGGTGGGCGTGGTCCCGTCCCAAGCACGTCATAGCACACTTGTGAAAACTTCCTGACAAGTAAGGCATTGGTTAGCCACAAAGCAGGAGGCGTGGTCTCGCCACATACGTGTCAGAGATTATCTGGCAAAAGGTATCATAGTACACTCGAAAACACCTCTTAACAAATAAGGCATTGGTTAGCCACAAAAAGGAGGTGTGATCCCGCTCCATACGAGTCAGTGATCAGCTGGCAAATGTAAACAAAAGCCGTCCTTGCGGTAGTGATGATCATCATCAAAGAGACAACTAATAGTCAATCGTTCCCAAGTTTTAGTAACAAAAAATTGTACATGCTAGTAGGCTACCAGCTGGTCACAGCTATCAAAGCTATGTGTCAAAACAAATAATTGCAATAGGCAGATGGCCATTGGTTTAAAGGGAAACACCCATCTCCTTATTCAGACAGTATTATCAGCAAAAGGGGAAGCACATAAATAAACACATGGATGATCGTGCCAACGGGTATTCATATCATGCTAGAGAAAAAAAAAAAAACAGAAATAACAGGAAACATGTAAGCATTACATATACCTAAAAAGAACCAAAAAAAATTACCAAATATCAGAAACATCACTAAGTGATTACACAGACAGCTAGGACAATAAGCAAAAAGCAAAACAAGAAGTACAGTAGGGTGCCACCGATGACATACTCAAACAGCCACAGAGTCTCAAAAAAAGGAATATAATGTGCAAATGTGAAACAAAAAGGGAAAAAAATAAAGGTTAAAAATATGTTAAAAGCAGACTAATACAGGACTTAAGCCTGAAAGAAAGAATGGCATATCATCAAGAAAGACAGATAAAAACCAAGACATATATCACACCCATATGTGTAAGTCAAGGGTCCAAAGAACATAATGCAAAAACAATTTTGAATGAATACTTATATTTGAGTGCAGCTGCTAATGATTATAGTACAGTATCTTTTGAATCTTAAACAACAATTTTGTTTGATGACCTTAAAGTTGAATAATTTTATAATGTTATCATATTTTTTTCTTTTGCTTCTTTCTTTCTTCTTTCTTTAGTTTTTAAGCCAATTTATACTTTGTCTGTTAAATTACACATGTATTTTACAAATATATTCAATAAAAATGTAATTTTTTTCAAATTCATTGTATTACCATAAAGGAAATACTATACACTTTACATGGATTCAAAAATACAATAGTCAGGTCAAAAATTATTTGTTAGAAAATTTTACATAGAAAATAAGATAATATGAAATTTAAAAAGAACTGATTTTTCAAATTCATTATTTCAACAACACAGATATTCAGAAATACAATGGATGGACCAAAATTATTTACAAAAATTATATATATATATATATATATATAAATATATATATATATATATATATATATATATATATATATATATATATATATATATATATATATATATATTTCAATAAAGAAGTTTAGAACACAAATTTAATTATGTAATTCTTTATTGAAATAACATATATAAATATTTATGAACCGCATAAGGCTTTTATATCTGCTTACATTTGAGAATTCTCACACTGAGAGGAAGACTTTGGAGGGATTGACGTCTCATGTGTCTATACTGGACTTTTTATATATTGTTCCTGCTAATTGGAGGAGGTGATATTATACTGGAAATGATCTAGTACTTAATAGTGAAAAATAGGTTTTCAAAACATCCAGGACTTCAAGGTAATTCTATAGGATCCCTCAGCTTCTAAATATATATGGATTCCTATTTTAAATTTTATACTTTTTTTCTTTTATTATTTATCACATAAGTTTTCTACTTATCCTTATTTTTTACTTTTTATTTTTATATTTATGTATTCATATATTTTTTGTTTGTTTTTGTTTGAGATTTTTTTTTTATTCCTTCCAGTACACTTCTCTTTAAGCGTAGTTTTTTTTTAAATTTTCAACCACTATTACTTTTATGTTCAGAGACTGCAGCCCTGTAGCAATATTATATTTGTATTAATATTTTCATTTGATTCCTCTGTACTTGTATTTATAAAATTAATATTTTATGTTAAAATTTTAAAGTTTTAAATAAAATTCATTTTACTTGAAAATGTTTTTCCCTGGTGTAGAGTGTTTTTTCTTCCTGTTATATATATTATATTTAAAAAGTTTTGGAATAAGTTTGATATATATTAAAAAAAACTGCCTAATTTTATAATATGTTCAGCCATTTGGTAAATTACAAAACAACTAAGCAAAATAAATATTGAATGTACATTGCATCCTATATTTACTATATTTAATTAGAATTCCATGAATACTTTTATAATGAATTACATTTCAATTTAAACTGTATCTGTTCTTTAAAATATATAATGAAAGAATCAACTGAAGGGCAGATGTACAAAGTATAGCAAGCAGCTCATCTTCCTGAAATTGATGGTTTACATTTGGATATAATATTTATTGGATTTATCAGCAGTAATCAGACAGTGTAAAATAAGGAACAGGATGTTCCTCATGATTTATGGGCTAATCAATATAGAACTGTTCAAAAGTACACACATATAATAACAAATGAAACATTGAACATATTGCAAAAATTAATCTTTCAATTATCTTAAATAAAACTGTCTTTACTGGTGAATGCCTAACCTTGCTGAAGTAAATAAGGTTCAGATTATCGGCCTAAATTTAATTCATCATTTCAACATGGTGTGTAGTAATCCAGCATGTCATGGGTCAAACAAAGTGTACAATATGTGCATCAAGGCTACTTTGTTTTTCACATCTGTCACAGTTTTATTGGAATATACATTTTCTTAAAATGCTATCACTCTTTTTTTATTCCTAACATGAATACCATTTTATTATTTAAAGGTCTAACTTGGCAATATTTATTGATCTCAACTGAACAAACTATCTGCAATTAAATTGAAATTAACACAAGAGAAATTAGAAAGACTTAAATATGGGCTTAATTTAATTGGACACTGCACATTTGCTTATAGACAAAGTAGAACCATAAGGAACATAGTAGCTCCCACCCGACTACCCTCTAAAAAACCTCAAGAATCTTCTTGGTTGTCATCTAAGGGTATATTTAAATGTCATAACAAAGATTGTGTAGCATGTAAGAAAGTGGACATGGGTGAAACATTTAGGTCCTCAGCTACAGGCCAAATCTATACAAAAAATATGTGCTTAAACTGTAGATCCACTTTCATGATTTATCGTATCAGTTGTATTGAATGTGACAGACAATACAATGGTCTAACTACACGTGAGGTTAGATCTAGGATCAGGGAGCACCTCTCTAGTATCAAGATCGGACATTCTAGCACTCCTTTGGTACAGCATTTTGTCCTTCAACATAACAAAAGTGTTGATTCCTTTAAATGGACTTGCATAGAGAGAATCTTACCCCCACCCAGAGGAGGGGACATGGAGAGGCCGCTGGCAAAACAAGAAGTGGATTGGATATTCACTATGAAAACCAGATACCCACAAGGGTTAAATTCTGATTATAATTTGATCAACTTTTGGCAGTAGTCTGTCCCAGTCCAAAATCCTCAGCTAGCCATCCTCATTTATTACCAGTCCATTTTCCAGTCTACTTTATTTATTTTTAGGGTTAAACCATTTTAGATCCTATATAATGTAGTTTGACTGTTCATTTAGTGCAGAGTGTATTAATTTCGTATAATTTAGCCTAACAACAGCTTCTGGGTTAAAATACACTAGATTAGGATTTGCTCCATAGAGGGACTTTTAAAATTTTAGCTTTTTATTGCCACACAGTTAGCTTTCCTACATATATAGATTTTGAATCTCTACAAATGCTGTAACCATAAGTATGGCTATTTCTAGTGTAGTATAGTGCAGGAGGGGGGTGTATTATAGCCCGTGTGTTAGCTTTTTTTGTGTTTAAAATGCAACTTTGTTAGAATCATAAGTATGTCACTTTTAGGTATAACACTGGGTTTTTTTAGCATTCCCGCAACACAAATTACTATAGTGGTGATTCTGGCATTTTCTATTACTTTATTAGTCTAAATTTATCCTTCTATTGTTGAAATCAGTACTATATTCAATATATTCATTATGTAAATATACTAAGAAGAGATATTAATTAGTGTGTTTGCTGTACATAGTCTATAGTCTCTAATCTTCCCTCACAGCTAATATGTAAACTAAACAAATAAAGAGAAGTATAGCGTGTTTATTAAGGGTTGCTGCTGATAACATACTACATGGCATTTCAATATGAGCCATCAAAGAGTTAATGTGTGTATTCTTATGTTAACCAATAGGAGCCAGTTTGTAATTTTAAAAGGTGGGGAGTTTTTCCCTGAATTTTATCAGCTTTGACAACGGCTTAAAGCCGAAACGCGTCAGCTGGGCTTGCTGACTCCTTATGCTAGTCATCACTGTGTGTTTTCTAATTTTTATCTGTTTTGAAATAAATTTTGAAGCTTTTACTGAAGCCGATGCTCTGCTCAAATTTATTTGCCTTCAGTTTCTATGACCTGCCTAGCGTGAAGCACAGCTGACTGGGGAACACCCTACCTTTTTTCCTAAGCCCTGTGTTTGGCTCTACTGCTTTGAAGTTGACCAATGAGGAGCAAGGAGACAGCACACACACCCCACTGTGACGTCTGAGGAGGGAGACAGAGCGGATCAGTATGCAGGACCTCTCCAGATAATCCTCACAAGAGTGAATAGGAAAGCGCCGGCCAATTGGCGGTGTATGGACAGCACAACCTAGTTGTTTCCAGCTCCCTGGGACCAGACGAGTCACAAGCTGTGAGGTAAGCTTGCGGTGGAAATAACCGCTAGATTCCTTGTTATCATTTGATAATTGACTGTGCATAGTAATCCCATTGGGTCCGTTTATTGTTGCTGGTTATGCATTCAGGCACTTTTGTGTAAGGGAGTACTTTACTTGTTGTTTATACCCTATATAAGCTCATGTGAAAGAGACAAATATCAACTGCATAGTTACATCACACTGATAACGACATGCAGACTAGAGGAGCAACAAAAATGTGAGTGACTCAGAACTATTTGTGGTTGTGATTAGACCACTGTCTGCCCCACATATTATTACACAATGCCCTTAGCACAGCCCTTCTGTCAGCACAATATACACATCAAACCTATGATAAGTCCCTGGTCTTGCAGATTCTGTGTCAGCCACATCTTCACATCAGATCTCAGACACCTAGCCCTAATGCTCCTATTTAAAAATCCTAAAATAAATGGTTAAATACTTCGTAGATTTCTATATCCATAACACATTTCTAGACTTAAAGACCTGTATTTACTTATATACATACCCAGATAAGCTAGTGCACAGATGTCTAGAAAGATACTTTCTTGGACCTTGGGCCATAGTGCTTAGCACTGCCGAATCTGTTGGCACTCTTCAAGTAACCGATAATAATAATAATAATTGTGCATGAACCAACTGTCTCCCTTCCACACTGTGCATTGTCCTTACAGCCCCTAGCCCATTAGGAACAATGTTTCATAAAAACTCTTTTGTTAAAGGCAGCAGTATAGAGAATAGAAAATAAGTACAGACTCAGTAATTTAACAGAATGAGGAAAACAGTTTAATTAAATGTTTTACAAAAATATTACAGGATGCATAACTGTGGTATGTGTTTAACCAGCATGGTAAATGCATAGGGACACTCTGAGAAGACAGGAAACATGCAAAATAAATACAAAACAGCCTTCCTACCTGTACCACAGAAATAAGCAGTGAGACAGAGAGAGTAAAACAACTGTGTGCCTAGATCATACATACCAGTTAGGTGTAAGATTGTATCTAATAATCCCAGTGGTGAATTTCAATCCATTAAGTCCATCTTCAAGTAGAGTTCCTCAAAAATTATTTTATGCAAGGGCCTAGTCAAAATGTCAGCTGTCAGAGGGGTAACCGTCATGGTCACTGATAACCTTGACGACTCTGAGATGGATATAATCCCTACAATATCAGTTTACACCATCAAGCATAACATTTTTTTAACCTGTTGTGTATGTAACTGAAAATGTTGTTGGATTAAGCCTTTTTATGCTGTTAAAGTCAGAGATTGTGTATAGAAGAACAAGTATAGACTTGTAGACTACAATCCAAGCCTTCTCTCTAGTAATTGATTAGATTATTGCTACAGTAAATAATACAAAAAGAATAAGGTTTTACATTAGTACTGTGTGGTCCATCAAAGAATTTTAGAAATAAAACTTAGTTCATCCTGCAAGGTTCTGTATATGTGTGTGTGTGTGAGCGAGAGAGAAAGAAAGAAAGAAAGATAGAAAGAAAGAAAGAAAGAAAGAAAGAAAGAAAGATAGAAAGAAAGAGAGAGAGAAAAAGAGAGAGACAGATTGCAATATGTGGTTAAAAAAAAGAAAACGTTTTTTGTGTGATTTCCCTCCATAACGACATATTTCTGATAATCACAGGCCCTGAGTGACAGCTGAATTGAGTCATTGAGACTTGCCAAAATATAACGGCTAGATTACGAGTTGTGTGTTAAGGTAAAAAAGCAGCGTTAACAGGTCCTAACGCTGCTTTTTTACGCCTGCTGCTATTACGAGTCTTGCAGGTATAGGTGTACCGCACACTTCTTTGGCCTTACCGCAAACCGACTTACGTAAACTTCGTAAACCCTTTTTCTATAGGACTTCCATAGCGGCGGTATTACGAGTCTGTCCTGGGAGGCCAAAAAGTGAGCGGTACAGCCTATACCGACAAGATCCATAACGCATTCTAAAGTCAGTAGTTATGAGTTTTACACTACAACGCTGTAGCATAAAACTCATAACTAAAGTGCTAAAAAGTACACTAACACCCATAAACTACCTATTAACCCCTAAACCGAGGCCCTCCCACATCGCAAACACTATAATAAAATTTTTAACCCCTAATCTGCCGCTCCGGACATCGCCGCCACTAGAATAAATATATTAACCCCTAAACCGCCGCACTCCCGCCTCGCAAACACTAGTTAAATATTTTTAACCCCTAATCTGCCGCCCCTAGCATCGCCGCCACCTACATTATACTTATTAACCCCTAATCTTCTGCTCCGGACATTGCCGCAACCTACATTATATTTATTAACCCCTAATCTACTGCCCCCAACATCGCCGCCACCTACTTACATTTATTAACCCCTAATCTGCCGTCCTAAAACGTCGCCACCACTATTCTAAATTTATTAACCCTTTAAACTTAAGTCTAACCCTAACCCTAACACCCCCTAACTTAAATATAATTAAAATAAATCTAAATAAATATTACTATCATTAACTAAATTATTCCTATTTAAAACTAAATACTTACCTATAAAATAAACCCTATGCTAGCTACAATATAACTAATAGTTACATTGTAGCTATCTTAGGGTTTATTTTTATTTTACAGGCAAGTTTGTATTTATTTTAACTAGGTAGAATAGTTAATAATTAGTTATTAACTATTTAATAACTACCTAGCTAAAATAAATACAAATTTACCTGTAAAATAAAACCTAACCTATGTTACAATAACACCTAACACTACACTACAATTAAATAAATTACCTACATTAAATACAATTAAATAAATTAAATTAAATTAGCTAAATCACAAAAAAAACACTAAATTACAGAAAATAAAAAATTACAGATCAGCCAATAGAATGCGAGCTCAATCCTATTAGCTGATTGGATCAGCCAATAGGATTGAAGTTCAATCCTATTGACTGATTGCATCAGCCAATAGGATTTTTTCTACCTTAATTCCAATGGCTGATAGAATTCTATCAGTCAATCGGAATCTAAGGGACGCCATCTTGGATGACGTCACATAAAGAGATATTCATTCTGAAGAAGCCGTCGTTTGATGAGGATGCTCCGCGCGGGATGTCTTGAAGATGGAGCCGCTCCACGTCGGAAGGCTGAAGATAGAAGATGCTGTCTGGATGAAGACTTCTGCCCGTCTGGAGGACCACTTCTGCACGTCTGGAGGACCACTTCTGTCGGCTTCTTTGAGGACATCTTGCCGCTTGGATGAAGACTTCTCCCGGTAAGTGAATCTTCGGGGGTTAGTGTTAGGATTTTTTAAGGGTGTATTGGGTGGGTTTATTTTTTAGGTTAGGGCTTTGGGCAGCAATAGAGCTAAATGCCTTTTTAAGGGCAATGCCCATCCAAATACCCTTTTCAGGGCAATGGGGAGCTTAGGTCTTTTTAGTTAGGCTTTTATTTAGGGGGTTGTTTGTGTGGGTGGTGAGGGAGGGTTTTTTTTATTTTGGGGGGGCTTTTTTATTTTGATAGGGCTATTAGATTAAGTGTAATTAATTTAAAGATCTGTTATTTGTTTTTATTTTCTGTAATTTAGTGTTTGTTTTTTTTGTGAGTTAGCTAGTTTAATTTAATTAATTTATTTAATTGTATTTAATGTAGGGAATTTATTTAATTATAGTGTAAGGTTAGGTGTTATTGTAACTTAGGTTAGGTTTTATTTTACAGGTAAATTTGTATTTATTTTAGCTAGGTAGTTATTAAATAGTTAATAGCTATTTAATAACTATTCTACCTAGTTAAAATAAATACAAACTTGCCTGTAAAATAAAAATAAACCCTAAGCTAGACACAATGTAACTATTAGTTATTTTGTAGCTAGCTTAGGGTTTATTTTATAGGTAAGTATTTAATTTTAAATAGGAATAATTTAGGTAATGATAGATTTATTTAAATTATATTTAAGTTAAGGGGTGTTAGGGTTAGGGTTAGATTTAGATTTAGGGGTAAATACATTTAATATAGTGGCGGTGACGTTGGGGGAGGCAGATTAGGGGTTAATAAATGTAGTTAGGTTGCGGCGACATTGGGGGCGGCAGATTAGGGGTTAATAAATATAATGTAGGTGGCGGCGATGTTGGGGGCATCAGATTAGGGGTTCATAAGTATAATGTAGGTGGTGGTGGTGTCAGGAGCGGCAGATTAGGGGTTAATAATATAATGCAGGTGTCGGCGATGTTGGGGCGGCAGATTAGGGGTTAATAAGTGTAAGATTAGGGGTGTTTAGACTCGGGGTTCATGTTAGGGTGTTAGGTGTAGACATAAAAAGTATTTTCCCATAGGACTTAATGGGGCTGCGTTAGGAGCTAAACGCTGCTTTTTTGCAGGTGTTAGTTTTTTTTTTAGCCAGCTCTGCCCCATTGATCCCTATGGGGAAATCGTGCACGAGCACGTTTAGCCAGCTCACCGCTACCATAAGCAGCGCTGGTATTACAGTGAGATGTGGAGCAAAATTTTGCTCTCTGCTGCCGGGTTTCTAAAAACCAGTAATACCAGCGTTGTCTGTAGGTGAGCGGTGAGCATAAACTGCTTGTTAGCCCCGCACACCATTACCGACAAAAACTCGTAATCTAGCCGTATATTTCTCTACACTAGAAGAGACCCTCCTTTACTCCACATTTTCAAGCACCTAATACTTATACTTTCATCTCTAGAATTCATCTTTTGCACTGTGTCAGTCAGTTCCTAAACTATATAAAATACCTTTAACCCCTTAATGACAGAGGACGTACCAGGTACGTCATAGAAAAAACTTCCCTTAATGACAGTTGACGTACCTGGTACGTCCTCTGTTGTCTGAAGTGCTGGAAGCGATCTTGATCGCTTCCAGCTGCTTACAAGGTATTGTAGTGATGCCTCAATATTGAGGCATCACTACAATCCCCCATTTTACATACCGATGCAGAAAGGGCCACTCTGTGGCCCCATCTGCATCGGCTATGTATGTTTTACAGTTAGTGGCTGGGTGGGTGCTGCTTTTAACCAGTATAACCACAATACTGAAATTACTAACCGATCTTCCATTCTTTGTGTTTGCTGCCGGTGCGGAGGTTGCGGCGGGGGGGGGCGGGGGGCGGTGGGTGCGCGTGCGTACAGCCCACTCAAAAAAAAAAAAAAAAAAAGATCGATCTAGATGCAGTGGCATCTTTGTTCTTTAATAAGGGATCTGGGAGGGGGAGGGTTGAATATTATTTAGGGGGGCCAGCTACACTACAGCAAACATATATTTTATATTAAAAAAGTTAAAAAAAACTATTTTGAGGGGCAAATTGGGTACTGGCAGACAGCTGCCAGTACCCAAGATGGCGGCATATAGACAGAGGGGGAGGGTTAGAAAGATGTAAGGGGGGATCAGGGAGGTTGTGGGGTAAGGGGGGATCTATCACTGCAGACTTTATGCCAAAAAATACATTTTTTTATTTTTTTATTTCAGTACTGGCAGACTTTCTGCCAGTACTTAAGATGGCGGTGACAATTGTGAGGTGGGGAGGGAAGGGAGCTGTTTGAGGGGGGTCAGGGGGGGATCAGGGGGTGGGATGTGTCAGGTGGGAGGTTGATCTCTACACTAAAGCTAAAAATTTACCCCACAAGCTACCTAATTAACCCCTTAACTGCTGGGCATATTACAAGTGTGGTGCGCAGCAGTATTTAACGGCCTTATTATTACCAAAAAGCAACACCAAAGCCATATATGTCTGCTATTTCTGAACAAAGGGGATCCCAGAGAAGCATTTACAACCATTTGTGCCATAATTGCACAAGCTGTTTGTAAATAATTTCAGTGAGAAACCTAAAATTGTGAAAAATTTAAGTTTTTTTTTTTATTTGATCGTATTTGGCGGTGAAATGGTGGCATGAAATATACCAAAATGGGCCTATATCAATAATTTGGGTTGTCTACTACACTACACTAAAGCTAAAATTAAACCTAAAAGCTCCCTACAAGCTCCCTAATTAACCCCTTCACGGCTGGGCATAATACACGTGTGGTGTGCAGCGGCATTTAGCGGCCTTCTAATTACCAAAAAGCAACGCCAAATCCATATAGGTCTGCTATTTCTGAACAAAGGGGATCCCAGAGAAGAATTTACAACCATTTATGCCATAATTGCACAAGTTGTTTGTAAATAAATTCAGCGAGAAACCTAAAGTTAGTGAAAAAATTTGTGAAAAAGTCAACAATTTTTTTTCTTTGATCGCATTTGGCGGTGAAATGGTGGCATGAAATATCCAAAAATGGGTCTAGATCAATGCTTTGGGATGTCTTCTAAATATAAATATATACATGTCAAGGGATATTCAGGGATTCCTGAAAGATATCAGTGTTCCAATATAACTAGCGCTAATTTTGAAAAAAAGTGGTTTGGAAATAGCAAAGTGCTACTTGTATTTATGGCCCTATAACTTGCAAAAAAAGCAAAGAACGTGTAAACATTGGGTATTTCTAAACTTGGGACAAAATTTAGAAACTATTTAGAATGGGTGTATTTTGGTGGTTGTAGATGTGTAACAGATTTTGGGGGTAAAAGTTAGAAAAAGTGTGTTTTTTTTCAATTTTCTCCTCATATTTTATATTTTTTTATAGTAAATTATAAGATATGATGAAAATAATGGTATCTTTAGAAAGTCCATTTAATGGCAAGAAAAACGGTATATAATATGTGTGGGTAAAGTAAATGAGTAAGAGGAAAATTACAGCTAAACACAAACACTGCAGAAATGTAAAAATAGCCATTGTCATTAAGGGTAAGAAAATTGAAAAATGGTCCTGTCATTAAGGGGTTAAATCTATTTCAAAATGGTTACAAAAATCTAAACAATCTTTCACCTGATTATAATTCCACAGTCTTCTAAAATATTTCCCAAACTGCTTTTATCATTCTATGTCCTATTTTTATCCTTTACCAACATCACATCCTCCTTCTCCCGTCTTCAAGACTTCTCCCATGCTGTGCCTACTCTATGAAACATTCTAACTCACTCTGGCAGACAGTCTCCCACCTTTAAATGCTTCAAACATTCACTGAAAACTTACCTGTTCAGAGATTCTTGCCATCTTCTCTCTTGAAAGTCCATCACTACTCCCAACCAATATAAACTTTACAAATGCCTTTTTTTTACAAGCTCAGAAAAGCGATCACTACTTGCCTCACTCACCCCTAAACTCTAGATTGTAAGCACTTTGTTGCAGAATACTGTATAAGTTTACACTGTCCATTAATATTGCATTGTACTGCATAACTCAATGATGTGTATAGTGCTGTGAAATACAGTAGTACTTTACAAATGTACGACAACCACATGCTCACTCAGTAAGTGAGTGGAGAGCTGCTACTAATGGTGTCAGTCTGCTTTGAACAAGGAACTGATACTCTTTTCGTCCAAGCAGACAGTTACTGTATGGGACACTAATGTATGTGGCAAATAATATATTTGAAAAATTACTCCCCTATCTAAGATAGGTCAAAGACTGCTTGTTTTTAAAACCCTGACACATTTTATAACTCATACAAAGAGTGAAGTGCTCTACCAGGAACAAACAACAGCTGATTTACCACTCAGGAGCAGCCTCTTTTAGCCCAGTTGTGCTTTTCACAGATAAAAAAACTTTCCTGAAGTTGCACCCCTTACTTTGTATACTTATTGAGTAATTCTAGTGACAACCTTGCACCTTGATATAGATATATGCGATCCATTTCACCTTAGTTGATATTACCTGAACTTAACCATTATCTTTCCTATCATATTTGCTATATTCAATGGCACTATATATTGGCCTTCAGTATAGGCTATACTGGGGTTCCCAGCTTGAGGTTTTATCACACTGCTCTTCTTCTATGTGAAGAATCTATTTAAGAAAAAGATCCTTATAAGGTACCAGCAGAGTTAATTATCATTAGGGGATCCTATTGTCCACTAATCCGTATATTAACAAGGTTTTGACACTGCCACACTGAAGGTATCTTATTTTTTAGGTTACCATAATTTCAGATGTATAGCTCTGAAGTCAAGTAAGGGTGGGAAGATTATTATTGGCTAATTGGAACTTCCCAGAGGGGCCAGTGGGCATAGTATAAGTGATTTATTAGCTTGGTCCTCACCACCTTGACCAAACTCATCATTTTGCTAATGTATAGTATTTTGATGTACTATATTTAACCCTACTAATTTATAATAATATTGTCATTTTTCAGTTTGTTATATGCTATTATTTGAATATTATATTATTGCTACTATATATCAAAAGTTAAATCATTGTTTACTACTTCAATGAGTTTAAAACATTTTATGTCAGAAACTACTTCCAGCTATATAAGATAGTCCACATATGTCTCAAAATAATATAAAATTGGACATTCTCTTATGTTATTATTATCCACTTTGCTCAAACTATCTAGATTTTTAAGAGAAGCTTTATCTGCATAAGAGGGGATAGCAACTATTGAGTCAAATATTTTATTTCCTCTCCTTTCAAGTTTCACAGAAGTGGATTTCTCTTTATATTTGCACTAAGGTCCATAGGTAGTTATTCTGATAACATCATACAGTGTTACATATTATATAGTAGAGAATTGTATCTCTCATCTAAGACAGTATGCTATTACTCTAAGCAGTTTAGTTTAAAGTATCACTCTATTAGGCAATATATCTTGATAAAGAGGTACTATGGTAAATAAACAAAATAAAAATCTAAGGTATCAATATAAGATCAGCATTGTATATCTATGTGACATGCAAGAACTATGAATTGCTGTGCTTGACCTAAGAATAGTTACAAATTTCAGGAGTGTTATCTTTGTAATTAGATATGTTAAAAATAAGGTTACTCTTGTTTTTTGTCTTTTTCATTTTTTCAAAAGCTTATCATTGTGTCATAGAGGTGGTACTCTTGATGTCAAGATATGAATATTGTTTTGCTAAATACCTTAATAAAAATCTTTGATTTAAAAAAAAAAAAACTTTCCTGAAGTATATCAGTCTGATACTGCAGAGTAAGGTCAGTCCATCCCTAAAATACCAGGCAATTTACCTCTGAACAAGGAACATGACAACCCCAGACAATCGTTTCAGCCTTCTGTGTTCCTCTTCAGTGAGGTTCAGCCATATTCCGCTATGCACACTGGGCAAGGAGTCCGTGTCTGGTTTCCCCATCACCCTTAGGGAGACCTCCCCAGGGTAATAATACAAATTCCTACAAAGAGAGAAGTGCTTTACCAGGAATGAACAACAGCTCATTAGCTTGTTCTATGGCGATCTTACCACCCAAGAGCAGCCTGTATGGTAACTTGCCATAGAACAAGCTACTGAGCAGAATGTATAACTCAGCCTGGTAAATATATATGTCACTACATCTGGTCCCTGGTCTAAGCTTTCAATTTAACTGTGCAAAGATGGGGGTTTGCCAATCAAGTGTTGTACCGCTCACTCCATAGACTCTATCAAGTGACCCCTTCACAGTAGCACAAACCTGTAAGAGCATATTAACCTGGTGGTACAGTATTTGTATGGCTGTACCTCTTGTCTTTGCACAACTGAATAAAAAGCAGCTTGTAAAATCTATATCCCAGGAAGTTTTTATTGGCAGCCTTTGACCTATATTAGGAGAGAGAGCATTATTTAAATATTCTTTATTGATTACACATATTGTCCCTTTAATTGTTAATTCAAAATGATTGCATTGTGTCTTAAGCTTTCAATCTACTCAGACAATATGTAACATGCATCCGAGGAAATACACAGTATGCAAACAAAAATATTGATGTACATTGCCAGCAAACAGAGATTTATAATTGTAAGAGTTATGTGATCTGTATTTGTTTTATATATTCTTTCTGATTCTATGATTTTCAGTGTTGCTTTGATTGATTATTCTCCATGTAAACAGAAAGGGGGATACATATGTTTTACGTTTACTTTTTGTCTCAATCGTGTTTCATTATATTTAAAGGGACAGTACACTGTAAAATTGTAATTCCATTAATGTCTTTTAAATGACTTGTTATACCAACTGCAGAGTATAAAATATTTGAGAAATTGCATTTTCGGGTTTATTTGTGTATATGAAGTAGCTGATTTTGTGCTTTGAAACCAGAGCCTATTACAAGGGGTTGAACTTAAAGGTGATATCAGATCTCATTATGTTATAACTTTGTGTGCACAGATTTGCTTCCTTATCTTTTATATGGCTGGAACACCAAAGCTCAATACATAGATAGAACAATGGACAATTATCATTTTATTACTTAACTATCCTGCATCCCACTGAGAGTGTAACTTATTCTGCTGGCTTTGTTTACTTAGGCTTGTCAATAGTGTATACTCCAGTATCGAAACTTTTAGTATAGGTGGCTATACCACAGGCTAAATCAGCTATTTCAAATGCTGAAATAGGATTAAATGAGCTACTTGTAACCAATTTAATACACTCTAGCAGGTAAAAAGGATAATTGGGAATAGTTTAAAGGGGATAATTTTTTCTCAATCGTGTTTCATTATATTTAAAGGGACAGTACACTGTAAAATTGTAATTCCATTAATGTCTTTTAAATGACTTGTTATACCAACTGCAGAGTATAAAATATTTGAGAAATTGCATTTTTATGCTTATTTGTGTATATGAAGTAGCTGATTTTGTGCTTTGAAACCAGAGCCTATTACAATGGGCTGAACTTAAAGGTGATATCAGATCTCATTATGTTATAACTTTGTGTGCACAGATTTGCTTCCTTATCTTTTATATGGCTGGAACACCAAAGCTCAATACATAGATAGAACAATGGACAATTATCATTTTATTACTTAACTATCCTGCATCCCACTGAGAGTGTAACTTATTCTGATGGCTTTGTTTACTTAGGCTTGTCAATAGTGTATACTCCAGTATCAAAACTTTTAGTATAGGTGGCTATACCACAGGCTAAATCAGCTATTTCAAATGCTGAAATAGGATTAAATGAGCTACTTGTAACCAATTTAATACACTCTAGCAGGTAAAAAGGATAATTGGGAATAGTTTAAAGGGGATAATTTTTTGGGGTGAAGTGTCCCTTTAAGTCAAACAACAATACCTTGGATGAAATAGGAAGTGGGTAAGCTGCATAAACTTTTCACACTAGTCTTGATAACTAAAAACATTCTTTTTCATGGTAGTTTAGCAAAAAATAAAAATCTCTATCAATATAAAGGGATATGAAACCCAACATTTTTATTTTGTGAATCAGATAGAGCATACAATTTAAAAAAGATTCCAATGTACTTCTATTATCAAATTTGCTTCGTACCTATGGTATTTTGTTGAAGAGATACCTAGGTAGGCATCTGGAGCACTACATGGTAGTAAATAGGGCTGCCCTCTAGTGCCCTCGCAAATGGATAACATTCTTGCAAAACTGCTGCCACATAGTGCTCCAGAAGTGGGCCGACTCCTAAACATACATCCCCGATTCTCAACAAAAGATACCAAAGAACAAAGAAAAATTGATAACAGATGTAAATTAGAAAGTGGTTTCAAATTGCATGCTCTGTCTGAATCATGAAAGAAAAATGTTGGCGCTCATATCCCTTTAAAGCGTCATAAAAAAGTTCATTCAATCTGGTAATTTGCCAGTATTTTTAGAGGGGAAAAAAAACAAAAAACAGAAACATAGATTTTAATTTCAAATATACAATAGACCATCTAGTCTTCCAACGCTCCTAACTAAGCACTAGGGTTAACTTAAGGGATAGAAAGGTCAAAATTGAAATGCACGTGGGTGCATTTCAGTTTTGGTTAGAAGTATTTTTACAATATACTTCCATTAGCAAAAATTCTTCTACTAAAAGTTATTACTGTTTTTAGTGGCATATGCACATACTTTGCATCAACATTGAAATATCACACCTTTTAAGAGAGTCAGCAGTGGCTTGTATGACACAAATTCAGTCATCACTGGAACAATACACATAACCGTCAACTCTCTGAGCTTGAATGGTGCACTGCCCCCACAGCATATGTGCATATACTGCTTAAAAACAGTAATAACCTTTTCTATTGCAATATACTTCATTTAGCAAAATTGCTTTTTATTTAAAACTAAAATGCACCCATGCTAGGGCTTCTACCTTTAGTTCAGGCCAACCCCGGACACTCTTGTATAATAGCGCATAAATACAAACTCACAAACACTTTTACACACACACGCACTCTCTTTTGCACACTAACAGACACACTCGGACACACTCTATTCACACACACACTTACTAGGGATGGGCAAATGTGTTTATATTCAAATTTGAACGTTAGAACGAATGTTATTGTAGAAATTCGATTTACATAATCGAATGTTGATAAGAACGAATATTCTTAAAAATTCTATAATCGAATGCTATTTGCAGTTTTCGAATGTCACTTTCGAATTTGAATGTTTATAATTAGATCTAATGTCCACATTGAAATTTCGAATGTAACATTCGATTTAACAAATACTATTGAGAAGTTCAATAGTTTATGTGGTAGGGAATTTAGTAAATTGACACATATTAGATACAAATATATCAATTCCAATGTTTCTATTTCAAATATTGCATAATTTGAAAATTACATTTAAAAAAAGCATTAGAAATACTATTACATTCAACGAATGTTATAATTTTGTACAAACATTCGAAACGAACAAATGTGTTAAAATATGTTTCATTTTTCGAATGTTGCGAAACATTGACCCATCCCTAACACATACACTCATTCATTCACACACAGACTTGCACACACAGAAAGACACTGAAATACACACAGATACCTCACTCTCACACACTCTCACACTCAGACACACTCACACAAAGACACACACACAAGAGAAAAAAACTGTAGTCATGTGCAATATGTTGCAAAAGCACAATGTCACCTTTTTTCTGTGGCTGGTTTCCAACAAACCCAGAGATTTGCATGTTAGGATCTGACTCAGCTTCAAACCAGGACACACAAATGGAAACCTGAACACTCCAGGTCATTCCCAGACAGGTGGCAACCCTAACCCATACACATTTCAAATTTGATCATTCTATCCTTTTAATCCTCTATAGTATTTTCAACATTCTATGAAAGTCTATTCAATGTATCAACTACTCAGGGTTTTTTTTCTACAAATTACTCCTAAATCTGAATACCCTTCAAATTTATGGTTTGTCTAAATGTAAAATATTTTGATATATATAAGATTTTCATTATATTGACTGCAGTTCAGCAACACAGATGAATCCACACATATCATGTTGATTTACGTAGCTATCCATTATTCTCCGTGAAATAATCACATTACCTCACTAGTCTTCTCCCTGGGTATTCATAAACCATTAAGTTGCTGAGAAAAATTTATGAGTTAAATACTGTTTGAGAATGAGTAGCGTTTCAAGAGACAAAATACTTGAAATAACTTAACAGCTTTTAAACATGTTTTCCATTTTTTTTCCTTCCATAGTGTGATAGGAAAAAATGCATTTTTAGATCTTTTCTCCCAAGTATCCTAAAATAAACCAGAATCCTGCATACAAATAAAAAAAATTATTTTCAGAAATATAAATCTTTTTCTTAAAGGCTCTGCAATACTTTCTTTTATAAAACTTCTATGTAATGTATACACAAATTAGTCATTTTGAAGAGTATAAGTATTTAGAAGTAAAATATTTTAGCTCAGTATAAGTGATCATTAGTTGACAATATTTATAGAACTATAAACGAATAATACAAAAACGGTTTAAGAATAATGGACCTCATTCTAATTCATAAATATTTGCGAGAATGTATGCAATCTGGGTTTGTTTCATGGGCCACTTCAATCTGCTTGAAAAGTCACCATTGAATTAGTAAAAGCTGCACAAGTAACGCAATCAAAACCTTTTTTTCAGATTGCCAATACAATTGCGCAGTTTGCACTGATCTTCAATTAATTTTTACTAAATTTCCGCAGACCTTTCTACAAGTATGTTTTACCTCGCTTATTGCAAACGACAGCATCATCAAAAAATGTATACACTGTTATAAACTATACAACCAAACAAGTGGTTAATTATAGAGCTGTGTGCTTTATTGGCAACTAAGGGGTTAATTGCTGATTTGTATGCATTACTGAAGAGTATCCTCACTTAATTACTGCTTTCTGTAACTACTGCCAAGAAGAGGTTAATTACAGGGCTGTATGCATTACTAGCAACCAAGGGGTTAATTACTAGTATGTGTGCTTTAAAGGCAACTGTTTGAGTTAATCATTAAGCTATGTATACTAATTGCAAGCACAGGATGTATTAATTGCCTAAGTGTGCTATCAACAAGTAATTGGTTCCGTCTGTGTGTATTGCTGGCAGCCAAGTTGAACAATTACTACTTTATGTGTGTTACTAGCAACTAAAGGGTTAATTCATTCTCTATGTATATTACTGGTATATCACTGACAATCAAGGGTATAATCATTGGATTCCATGTGCAATTGACAACCAAGAAGTTAATTAGTGGTCTGCACAGTATTAAACACATGCACAATTTCCCATAATGAAAAATAAAAATATGTCTGGCTGTTAAAACATTAGCCTGCTCTAACATTGGCTGGTTAATGGTACCGCAAACTCGTAGTAGCAATACCCCCCTCTAAAATTAACCAGAAGTCAGACCTCTGGTACATTTTAAAAAATGTCCCCCAATTGCCCCCAAAATAAAGTGTGAGGTTCCTTTTGTAAAATAAAAAAATGGTAGCATCTTTATTTTGTTTAAAAAAAAAATTGCACAAAGCTGTTTTAAGGAGTTAAAGTGAGGGGATGTGGGATGTTAGAAAAAAAAAAAAGCACTGAAAAGTGCCTTTACATTGCAGCCTATAAAGAGTTCTCATGCCAATAGTCACGACAGAGAATGTAGCGCAGTGAAGGGGGTAAGTCACCCAGTGATGGGCAGCAAATTAAAAATATATACTGTATGTATATGAATATATACATATATATTTATGTGCGTATATGTATATATACACATATTTACACATCACATTCAAAATTTCCCTTGGTATAATCTATAACGTTAGGTAGGGATTCACAAGGTATTTACAAAATGCAAGTAAGGCACGGACGAATAAAATGGCAAAGTCACAGAATGTTGTACCATATAATGAGGCTAACACAGGAAAGTTGCGGCTTACCTCACCGTATCTTGTAGCTTGTGAAGGGTATTTAGAGCGGTGCTCAGTGGGCTCACTCGATTTACATAGCCTTTCCCAGTATTGAGTGCCCACAGGTGCGCTGTGAGGTTCCTACTCAACGGCGTGTCCACAACCGCCACCTTGATGAGCTTTACAGTGGGTGTATTCCGCTCGCTCCTCTGTGTATTCTGGCCTCTATGGAAACAGCTCCTACCCTCGGTGCACACTGACAAACAGCGGAACGTCCGAGTACTGATGTCAGCGAAGGTGTGTGGGACCGGCTCCTCTGTGATTGGTCCGTTGCTGGGTCGGCTCCTTCAGGCAAATTCTTTGGAGCAATTTTCGGGATTGGAAAAACACCGGCTGTGCTGCACTCGGATAGGGTCAATCCTTACCAGAAACACAATAGAAGAACGGAGCACCAGCCGGTGATTAAAACATCCAAATTTTATTAAGTATCTTTTTAAAACCATGATACCCAAGTATGCTACAAACATGTAGGAAATCAGCTAGACACAGCTGACGCATTTCGGCCCTGGGCTGTAATCGAAGCTGATGTATCTAAAAGTAGATAAAAAGTCACAGTATGTAGGTAATTTCCTGGTTACATACTGTGACTTTTAATCTACCCAGAATGGAGGGAGATAATTGGAATTAATTGACCAATAGGAAACAGCTTTATAAATATTTATGCTATAAATAGTGGTTTTAGGCTTTTAGATACATCAGCTTCGATTGTGGCCCAGGACCGAAATGCATCAGCTGTGTCTAGCTGATTTCCTACATGTTTGTAACATACCTGGGTATCCTGGTTATAAAAAGATACTTAATAAAATTTGGATGTTTTAATCACCGGCTGGTGCTCCATTCTTCTGTTGTGTTTCTATATGCACATATTAACACATAAATATATATGTATATAAATATATACAATAGATATTTACAGTGAACACACAGTGCCCATATACCACAATATAAAGGCACTTTTCAGTGTTGTGGTTTTTTTTTAACACCCCACATCCCCTCACTTTAACCCCTTAAAACTGTTTTGTGAAGTTATTTTAAAACAAAATAAAGATGCTAACATTTTTTATTTTACAAAAGGAACCTCACACTTTATTATGGGGGCAATTGGGGGGGGGGTTATATTAACCAGAGGTCTCACCTCTGGTTAACTTTCGGAGCGCTAATTGTTACCGCGAGTTCAAGGTAGCATTAACCAGCCACATGTAATGGCTGGTTATTTAACATGTACCCGTAAATGGGCGAATTTGCAGGTTTACAGGCACACTTTAAATTAGCGCTCCCCTTGTAATCTAGACCATAATTGTTAAAATAAAAAGCTACAATGTAGATTGATACCCAACTGGTCATCGTTATCACAGAATTAAAGGACGTTCTAAAATCAAATTTTGACAATTTCTTCCTGTGAGAGCACAAATATTCAACATGAGGCGCCCCCCCCCTATTTGTTTGTTATCCTAAATATTCAAATGCAAGCTCATATTTCACCTATTTCAAACATCAGAACAATTTTACAATTCTTTATAAGTACTAAAAACTAACACACTTTAAAATCTGAATCTAAATAAACTAATACAAAGTATTTAGAAATCTGTCGGCCCAAAAGCACTAGTCCTTGCGGCCCCTGTGAAAAAAAGAACAATGGGCCAGATTACAAGTGGAGCGCTATTTAGCGATTTCACTAGAGTGTTAATTGCGCTAGAAGTAAACTTGCGCAAAAAGCCGAACTTACAATATTGCTCGCGCGATAACCTTTTCCCCCATAGAAGTCAATGGCGAAAAAAAGTGGAAAAACCTAACACTCTACTTGCACGCAAACCCAATCGCATATTCTCATGTGCGCTAACCCCACATGTAAATAGGAATATTTCACATTCCAATGTTCTGCACAAAGCAGAATATGTTCTGTTTATTCATAAATACATATTTCTATATATATATCTGATGGTATTTTGGTAATATATATATATATATATATATATATATATACACACACGTATTTTAGTAATATATATATATATATATATATATATGATTATATATTGGTAGATATATACAGATATATAGCAGTATATATTTACAATACTTAGAACATACTCTGCTATGTGCAGAAAATTGGAGTGTGAAATATTTACAGTAAATACACAGTATAACACCTTATTAAATATGAATTTTGCATAAATATGCTTTATCATGTTTTTATCTACTTAACTGCAAAGGGCTCCAATGCACTTAGATATATGTTTAGATATGTATACATTTATATTATATATGTGTTTATATGTATATATACATCTGTAAATCCATATATACACATAAATACACTTTTACATATATTTAGCGCTGCTGAATCTGTTGGCGCTCTACAAATAACCGATAATAATAATAATAATAAATACATATACATACATATCCATCTTTAGACAGGTATATGTGTATGTATCTCAACGTTAAGGCCCTATGATTGCCTTTTTTTTTTTTAAACATGAGACATCTTTGAGCCCTTATAACTTTTTATACATTTTTAGAAATAATTTTTGTTATTATGAGTGTAACTGTACTTTGTAATATATTTTTGATGTGTTTTGTAAGACTTTTCTGTTTCGCGAAACAGTTAACCACAGCTCTGAGGACGTGCTAACCCGATGAACGCTAACTTGAATTGTGCTCAAACGATTGCGTTTACTTTCAACTTGTAATACCAGCGCAATTTAACCTGCGCTCAAAAGATCGCAAAAATTAGATATTGCTTGCATGTTAACATTTGCATTCCACTCGTAATCTGGCCCAATGTGTACCATAGTTTGTGTGTCCCCAGGAAAAAGCGGAACTAAAGATGTGCGATTTGAGATGACTACAATGATTAAATAAATAATTAATTAATGTTATTTAGCTAGTTTAAATTAATCCGAGCTGCAATATCTGAATTTAATTCTAGCAAAACTGGTGGTCAATAAAAAACATTTTGTTAACCCCTTAAGCACGAAGGCAGTTCAAGTTCTGAACGTAAATAAAACCTAGAATTTGAGCTATGTTTTTACAACCACAATTTACCCCTTTCACATTAATGGACCACTAAACACATTAGAACTGCATAATCAGTAAATGCATAATAAAAAGACAATGCAAAATCTTTTAGTGTGAATTTAAAATGAGTAGTAGATTTTTGTCTGACAAATGCTAAAGTTAAATTTTGCTTCCTAATGCGTCATGTGACAGCAATCAGCCAATCACAAAATGTATATCCTGTGCACATTTAGATAATGGGAGTAAATTTGAAAGTTGTTTAAAATTGTGTGCTCTACCTGAATAATAAAAATTGAATTTTGACTTGACTTTTTAGATTAAAGGGACAGGCCAAGCCCAGGGGATATATGAAGTCAGAGTAGACTGTATAACAACCCAATAAGTTAGTACAGGCAGCTGACAAAGAGTAATCAGGACAAGCTGAGGTCAGGAATACAGAATTATAAAATAAATCAAGAACACATACAGAGCTATTTGAATCAATAGTTTAACTCTGTATGGAAGACAGTCTGTAATACAAGTAGAGATGGGCAGGAAGGGCAATTATAGCTAGAGTCCTAACTCCTAACTTCTTTTCAGGTTGACTTTTTGCAGGCTGGGGGGGGGGGGGGGTCCTACAAGGAAAGTGCTTGCCACAAAGTCTTTGGACATTACGTAGTAACATAGTAGATGAGGTTGAAAAAAAAGACAGAAGTCCATCAAGTTCAACCTATACAAATCTCAATATACTTACAAAAAAGCTTCAGGTGAGCTTAAATTAATCCCATTAAAAAGGTGACCCATTTAACACAAGCAATCATATTCCTGAATTCTGTTTCTAGCCAGAAATGTATCTAAACCATTTTTGTATCTAAGGTATTGGCATTTACTACCTCCTTAGATAATGAATTCCACCACTTGATTACTCTTACAGTGAAAAAACATTTACTTTGCTGGAGATTACATCTCCTTTCCTCTAGCCTTAAATGGTGACCTCTTGTCACTAACAATTTTCTTGGAATAAACAGAGCTTCTGACATCTCTGTATATGGGCTTTGAATATATTTGTATAAAGTAATCATGTCACCTCTCAAGCGCCTTTTTTCTAGAGAAAACAGACCCAGTTTGACTAACCTCTCCTTATAGCTTAAAGGGACACTGAACCCAAATGTTTTCTTTCATGATTCAGATAGAGCATGCAATTTTAAACAACTTTTTAATTTACTCCTAGTATCAATTTTTCCTCATTCTCTTGCTATTGTTATTTGAAAAAGAAGGCATCTAAGCTAATGAGCCAGACAATTTTTGGTTCAGACCATGGACAGCACTTGTTTATTGGTGCTGTCCAATAAGCAAGGACAACCCAGGTTGTTCACCAAAAATCGGCCGACATCTAAACTTACATTCTTGCTTTTCAAATAAAGATACCAAGAGAATGAAGAAAATTTGATAATAGGAGTAAATTAGAAAGTTGCTTAAAATTACATGCTCTATCTGAATCACAAAAGAAAAAAATTGAGTTCAGTGTCCCTTTAAATTCTCCATTCCTCTTATTCTCTGATTCAAATGTGGAAGGATTAGGAGTCTGGTTAAACAAAAATCTGATAAAGGGCTAGATTACAAGTGGAGAGATAATTTATCATGTGCCCGTAAATGGGCAAATTCACCTGTTTCTGAGCCAGCTGGAAATAACCAGCCATTAAAAGTGGTAGCAATTAGCGCTCTGAAAATTAACCAGAGATCAGATCTCTAGTTAATTTTCAAAAAGTGCCCCAATTGCCCCCAAGTTTAAGTATATTGTAGTTTTTTTAATTACAAAAGTAGCTTTTTAAAAAAAATAAAAACGGCACAAAGCAGTTCTTAGGGTTTAAATTTGGCGGGTGTGGAGTGTTAGGGTGTGTTCCCTGTAAATATATATGCATATGCTTATATACATATATATATTCATGTGTTAAAGGGACATTAAACCCGAAATTTTTCTTTCATGATTCAGACAGAGAATACAACTTTAAACAACATTCCAATTTACCTCTATTATCTAATATGCTTCTTTCTTTAGATATCCTTTGTTGAAGAAATAGCAATGCATATGGATCAGCCAATCGCATGAGGCATCTATGTGCAGCCCCCAATCAGCAGCTACTGAACCTATCTAGATATGCTTTTCAGGAAAGAAAATCAAGAGAATAAAGCAAATTAGATAATATAAGTAAATTAGAAAGTTGTTTAAAATTGTATTCTCTATCTGAATCATGAAAGAAAAAATGTGGGTTTAATGTCCCTTTAATATGTGTATATACAAATATAAACAAATAAATATATATGTATATATTCATATACATATATATTTACACTTTGCTGCCCATCGCTGCGTGACTTACTCCCTTCGCTGCGCTAGTTCTAAAGTCGTGTCTCACGGAATGAGAACAAGGCTCCCATTGGAGCCTAGGGAAGCGCGCTTTTGTAAGCGCAATGCTTCTCTGCAATGCAAACTATTTGCGCTCCATGTGTAATACCAGCGCACATTTGCGTGTAAGTGGAGCACAAATATTTTGCGATTCACTTGTAACCTAGCCCAAAATCTTTAGTGTAAATTCCAGGAAAGTGTATGGCTTCCTGTGCCTGCTTTTTTGTACTGCATATATTGATTATAGACTATAATTATCTGTGTTAAAGAGACAGTCTACACTAAAATTGTTATTGTTTAAAAAGATAGATAACGCATTTACTACCCATTCCCCAGTTTTGCACAACCAACATTGATATACTGTATTAATATACTTTATAACATTTAAACTTCTACATTTCTGCCTGTTTCTAAGCCTCTATAGACACATGCTTTTTTATTTGCTTTTCACAAGAGATTGCTAGTTCATGTGGGCCATATAGATAACAATGTGTTCACGCCCGAGGAGTTATTTAAGATTTAGCACAACACAGTACTAATTGCAAGTCAATAGATAATAAATAAAAAGTCATGTGATCACGGGGCTGACAGAATATGTTTAGATACAAGGTAATCACAAAGGTAAAAAGTATATTAATATAATCGTTGGTTATGCAAAACTGGGGAATGGATAATAAAGGGATTATCTATCTTTTAAAACAATAAAAATTATATTGTAGACTGTTCCTTTAAATATATTGCTATTTTTTTTTTTTTTGCCCCAGACATTGAACTAGATGAACTAGAAATAGTTGTATGCACTGATCAGCTAAAGCTACTTCCACCATATATTTATTTGCTGTACTCAACAAATCACTTTCAGCTAGATGAGTTTTGTCGGTAACGACCCGCGTATCTAACGCTGGCTTTTTTCTGGCCGCACCTTTAAAATAACTCTGGTATTGAGAGTCCACAGAATGGCTGCGTTAGGCTCCAAAAAAGGAGCGTAGAGCATATTTAACGCCACTGCAACTCTCGATACCAGAGTTGCTTACGGACGCGGCCAGCCTCAAAAACGTGCTTGTGCACGATTCCCCATTAGGAAACAATGGGGCTAATTGAGCTGAAAAAAAACCTAACACCTGCAAAAAAGCCGCGTTCAGCGCCTAACGCAGCCCCATTGTTTGCTATGGGGAAACACTTCCTACGTCTGCACCTAACACTCTAACATGTACCCCGAGTCTAAACACCCCTAACCTTACACTTATTAACCACTATTCTGCCGCCCCCGCTATCGCTGACCCCTGCATATTATTATTAACCCCTAATCTGCCGCTCCGTAAACCGCTGCTACTTACATTATCGATATGTACCCCTAATCTGCTGTCCCTAACACCGCCGACCCCTATATTATATTTATTAACCCCTAATCTGCCCCCCACAACGTCGCCTCCACCTGCCTACACTTATTAACCCCTAATCTGCTGACCGGACCGCATTGCTATTATAATAAAGTTATTAACCCCTAATCCGCCTCACTAACCCTATAATAAATAGTATTAACCCCTAATCTGCCCTCCCTAACATCGCCGACACCTAACTTCAAACATTAACCCCTAATCTGCCGACTGGAGCTCACCGCTATTCTAATAAATGTATTAACCCCTAAAGCTAAGTCTAACCCTAACACTAACACCCCCCTAAATTAAATATAATTTAAATCTAACGAAATTAACTCTTATTAAATAAATTATTCCTATTTAAAGCTAAATACTTACCTGTAAAATAAATCCTAATATAGCTACAATATAAATTATAATTATATTATAGCTATTTTAGGATTAAAATTTATTTTACAGGTAACTTTGTATTTATTTTAACCAGGTACAATAGCTATTAAATAGTTAAGAACTATTTAATAGCTACCTAGTTAAATTAATTACAAAATTACCTGTAAAATAAATCCTAACCTAAGTTACAATTAAACCTAACACTACACTATCAATAAATAAATTAAATAAAATACCTACAATTACCTACAATTAAACCTAACACTACACTATCAATAAATTAATTAAATACAATACCTACAAATAACTACAATGAAATAAACTAACTAAAGTACAAAAAATAAAAAAGAACTAAGTTACAAAAAATAAAAAAATATTTACAAACATAAGAAAAATATTACAGCAATTTTAAACTAATTACACCTACTCTAAGCCCCCTAATAAAATAACAAAGCCCCCCAAAATAAAAAATGCCCTACCCTATTCTAAATTACCAAAGTTCAAAGCTCTTTTACCTTACCAGCCCTGAACAGGGCCCTTTGCGGGGCATGCCCCAAGAAATTCAGCTCTTTTTCCTGTAAAAAAACACATACAATACCCCCCCCCCCCAACATTACAACCCACCACCCACATACCCCTAATCTAACCCAAACCCCCCTTAAATAAACCTAACACTAAGCCCCTGAAGCTCTTCCTACCTTGTCTTCACCTCACCGGGTATCACACCGATCTGTCCTGGCTCCGATATCTTCATCTAAGCCCAAGCAGGGGCTAGACATCCATCATCCGACGGCTGAAGAAGTCCAGAAGAGGCTCCAAAGTCTTCATCCTATCCGGGAAGAAGAGTAGATCCGGACCGGCAACCATCTTCTTCCAAGCGGCATCTTCTATCTTCATCCGATGAGGACCGGCTCCATCTTGAAGACCTCCACCGCGGACCCATCTTCTTCCGATGACGACTTCCCGACGAATGACGGTTCCTTTAAGGGACGTCATCCAAGATGGCATCCCTCGAATTCCGATTGGCTGATAGGATTCTATCAGCCAATCGGAATTAAGGTAGGAAAATTCTGATTGGCTGATGGAATCAGCCAATCAGAATCAAGTTCAATCCGATTGGCTGATTCAATCAGCCAATCAGATTGAGCTTGCATTCTATTGGCTGTTCCGATCAGCCAATAGAATGCGAGCTCAATCTGATTGGCTGATCGGATCAGCCAATCGGATTGAACTTGATTCTGATTGGCTGATTCCATCAGCCAATCAGAATTTTCCTACCTTAATTCCGATTGGCTGATAGAATCCTATCAGCCAATCGGAATTCGAGGGATGCCATCTTGGATGACGTCCCTTAAAGGAACCGTCATTCGTCGGGAAGTCGTCGTCGGAAGAAGATGGGTCCGCGGTGGAGGTCTTCAAGATGGAGCCGGTCCTCATCGGATGAAGATAGAAGATGCCGCTTGGAAGAAGATGGTTGCCGGTCCGGATCTACTCTTCTTCCCGGATAGGATGAAGACTTTGGAGCCTCTTCTGGACTTCTTCAGCCGTCGGATGATGGATGTCTAGCCCCCGCTTGGGCTTAGATGAAGATATCGGAGCCAGGACAGATCGGTGTGATACCGGTGAGGTGAAGACAAGGTAGGAAGATCTTCAGGGGCTTAGTGTTAGGTTTATTTAAGGGGGGTTTGGGTTAGATTAGGGGTATGTGGGTGGTGGGTTGTAATGTTGGGGGGGGTATTGTATGTGTTTTTTTACAGGAAAAAGAGCTGAATTTCTTGGGGCATGCCCCGCAAAGGGCCCTGTTCAGGGCTGGTAAGGTAAAAGAGCTTTGAACTTTGGTAATTTAGAATAGGGTAGGGCATTTTTTATTTTGGGGGGCTTTGTTATTTTATTAGGGGGCTTAGAGTAGGTGTAATTAGTTTAAAATTGTTGTAATATTTTTCTTATGTTTGTAAATATTTTTTTATTTTTTGTAACTTAGTTCTTTTTTATTTTTTGTACTTTAGTTAGTTTATTTCATTGTAGTTATTTGTAGGTATTGTATTTAATTAATTTATTGATAGTGTAGTGTTAGGTTTAATTGTAGGTAATTGTAGGTATTTTATTTAATTTATTTATTGATAGTGTAGTGTTAGGTTTAATTGTAACTTAGGTTAGGATTTATTTTACAGGTAATTTTGTAATTAATTTAACTAGGTAGCTATTAAATAGTTCTTAACTATTTAATAGCAATTGTACCTGGTTAAAATAAATACAAAGTTACCTGTAAAATAAATATTAATCCTAAAATAGCTATAATATAATTATAATTTATATTGTAGCTATATTAGGATTTATTTTACAGGTAAGTATTTAGCTTTAAATAGGAATAATTTATTTAATAAGAGTTAATTAATTTCGTTAGATTTAAATTATATTTAATTTAGGGGGGTGTTAGTGTTAGGGTTACACTTAGCTTTAGGGGTTAATACATTTATTAGAATAGCGGTGAGCTCCAGTCGGCAGATTAGGGGTTAATGTTTGAAGTTAGGTGTCGGCGATGTTAGGGAGGGCAGATTAGGGGTTAATACTATTTATTATAGGGTTAGTGAGGCGGATTAGGGGTTAATAACTTTATTATAATAGCGATGCGGTCCGGTCGGCAGATTAGGGGTTAATAAGTGTAGGCAGGTGGAGGCGACGTTGAGGGCGGCAGATTAGGGGTTAATAAATATAATATAGGGGTCGGCGGTGTTAGGGGCAGCAGATTAGGGGTACATAGCTATAATGTAGGTGGCGGCGCTTTACGGTCAGCAGATTAGGGGTTAATTATTGTAGGTAGCTGGCGGCGACGTTGTGGGGGGCAGGTTAGGGGTTAATAAATATAATATAGGGGTCGGCGGTATTAGGGGCAGCAGATTAGGGGTACATAAGTATAACGTAGGTGGCGGTCGGCAGATTAGGGGTTAAAAAAATTGAATCGAGTGGCGGCGATGTGGGGGGACCTCGGTTTAGGGGTACATAGGTAGTTTATGGGTGTTAGTGTACTTTAGAGCACAGTAGTTAAGAGCTTTATGAACCGGCGTTAGCCCAGAAAGCTCTTAACTACTGACTTTTTTCTGCGGCTAGAGTTTTGTCGTTAGAATTCTAACGCTCACTTCAGACACGACTCTAAATACCGGAGTTAGAAAGATCCCATTGAAAAGATAGGATACGCAATTGACATAAGGGGATCTGCGGTATGGAAAAGTCGCGGCTGAAAAGTGAGCGTTAGACCCTTTTTTGACTGACTCCAAATACCGGCGGTAGCCTAAAACCAGCGTTAGGAGCCTCTAACGCTGGTTTTCACGGCTACCGCCAAACTCCAAATCTAGGCCTTTGTGTTTCGGATTTGTGCATCTTTCCCCTGACAGACACTGACACTCTAGTTTCATCATGCTTTGTGGAGAACCTGTTAGTGTACCAAAGGGCCAGCACTTCATCATAGCATAAAGCTGATGTTGTGCCTCTACAATTTTTGATGTATGTCTGGTGGGAAACCTGAGTGATTTTTGCGCACTGTGGCACAGGCTAGGGTTTCAAAATAAAATCAATTTTTAAATAAATCTATGTTGCTATAAAAGTTGTCCAGCCATAGATGGTGGCATTTGTTCAGCAATGGTAGGAGGAGATCCATACAATCCTGGCTTTTGTGCTTATAGGATCTGAGCAACCAGGTGGATCAAGATGGCTATCTTTCCCTTTATAAATGTGAAATGCCCAGGTATAACCTGTAGTAATTTATAAAATTGTATTCCATAGCATGAAGGATTAGTCGGAATGTATTGCTTAAAAAATGATCTTCCCTTAAATTTTCATCAAAAGGGGACAAAATTTATTCATTTTGTCCCCTTTTCATGTATTTTAGCTCTGAAAATTGTGGATTCTTATCCTCGGAGCTGGAAATGCACCCTGTTGACTTCTCAAGACTAACCCTGCTACAGATAAGAATTGCATACCTATTCACTTTATACTAACTTTATGACCTTGAATAGCCTCTTGTCTTCGGACCCTCCAAATAAGGCAAGTGGTTTGTGGAGTTTGGTTATTGAAAAACAATTGCAGTAAAGAAGATGTTAATTTGTTTTAAAAATGACTTGGCTGATATGTTATATAGCAAGTCAACATATCCCACCACGTATTTTTTTCACAATCGAGCTGTCATCGTACCCCTTGGCTGCCAGTAACATTCTAATAAATTAATTTTACCTCCTTGATTGCCTTTTACATTTATTTTACACTTAGTGGACTGGTAATATAAGTGTCTAGTATTTTTGTGAAGATTTTACTGGACAGCTGCAGGACTGTACAGGGCATGTCGCTGTCATTTTCCTTTGAAGGGGTTAACTAGCTTGGCTTTCAACAACAATGGTGAGACCGCGCTACATCCCGGTACAACATTTTTTAAAATTCGTCTTTACTTAATATTTGTTTCCCCAGCACATTATACTTTGAACCAACATACATCTTTTTCCAAGAATGTATAAATATTGGCTGCAGTCTGAGATTATAATAATTAAGTATGTATGCACTTACTTTACTATTTCATAAAAATAATATCCTGGAGGAGTCATAGTAAACATATTATATAATGATTTATGGTTAAGAAAAGAAGACATCTGTCTCTTTTGGCGTGTCAACATTGCCCCCTACTGTACACAAAAAGGATTTATTCAAAAAATTAACTAAACTAATAGCTTTCCAGTTTAACATCACTAAAATACATTAATACCTGCAATGATTTTCTTATATATTATATTATGGTATATTAATTTATCTATCTATCTATCTATCTATCTATCTATATCAATCATCTAATTATCTCTATCTATCTATCTATCTATCATCTAATTATCTATCTATCTATCATCTACCTATATATCTATCTATCTATCTATCTATCTATCTATCTATCTATCTATCTATCTATCTATCTATCATCTACCAATCATCTATCTATCATCATATAATTATCTCTCTATCTATCTATCTATCTATTTATACATCCATCCCTACATAACTATCTATCAACATTTATACACTCATTTATTTAAAGAGAAAATGTATGTTAATCCAAAATTATACATTTTAACTAAAAAAAAAAAAAAAAAGAATTCCTTGTATCAGTCAATAGAAATTAAAATAGTTGTTTTAAGTTCACCTTTCCATTATAATCCACATTTTTCTGATGCTTGCAACTCTAGAGTACAATTGCTAATGTGGTTGAAAATTGGTATGTCTTTAGTGACTAACAGCCACTCCCAGGCTTAATATATTATGGCCTAGATTACAAGTGGAGCGCTAAATTACTGCGCACCCGCAAACAGACAAATATGGCTGTTTGCGGCCACTGGATAATTAACCAGCCATTACAAATGGCAGGTTATTATTAGCGCTCAGAAAATAAACCAGAGATCCGATCTCTGGTTAAATTTCTAAAAGTGCCCCAAATGCCCTCAAAATAGAGGGCATAATAGTTTTTTATTTAAAGAAAAAAAAGGTAGCATTTTTTTAATAAAAAACAACTGCACTAGGCAGTTTTTGGGGTCTAAAGTTGGTGGGAGTTAAAAAAAAAAAACGCCAGGGAAACATGTCTTTACATTACGGTCTATGAGAATTGTGTAAGGGGTAAGTAGCTGTAAGGGCTGGGAGGCGAACCCCCCTAAAGGGTAAAGAAAAGGATCGCAAGTGCAGACGTAAGTAAGTATATAAATGTATCACCAATATACACAGGCTATTTATCAGCATAGACTGTTTGTATTAGGTGAAGTAAAGTTAATGTTATTTAACAGTAGATGGGAGAATATAAATTTCTTCCTGTGTACTTCAACAAAGGAATGTGGAAAGAATCATCAGACTTTATCTTCAGTCAAGTGGATTGAAATGTTAGAGCCAGTTGCCATAAAAATAGAAGGGAAATTCACAGCATTCGTCCACAGAGAGGCTATAGCAGATACAGGACAAACTGAAGCCTCAGCGTTATTTAAACTTCACAGCGGAGAAACAATTATGAGGCAGTGAGTGTGCAGAGGATGGTTTACTCTTACCAGCATGTAGCGTGGAGAGCTGTCACTTGGAACGAGCAGCTGAAAATCCGGGACCGCTACAGAGCGGAGCTGCGTACAGGAGCGGGAGGAACAGAGATTCTGACTGACAGCGGCTTGCGCTGTGTATCTCTGAGGTTCCGATGAAGTGGGAGGAACAGAGCTTCTGAGTGACAGCGGCTTGCTGTTTGTAACTCCGGGTCTGTTTAGAGAAGTGGACAGTTTGCTTGGCGTGTAAGTAAAAAGTCCAAGTAAGTGATCTTGATCTAAAACTGCGCACTTGAAATCTCTGGTAATGTAGTCGCTCAGTAAACTTGATGTTTAGTTAAGATTGGGGAGAGCTGCGGGTATACAGGCTGATAAGTTAGGATAGCTTGCTGGAAGGTAACGATAAGTCCTTCAGAGAAGCAGGACTGATGCTCAGAATTGTAATCCACTGCTGAGAAAGATGACAAGAACAGTTACAAGGAAAGTAAATATTGTAGTCCAAAGATAGGCTTAAAGGTGAATCACAGTAGCGAGGTTGCAATGATGATGCTAGCTGCTGCAAGTCTAATTACTAAGCACCTGTTTGCAGTCAGGTGACGACTTAAAAGCAGGTAGGAAGTGCAGGTAATGAGGAGAGGAGGAAAAGGTGGCCTGGAATCCTTACATACGCCCCCCATCAAGGAAGCCGATCCTCGGCTTGATGCTTAGGACGGTGCGGGTAGTGCCTGTGGAAGCGGGATATTAGGTGCGGAGCGTCTATATGGGTATAAGGTTCCCAGGTGTCATCATCCGGAGAGTACCCTTTCCATCGAACCAGGTATTGCAATTGCCCATTACATAATCTGGAGTTAAGAAGGTCCTGGACCTCAAAGGAATCCGAGTGTAATGGTGAGGTAGCAGGAGGCAGGATGCTAGAGGTAGGGGTTGAATCAGTGGCTGGTTTCAACAAAGAGACATGAAATGTTGGGTGAACAGGTATAGATGAAGGGAGGTCCAGAGTGACAGCATTACGGTTTACAACACGGGTAATGATGAATGGACCAATGAACAAACCAGAGAGTTTTTTACAAGGAACTGGTATTTTTATGTTTTTCGTGGAAAGCCAAACCCTATCCCCAACAGCATAGGTGGGAGCAGGTCGTCTGTGTAAATCGTAGTACTTCTTCTGTGAGGATTGGGCATTCAGAATATTCCGTTTTAGGAAGTGGAAGTTCTCTGCGATGGTTTGTAAGAGGTCATCAACGATTGGGGAGTTGACGGTTTGAGTCTCCTCTAATCTGAAGTTGGGGTGGAAAGCATAGTTAGCAAAGAAAGGCAATAAGTTAGTGGAACTGTTGGTAGAATTGTTATAAGCAAACTCAGCCATGTATAGATAGCGAGCCCAATCAGTTTGGTGATAGGAGCAGTAACAGCGCAAATACTGTTCAAGCCATTGGTTTAGCCTCTCGGTCTGTCCGTTGGTTTGTGGGTGGAAAGCTGTACTCAGACGATGGTCGATTTGTAGATGTTGAGCAAGATGTTTCCAAAACTTCGAAGTGAATTGGGTGCCTCTGTCCGTTGTTATGACAGTTGGAAGTCCATGGTATCTGACGACTGAATTCAGGAAAAGTTGAGCTGTTTCATAGGAGGTAGGTAGTTTATGAAAGGGAATAAATATCGCCATCTTAGTCAGGATGTCCGTGACGACAAGAATGGTGTTAAAACCCGTGCTTAAGGGTAGTTCAACTAAGAAGTCCATGCCTATGTGAAGTCATGGTCTATTGGGTATTTCGGTCGGGATAAGGTCACCGTATGGTTTGTTTCTATCTTTTTTAGAAGTTATACAGATGGTGCAGTCTTGTATGTATGCCTTTATTGTGGAAATCATATTTGGCCACCAATAAGATCTGTCAAGCAGTCTTTTGGTTTTGTTTATGCCAGGATGTCCCAATAGTGGAGGGTTATGATGTTGTCGGATAGCATCATTTCTCAGGACTTTTGGTACGTATATTTTCTTTCCATGGAAGTACAATTTGTTTTGGTAGGTAACTTGATTGTACGGTATTTCACTGTCAGAGAGCAGAGAATGTTGTATTTGTGAGACAAAACTTGGTAGAAGACCTAGTAATCTATCAGCTGGAATAATCGAAGTAGGTTATTGTGTATTTGATGGTCTTGGATCTCTTCTGGAGAGGGCATCAGCTTTACCATTCCTAGCACCCGGTCTGTAGGTTATCTGAAAATTGAATCTGCTGAAGTATAAGCTCCAACGGACTTGTCTACCTGAGAGCGTTTTGTTTTTTTGCAAAAATTCAAGGTTACGGTGATCAGTGTAGATCAGAATGGGAAGGGATGTGCCCTCTAAGAGGTGTCTCCAGTTCTCAAAAGCTCTTTTGATGGCTAGTAGCTCTTTGTCTCCGATGGAGTAGTTCATTTCTGCTGGGGAAAGTAGCTTTGAGTAAAATGCTACAGGATGGAGTAGTTGTTTAAGATCTTTCCGTTGTGATAATACTGCACCAATAGCATAGTCTGAGGAATCGACTTCTAGAGTGAACTGCAGAGAGGTGTCTGGAAACTGTAAAATTGGTGCAGAAGTAAAAGAGTCTTTGAGTGATTGAAATGCCTGTGTGGCAGCATGATTCCAAATGAAAGGAACCGAAACACTAGTAAGTGAGGTAAGAGGTTTAACTTTATGTGAGAAGTTTCTAATAAACTTTCTATAATAATTGCTAAACCCAAGGAAACGTTGTAAATCCTTCCTGTTAGTAGGTTGTGGCCAGGATCTAACAGAGTCAACTTTGTTTTCTTGCATTTGTATGCCCTTAGGTCCAATGGTATAACCGAGAAATTCAATCTCTGTGGTATGGAAGACACATTTCTCCAACTTAGCATAAAGCCGATGTACCTGGAGTCGGGAGAGAATCCAGCTCACATGTTTTATATGTTCATCTATGTTGTTGGAGTAGATGAGTATGTCGTCCAGGTACACTATTACACAAACATCAAGTAGGTCATGGAAGATGTAATTCACGAAGTACTGGAATGTTGCAGGCGCGTTAGTGAGACCGAATGGCATAACCAGATATTCAAATAGGCCGTATCGAGTACGGAAAGCGGTTAACCACTCGTCGCCTTCCCTGATCCTGACAAGGTTGTAAGCCTCTCTTAGGTCGAGTTTTGTGAATAGTTTAGCATGTTGTAACCTCTCAATTAATTCAGGGATGAGTGGCAACGGATATCGATTCTTGATGGTAATTTTGTTTAGTTCCCTAAAGTCGATAATAGGGCGTAAAGATTGATCCTTATTTCTCACGAAGAAGAAACCAGAGGCAGCAGAAGATACTGAAGGTCGAATGAAGCCCTTCTTTAAATTATCATCCAGATAGGTTTTCAGGTGGTCTAGTTCTAGTTGTGACAATGGATAGAGATGACCAAATGGTGGTGACGTGCCAGGTTTTAGATCGATAGGGCAGTCATATGGGCGATGTGGGGGAAGAGTCTCCGCTTCTTTCTTACTGAACACATCAGAATACTTCAAGTAGACTTCGGGTATTTGTGTGGTTTCAGACAAATGAAGTAAAGAATGATGTTGGAAACAGGTCTGCTTGCAATAAGGTGAATTAAAGTGCACTTGTAAGGAACTCCAGGTGATGTGAGGTTCATGTAACTGAAGCCAACGTATTCCTAGGACAATAGGAAAAAGAGGTGATGTGATAACATCAAAAGTGATGTATTCTTGATGTAACCCAATCGTAGTGACGAGAATAGGAATAGTGTGGTGCGTGATGGGACCAGATGAAATTTCAGAACCATCAACAACTTTAATAGAAACAGGAGACAACTTTTTGCACAGTGGTATTTTATTTTTCAATACAATGGAAGCATCAATATAATTTTCTTGTGCTCCAGTGTCAATTATTGCCTCTATCTTCATATGCCTGTTGTCCCACTGCAAAGAGAGAGGTAAAAGACAGTGAACTGGAGAATCACGTACAATCAATGAGGTCAAGCAAGAATGTGACTTACTGGTTTTGTTCTTGTGTAGTGAAGTACAGTCACGGATTGAGTGGGACGCAGAACCACAGTACATACATAAGCCTCGGGACTTTCTCCTGAATCTTTCTTCCGAAGAGAGTGGGCCTCTGAAGACACTTATATCCATAGGCTCAGCTTTACTTGAAGTAGAATGAAGAGGGCCATGGGTCAACATGGCGGGCCTTCTAGGGCCAGTTTCACCATATTGGCGTTCAGATTTTCTTTCTCTGAGACGACGGTCAAGCTGCATGGAAAGTCTGATAAGGCCTTCCAAGGTATCTGGAAGCTCAGTGCGAGCTAATTCGTCTTTCACTTGCTCAGCCAGGCCAAGGCGGAATTGATTTTTTAATGCAACGGTGTTCCATTGACTATCGGTTGCATATTGTTTGAAGTCAGTAATATAAGATTCCACTGGCCGGTTACCTTGTTTTAGCTTCCTGAGTTTTGTCTCAGCCGTGAGCTGTACGTTCGAATCAGAGTACAGCTCATCCATAACAGCAAGAAATGATTGCAGAGATGAGAGGATTGTACTGTTAGTCTCAAAGAGGGTATCAGCCCATATACGGGGTTCCCCGCGCAGATAGGAGATCATCGTTAAGACCTTCACTCTATCATTTGGATAAGTGACAGGTTTTAGAGTAAATGTCAAAAGGCAAGCATTTCTATATTGCCGATATAAAGCTCTATCCCCATTGAAAGGTTCTGGAGAGGAAATAAAAGGTTCAATTGAAGAATCCGAAGTATGAGTTTTTGAAGCTGTGATATCCTGAACAGCTTTCTTTAGAGTGTCATTTTCAGCCTTTAACTCTCTCATACCCTGAGTGAGCTCATCCACCCTGTGGGATAGGTTGTAGACTATATTTGGCAAGTCTGCTGGATCCATATTGGCTTAGTAATTCTGTAAGGGCTGGGAGGCGAACCCACCTAAAGGGTAAAGAAAAGGATCGCAAGTGCAGACGTAAGTAAGTATATAAATGTATCACCAATATACACAGGCTATTTATCAGCATAGACTGTTTGTATTAGGTGAAGTAAAGTTAATGTTATTTAACAGTAGAAGGGAGAATATAAATTTCCTCCTGTGTACTTCAACAAAGGAATGTGGAAAGAATCATCAGATTTTATCTTCAGTCAAGTGGATTGAAATGTTAGAGCCAGTTGCCATAAAAATAGAAGGGAAATTCACAGCATTCGTCCACAGAGAGGCTATAGCAGATACAGGACAAACTGAAGCCTCAGCGTTATTTAAACTTCACAGCGGAGAAACAATTATGAGGCAGTGAGTGTGCAGAGGATGGTTTACTCTTACCAGCATGTAGCGTGGAGAGCTGTCACTTGGAACGAGCAGCTGAAAATCCGGGACCGCTACAGAGCGGAGCTGCGTACAGGAGTGGGAGGAACAGAGATTCTGACTGACAGCGGCTTGCGCTGTGTATCTCCGAGGTTCCGATGAAGTGGGAGGAACAGAGCTTCTGAGTGACAGCGGCTTGCTGTTTGTAACTCCGGGTCTGTTTAGAAAAGTGGACAGTTTGCTTGGCGTGTAAGTAAAAAGTCCAAGTAAGTGATCTTGATCTAAAACTGCGCACTTGAAATCTCTGGTAATGTAGTCGCTCAGTAAACTTGATGTTTAGTTAAGATTGGGGAGAGCTGCGGGTATACAGGCTGATAAGTTAGGATAGCTTGCTGGAAGGTAACGATAAGTCCTTCAGAGAAGCAGGACTGATGCTCAGAATTGTAATCCACTGCTGAGAAAGATGACAAGAACAGTTACAAGGAAAGTAAATATTGTAGTCCAAAGATAGGCTTAAAGGTGAATCACAGTAGCGAGGTTGCAATGATGATGCTAGCTGCTGCAAGTCTAATTACTAAGCACCTGTTTGCAGTCAGGTGACGACTTAAAAGCAGGTAGGAAGTGCAGGTAATGAGGAGAGGAGGAAAAGGTGGCCTGGAATCCTTACAGTAGCGCAGCGATGGAAGCATATTTTTAAATATATATGTATATGAATTGCTGTTAAAGGGACATGAAACCCAAAATTTTTCTTTCATGATTTAGAAAGAGCATGCAATTTTAAACAACTTTCTTATTTACTTCGATTATCTAATTTACTTCATTCTCTTGATATACTTTGCTGAAAAGCATAGCTAGATAGGCTCAGTAGCTGCTGATTGGTGGCTGCAAATAGATGCTGCGTGTGATAAGCTCACCCATGTGCATGTGAAACCCTTGAAAAAGCCACGGGGGCATGGCGAAATGTACGTCGGGTAGCATGAAGTCAGTGATGTCACAGTGAAGGGCTTTGCTCCTAACAGGGACTGGTAACCAAACGGATACTTTGTTTGCTGCTACAATCCGTTACCATCCTCCTTGGAGACTTAAGATACTATTCTGGCTAATTGACAAATCTTTGTTGCCCTAAGTGATTATATGTCCTGATATTCATTAATTGTTTTTAAAAAAAAAAATATTCTGTAGGAAAGCAGTTCCGGATCTCATTCTACTGTTGGCTTCCCTGATAGCCTATATCAAGTCTGCAGATATATCAGGAGGTGATTTATATCTCCTGAAACGTGTGAGTACAATTCCAATTAGTTTTGTAACATTGGTTAATCACAGTATCACACTATTGTGTTTTCTCTTTTACGAATTGGCAGCAGCCGTTTTTCACTTGGGAGAGCTGATCCTGACATCCTTGTGAATCCAGACTGCTCTTCACTTGAGCTTAGCTAGCTCAAGGTTATGTGAGTAAATTACTGACACAGTTGTTCACTTTTTTATATTTTGTAACAATATTGCACCATAATTTGTTTCTTTTTCCTTGTGAAAACAGAAATGCCAGCATCGTTTGACACTTTATATCTTTTATCACATTTATTGTTAGAATGTTGTGTCAGTCAGATGCTGACGACGACTCAGAGTCATAGCTAGCACTCACCCACCTTGAGGGCAATCTGTGGGCTCCCACTGACTCACACCCCGGTGATCTGGACTGTATAGTGACAGGCATCGCCGGGGCTTCATGTTTGGCGTGGTGATGTAAGGCGCAATGATGTGATGATGTCACAGCACAACTTTATATAAAGTTGACAATGGACAAGTATAGGGAGATGGGGGCATGCTGCTTAGAAGCCTGTATCTCAGGCATCTTAGCAGCTACAGACCCCCAAGACCCACCGTTGACCCCAAGACCCACGGTTAAAAATAAATATATTTAAAGAAAGTAAAAATAACAAAAAAGGCTCAAAACCAGCTTAGCACCCAGGTGGGAAATGGCTTAGCAGCCAAAGGGTTAAAATTATATTGTCTACCTGAATCATGAAAGAAAAAATAATGGGTTTAGTGTTCCTTTAACTTGTAATACCAGCGCACATTAGCGTGCTCTGGTATTACACAGTGGAGCGCAAATATTGCTTTCATGAAAGTGATATTTAGCATTCAATTTATAATCTGGCCCTATGTATATTAGTTGCCCAGTGTTTGATAACAGATTTGTTTTGAAAAGACTTCATAAACCCTATTCCAAATCAAGTGTATTGTCAGATCTGCATGAACCACAGGCACCTGATATTCAAAACCACACAAAGCTGCACAAATAACAGGTGTATGTAAACACATATGCCAATCATGGAGATAGTTGCTAGGGGTGAAACTGCTATTCAAAAGCAAACCCATTTGTCACAATCAGGTTAATACGAAATCACAATACAGAAGTTCCCTATCTGCTGCCTGGCAAACTCCATTGTAAGCAATGGGGAAAAAAAAAAGTCAAGACACAGATCTGCACTTGTAAGTGTTATATTTTCACAATTCCCTCTCCATACAGGTGAGGCTGTGAGAGGGATGAGTGTGTGAAAGGGTTAACAAGACACTTGCTAACTTATTTTAGCACTAGAAAGTACATTAATCATCACGCGCTCCATCAATAATTCCAAATGACACCACCATCAAGGATAGTTACAACTGGGAGTCAAGATCTCCTTATTTCACAGATTAAAATCCAAGAACCCAATTTGGCAAATATATATATATATATATATATATATATATATATATATATATATATATATATATATGATGAACTCTTACTTTGAAATATTACCAGATGTTAACAGTCTCTCAAGTAATGTGAATTCAAACATTAAGACAAAACAATAATCAGAAATATTTATTAGGACAAAAACGGTCATAGTGCATTAACATTAACGAGATATAGAAAAATATACAAAGGTACACATTGCAATACAGTTTTAAAATAAAAAGGATTAAAAATGGAAAGCCTAAACACTCTAATCATAATCCGGCAAATGTATAAGTTTATGACTTGAGAATTGAGATTTAGATCCGGGGTCACTCACTTACTTTCAGAAAAAATGCTCTCCAACAAATGACTATTTTTGTGTAATTTCCCCCAATTTGAAGAACCAGCTCAGGAAGTCACAACCCAATCAAAGGGTCTGAGCTTGTAAAGAGCGCATACCTGATTAACGTATCTCTAAATATTTACACAAAATCCTTCTTATTTCTCTATACACATAGACCAATGCATAGAGACCCCCCAATGAAGAATGATTTTTTTTCTATACCTTCTTGTTTACATAGATTTTCTATTACCAGTATTATAAGTACTGAAGTAGATTTTTGCATATATAAAAGTTAAATTAAAACTGCTTTAATTGAATTTGAAATACAGCTGATTCCAAGTGACAGGTTGCACCATGGCTCATTAACTCAACCCATTCCTGTTGATGGACAATGACATGCACCACAGATATAAAAAGTATACTTTTTTGACATGGGACTATGCATTTTTAAATATACTTTAGATGCAGCACATAAAAACAATTTAATATCCATGTTAAAGCCACGCCCACCGTCTTGACGTCACATCCGATCAGCTGTATTCAAGCCGGCTTCACATGTAGCAGCTAGTGCGGTATTGTGGCGGTTCCTTTTTAACATTGTTTCAATTTTATTGTGACTTTTATATTGTACACCGGATGGAACTCTATCTCATATGGGACAATCTTTTGTGATTGTGGGAGATTTCCAAGGACGTCTGCATTGGTTTTGCAAATCACTGTGGGACCGTACTGGTCATTTTATGTTTCTAACATACCTCACAGTGTTTGAGGTCTGAAAGTGTGAGTGTGTATTTATTGTAATAAAATTGTGTTGTTTTAAAATGAATTACACTTAGAGGAGTTGCGCCCTTCTTTTTGTTTTATCACCCATACAGCTATATCCAGTATCCAGTACTGTGTACCTTTGAAGTGGCAGCAATCCACACAAACCTCTGGGCTAATATATTAGCCATATATCCTTTATTAGTATTTTTGTTTTTATTATTAACGGGGCACTCTTGATTTTTTGTGTATTTATGTTAAAGCAAGGACGTTTTTATTTTATGTTTTTTTAAGTTTAAATTCACCTCTAACAATAAAATACATGCTTGGGAATGATGGTCAAGCAAGTTAGCACCCCAAAACCACCTAGCCCAGTCACACAAGGAACCCAACTCTCCCCCATCTACCCCCCTTTAATTCTTTTGACCTGCATAGTCAACCCAAAACATTCACATAGTATAGTGGATGGTTGGGGGTTACACCACCTATATTACATTAAAAATAAAAATAAATCCCTACACTGAACAGATTTCCCTCCTGGGTAATTAGAAATTACAATGTCCCCTTTTTGTATATTATAACCCTATGTAAGCTTTCATGATTAGGGGAATATGTTTTGCGTAGATTCGATGGTGGTGTGCTTGAATTTCACCAATATGTGTTGTATCAGCTGCAAAGCAAATCTGTCCAGAACTGACAATGGCTTCCCTACCTGTATAGGGTTCGGGGCAGGCAGGTTATCAGTAGAGTCACATGTGATACAGGATACTATGCAACATCACACGTGACTTCAGAGATTTGATGTCTTCCTAATGTACATGGGAATATTATTGCCAGAACTGGATATTTTTGCATCCAATGCCACACATCTCATATCATAGGAAAGTACACATACTTATGCATTATTTTGCTTTGTCTGGGAAAAATTATATTAACCTATAGAAACTAAGGTGTACATACCCATACACACTAGATATCTATAGCTGTGTGGAGTCTACATGGACATTTGGAGCAGGGGCAAAAGGGGACAAATTCTCAGCCTCCCATAAATTTGTCCATTATATACAATGATATAATTTTACGTTAGCATTATCATTGTTGGGCATATATTTGTCTTTTTTTTCTGTGGATGCCCATTGGCTTTTATATTAAAGGGACATAAAACCCAAAATGTTTTCTTTCATAATTCAGAAAAAGAATACAATTTTAATTACTTTCTAAATTATTTCTATTATCTAATTTGCTGTATTCTCTTGGAATCCTTTGTTGAAGAAGCAGCAATACACTACTGGGATCTAGCTGAAGGCATTAGGTGAGCCAATAACAGGAGGCATATATGTGCATCAGTATCTCCTGAGCCTAACTAGGTATCTTTTTCAACAAAGAAAACAAAACAAATTAGATAATAGAAGTAAATTGGAAAATTGTTTAAAATCACATGCTCTATTTAAATCATAAAAGAAAATAATTGGGTTTCTTGTCCCTTTAAAGAAACACTAAACCCAATTTTGTTCTTTCATGATTCAGATATAGAATGCAATTTTAAGCAACTTTCTAATTTACTCCTATTATAATTTTTTCTTCTCTTGCTATCTTTATTTGAAAAAGAAGGCATCTAAGCTAAGGAGCCAGCCAATTCTGGTTCAGTACCCTGGACAGCACTTGTTTATTGGTGTTGTCCAATCAGCAAGGACAACCTAGGTTGTGAACCAAAAATGGTCTGGCTTCTAAACTTACATTCTTGCTTTTCAAATAAAGATAGCAAGAGAATGAAGAAAAAATGATAATAGGAGTAAATTAGAATGTTGCTTAAATTTTTTGTTATTTTTACTTTGTTTCTGTTTTTTAGCTTATATTTTACAAACCACATATTAACAAAAAAGCACCTCTAAAAAGTAAAATAAATCAATAAAATCAATACACAGGTTTTCATGCATACATAGAATATGCTCACATGAATCAAACAACTCATGCATAGCAAAATGTTAAAATGGGTTTGGCTTCCTATGGTGGAAAACCGCCAAACTGATGCAAAGGGTGTAACACTCAAAACTCAGACATAAATACATAGGAAAATAAAAAATGATCATATTTGATGTTTTATTTTTTTGTTGCATCTAAGAGAACATATAGCTCATGTGCTGCAAAATAAAGATTTTTTTCTTTGTTTGTGGAGCAGGTCATTAGGCCAGATTCCCTAAAGTTCTTTGCTTAAGCAAGGTCAAATGGATAGGAAAGTCAAAATTAAAGTTGCAAGAATCAGATAGAGCATGTAATTTTAAGACGCTTTTAAAATCACTTCTAATTTCAAATGTGCTTTGTTGTCTTTGTATTCCTTGTTGAAAATGAATACGCACATATCCTACAGTTGTGGGAGCAAGCTGGTGATTGGTGCCTGCACACAATTGTCTCTTGTGATTGGCTAACTAGATGTGTTCAGCTAGCTTCCAGCATTGCAATGCTGTTCCTTCAGCAAAGTTTAACAAGAGAATGATGCATATTTCATAATAAAAGAAAATTTGGAAATTGTTTAAAGGGACAGTCTAGGCCAAAATAAACTTTCATGATTCAGATAGAGCATGTCATTTTAAACAATTTTCCAATTTACTTTTATCACCAATTTTGCTTTGTTCTCTTGGTATTCTTAGTTGAAAGCTTAACCTAGGAGGTCCATATGCTAATTTCTTAGACCTTGAAGGCCACCTCTTTTCAGAATGCATTTTAACAGTTTTTCACCACTAGAGGGTGTTAGTTCACGTGTTTCATATGGATAACACTGTGCTCGTGCACGTGAAGTTATCTGGGAGCAGGCACTGATTGGCTAAACTGCAAGTCTGTCAAAAGAACTGAAATAAAGAGGCAGTTTGCAGAGGCTTAGATACAAGATAATCACAGAGGTTAAAAGTATATTAATATAACGGTGTTGGTTATGCAAAACTGGGGAATGGGTAATAAAGGGATTATCTATCTTTTAAAACAATAAAAATTCTGGTGTAGACTGTCCCTTTAAGTTTGTATGTTCAATCCGAATCATGAATTAAATGTTTGGGATTTTCTGCCCCTTTAACTAAAAACATCTGTCAGAACTATGAGTTGCCTCATATGATTCTAGAAAGGACATTTTGCTCATTCTCACTAGGGGGCACCAAACACAGTAAAATGTATCACTAAATTAAATGAGAGTCACATTTACACATTGCATTTTATTTAATACTTTATATTTTGCACATAAGAACTCAAAGTGAGCCTTCTAGATATTGCTCAAACATATTATCAATTTTTCTTCAGGTTCTTTGTATCTTTATTTGAATGTAAGCTTAGGAGCCTTCCCATTTTTGGTTCAACACCTGGGTAGTGCTTGCTGATTGGTGGCTACATTTAGACACCAATCAGAAAGTGCTACCCAGGTGCTGAACCAAAAATTGGTAGGGCCCTAAGCTTACATTCAAGAGAACAAAGAAAAATATATAATAGAAGTAAATTAGAAAGTTGCTTAAAAATTGCATGCTCTATCCGAATCATGAAAGTTTAATTTTGACTAGACTATCCCTTTAACAATGAAGAAATATTTTGAAAATCATACAAATGATTTACAATGTAGCTTGCACATTTCTGGTAGAATCGTCCCCTTTTGTGCAAGGTGTATGGCTCCAGCTATCCCATTTCATACACTGCAGGAGGGTGTACAGATACACAATAGATGCAAAGGATAAGTTGGCATATCTGCATATAACCACAGCTATTGGACCTTAAAGGGATATGAAGCTGAAACATTTTCTTTGGTTATTCAGACAGAGCATACCATTTAAAAAAACTTTATAATTTACTTTTATTATTTCATTTGCTTAATTCCCATGGTATTCTTTGTTGAGATACCTAGGTAGGCATCTGGAGCCCTACACGGCAGGAAATAGTGCTGCAATATAGTGTTCGAGACACGTGCACGTTCCTGAGCTTACTTCCTTACTTTTCAACAAAAGATACCATGAGAACAAATAAAATTTGACGATGGAAGTTAACCGTGTGCATTCAGAGTTTTGGGTTACCTCCGAATGTGGAAGAAGGCGGCAGCTAGCCTCAGAGCCAGATTTATTCTTGTGTAAGTGCAACACACACTGTATATCTGGATTTGCACAGATCTTAGTGTGTTGTACTTCCACAACAATAAATCCGCCTCTCAGCCGCCTTCTTCTGCATTCAGAGGTATCCGAAAACCTCTGAATGCACGCGTCTAATATAAGTAAATTAGAGAGATGTTTTAAATTGCCTGTTCTATCTGAATCATGCAATCATTTTGTGGGGTTTCGTGTCCCTTTAACTGTGGTCATTTAGAAGGGCAGTTACATTAATTAGGAATTGGTAAGTATTGCAAAAATGGGGGGAAACTTTTAAAGGAATACTAAACCCAGATTTGTTTCTTTCATGATTGATAATTGGTGTAAATTAAAGTTGCTAAAATATGCATGATCTATCTGAATCATGAAAGAAAACATTTGGGTTTAGTATCCCTTTAATTACATTATTTTGCAAAGGTTAATAGTTTAAAGTTTACTTAAAGAGACATGAAACCCAAAAAAATGTTTTTCATGATTCAGAGAATACAATTTTAAACAACTTTCCAATTTACTTCTATTATTTAATTTGATTCCTTCTCTTGTTATCCTTTGCTGAAAGGTTTAGTTAGGAAAGCTCAGGTGCAACAAAGAACCTAGGTTCTAGCCGCTGATTGGTGCCTGCATATATATACAGATTGTCATTGGCTCACCCATGTGTTCTGTTAGAAACCCGTAGTGTACTGCTACTCCTTCAACAAATGATACCAAGAGAATGAAGCAAATTTGATAATAGAAGTAAACTGGAAAGTTGTTTAAAATTGTATGTTCTACCTAAATCATGAAAGAAACATGTTGGGTTTCATGTCCCTTTAAAGGGACAGTCAACACCAGAATTTTTGTTGTTTAAAAAGAAAGATAATCCCTTTATTACCCATTCCCCAGTTTTGCATAACCAACACAGTTATATTAATATACTTTTTACCTCTGTAATTATCTTGTATCTAAGCTTCTGCTGACTGTTTAGCCAATCAGTGCTCAGTCCTAGGTCAGTTTACGTGCATGAGCTCAATGTTATCTATATGAAACATGTGAACTAATGCCCTCTAGTGGTCAAAATGTATTCAGATTAGAGGCAGTCTTCAAGGTCTAAGAAATTAGCATATGAACCTCCTAGTTTTAGCTTTCAACTAAGAATAACAAGAGAACAAAGCAAAATTGGTGATAAAAGTAAATTGGGAAGTTGTTTAAAATTGCATACCCTATTTAAATCATGAACATTTTTTTTGGACTTGACTGTCCCTTTAAGGCAATAGTAAAGTCAAAATTAAACTTTCTTGACTCAGACAGAGCAACTTTCTAATTTACTTATCTAAGCTGTTTTGTTCTCTTGGTATCCTTTGTTGAAAAAGCATACCTAGGTAGGCTCAAGTTCAGCAATGCCCTACTGGGAGCTAGCTGCTGATTGGTGGCTGTAGATATATGCTTTATTGGATCACCCAATATGTTGAGCTAGCTCCCAGTAGTGCATTGCTGTTCCTTCAACAAAGTATACCAAGTGAATTAAGCAATATTTGATTAAAAAAAGCAAGTTTGAAATTGTGTGTTCTATCTCAATCATAACAACAACAAAAAAGAGTTGCATGTCCTTTTAAAAATCGCCAGTATGTCCCTTTTAAGCAATGTATTCAGGATTGTCATTGTATGTTTCTGATTATCTTCAGAAAATATGGTAATTTCCTTTGGAAAAGAAAAGAGTGTTCATTGACTGTGTCTGAAGGTCTCTCACAACTCTCATTATATTCTATACTTATTTACATCACCAGCTTGTATTGACTTATCTCAATAGCTGTATGCTGGTGAAGTTTGTATAAAATCCATTAAACTGATAGAAAGAAAAGTGATGTATACTAAACCAGAAGCACCTACACAAACTGTAGTGAAAATGCTTCAAACTGAGAGTTTCAATTATTGTCAGGTGCCTCAAAATGAAATTCAACAAACCACTGTGATCTGTACTTCATGTGTATGGATTAGGGTTGCCAGGTGTCCAGTATTCAACCGGACAGTCCAGTATTTTAGCAGGCTGTTCAGTAACATTTGTACAAAAATACTGGACACTTAAAGTGAATGTCAATTTTGATGCTAAAGTGCCCGGTTTTTAAAAATTCGATTAAAAAGAGGGGCACTTTAATTCATCAAAATTTACATTTCACTCGTTGTGAAAAAATACTTACCTTTTAATCTTGACAGCCGATCCAGCTTTCTCCGCCCGTTGCAAAGCCTCTTCCTGGGTCTAAAATGAGGAATCCGGCTTCCTTCAATCACGGCGTTGAATCAGACAGATTCCCCCGGGGGGAAGCCGTGATTGGAGGATGACCTATCCATCATTTCTGACGTCAGAAATGGCTTGCGAGGACGGGAGGAAGCTGGAGCTGCTGTCAAGTTTAAAAGGTAACTATTTTTTCACAACAGGAGTGAAATGTAAATTTTGATGAATTAAAGTGCCCCTGTTTTTAATCGAATTTTTAAAAACCGGGCACTTTAGCATCAAAATTTACATTCACTTTAAAGTGAAGGTAAACTTTCATGAATCAGTGCCCTGTTTTTAAAAATGCTATTAAAAATAGGGGCACTTTAATACATGAAAGTTTACATTGCAGCGTATTTTGAAAAATACTTACCTTTAACTTCTGCAAAGCCGGATCGGCAATCCTCCGCCCGCAGTTCCTCTGTACATACGTCATGAATGACGAAACCGGCTTCCTACAATCATGGCTCCCCCCCCCCCCAGAGCATCTATCTTGTGAAGCCACGCTGTGATTGGAGGAAGCCGGTTTCATCATTTCTGTGTAAGTACAGCAAGAAGGAGCGGGCGGGAGATCGCCGATCCAGCTTTGCAGAAGATAAAGGTATTTTTCGAAATACTGTGCAATGTAAACTTTAATGAATGAAAGTGCCCTTGTTTTTAATAGTATTTTTAAAAACAGGGCACTAATTAATGAAAATTTACATTCACTTTAGATGTCCAGTATTTTTAAAGATCCCCTGTCAGCTAAATGCAAAGGGCCTTCTAGGCCTTTATGCATTAGAATTATCGCTCATGGGGGCGTGGCTAGGCAGCGGCCATGACTGGTCGCAGTTTATGAAGCTCCCGGCGTATTTCCAATAATATACTTGATATCTGACAAAATATATATTAGAGCAACTTCCACTCACAAGATTCATCTACCCTGTACTCGGATGGCTCTAGAGATATTAAGATCACTTCAGTTTTCTAATGGATGCCCGGGTTCTGATCTAGTCTATGGCGCAATCAGGCGGTGGCCTTTTTTCAATGTCTTCAACAACCCTCCTGGTCTATCTAGCAAGAGCGGCTAAATCTACAGTTTACTAGGCTATCCTTCCTTTCTAAAAACAACCTTAGCTGAATTTTTGAGTCTAGGACCGCTACCTATACCATCTGGAAATGGAAGCCCCTGAGAAATTCTATCAGCTGGTATGGTCGCTACTAGGGGACTTCGAGAGACAAATGGATGAAAATTTTAGTGGGCTTTCAGTCCTTCTATGACGAATGCCTGTGGAGCAGACCAAACGCCGCACCCCATCAAGCGATAACTTGCCTGAAGCCTTATGGTTTCCTGATATGGGCCTAGCCCCACCTTCTGTGCATGAAAGAGGAGTTGCCGAACCCTATGGGCCCAGAGAATGTTTGATTGACTTTACGGAGCCAGCTAGACTTCTACCGACAACAGCGCATGTGGCTGATCAGAAGATTCAGCATACTCGAAGCACTAAGGACCTGCTTGCCGTCTATCCCTCTCTGCCACTCACTAGTACACCTGCAGGACCAAGTACCCTGCTACTATGTGAGGACTCTTTCATGCGATCCGTCTCAGTTTTTCTCCCACAGGTGGATCTGAAAGATCCGCTTGTGCTGTCTCCTCAGCCCAGCCAACAAACCTCCTGCCTCAAGTTGGAAAGTCATGGCGACCATGGAGCTCTATTCGCCAGGTATTGACTCTATCTGCAGAATTGGCAGAGACGATCAGAGTTTCAATATGTTAATAGTGCAGACAAAGCAGGAGTCGGCTGAACTTGCCAGGAGCATTCTGTGAGTTCTTACTTACAAGTACCTGATACTCTACACTACTCTCACGTACTGAACTATAGTTAGAGCCATACTATTGCCAGGAGAATACCCTCTATAACTCAATTGTTATATCTTGATGATGGCCCATAGGCTTGAGGATATGGGACTGGGGGCTTAATTTATGAAATGACTCTCCATTACAGTTTACTTTTTGTTCTTCCCATTCTGGGTCAGCATGCAGTTTAGTTCAATATTAACTCCCCTTGTTATCAGACTTATTAGGATGCTTGTTGTATTGCACCTCTTTGGAGAAAACCCATGTTTAAGATGATTGTATGATACCTGTGTATCAGTGTATATACCGGTCTCACAGCCTGTACAGATATAAATACCACCTACTGAAATACACATTCATAAGGAATCCTGCAATATGTTTAAATAACTTACCTTTATCACAGGTGAACTAGATCCCTTGCCTATTGTACATTGCCTAAAAGTTAATAATTGCCTACGTTTTCACTTATACTGTGATGACTGTGCACATTGGTTAGCCTCCAGGGCCATAGGACATAATAGGAGTTCATTAAGTAATTGTACCATTGCCTAGAGCTGAAATGAGACAATGTTATACCCATATGTTCATCAAATATGTTTTTTTTGTTTTTGTTTTTTAAGGATACTCAGAACTCTGATTTAACTTTAGCTCTCCTATATGTAGTTTCCCATACTTGCAGGAATTGGGCAGTGGCTACTATGGCTATCTCAACTACACAGATGTACAATGCCTCCTATCCCCCACAAAGTTGGAGCTCCTGAGGGGTCCACGCTGCACTTTGCCTTAGACCTTTAAATCACTCATGAAGAAGCCAGACCTGCAGGCATCCCCATATATTTGTACCTAAACCATACTTCTTCAGAGTGTGATTATTTTTAGATCAAGCTGATATATAGCTTCACACACATCTAAGCTTCAGAATTCACTCATCTCTTTTGGGTTCTTAGCCTGTTACACATTAGTCAAACACCTTTCCTGTTAATATATTACACTTTGAGCCATATAGTTAGTGGCTCTCTTAGTCTTTTTATTGACACAGAACTACACATGGGAGCTTTCCCATTCGCTGCCCTCCTGTAAGAGAGATGTAACCCACTGCTGTTCTAGCCTACAGTCTTGGGTTCCCACATAGCTGACTAGTAAGGATAACCAGGTCATGAATAAGTAGAGGCCCTGGGCTTACTTAAACTGAGTTTTTATTTGTGCGCCCTCCTTAGCTTACGGAAACTTATAAATTTAGATTACATATACTTATTTTGCGCAGCAAAGTGGCGCCCACTGGGCCAACTACTCTGGTCAAGTCCGATTTCCTCCATTAGGAGACAGTCTGGGTCAGTCCTAGTATCCTAGCTGTCAATTTTCATTGTCTAGTGTATGTATTTTGTTTCTTACAAAAGGTTAACCTACTCAGCTTCCATACTGAGCATCAACATGTATATCTAATTGCATTGTTAGCTTACACCGCACTTTATAGTACTATTCTTAAGACTGCTTCACATTAGGACACCTTGGATTGTATCATGGCAGCCATGACACACCCAGACTAAACCATTGGCCCATATACTTTGCACCATAATCCAAAGTCTCTACACAGGTATCCGTAGAAGTATGTTACACTTACAGTATACTAGAGATCAAGCACCTATAACATAATACAGACCAAGTTCTTAGTATATTCCAGAGTATAGACTTCCACTTTGGATACCCTTCAGTAGCACTTAATTGTTGCATTCTATCTCTAAAGTCAATTATCCCCTAACTAACATAGTTCCATACCCCCTTCTCACACTACTTCTTAATATCAATATTATAATCCCTACAAACTATATTAAATCTTAGCCGCTAACATGATACAGATGAGGACTAATTTTATTACATGTAGATCTGATGTACCTGCTATTCGGAATAATAGCTTATAGTCCTATATGCTCCCTATAATGGTGTATTCCCTTGATGTGTCTTAGCCCTCTCTCTATACTTATAGCTGGCCTTCTGTAGGTTCCAAGAGAAACCTGCTTCTTAATCTACCCTATTATATTTACCACAATATCATTAGCATTACCTGGCCACGCCCCCCCTCCCCTTCCTTTTAACTCTTGAGCGGCTCTTGCCCGCTGATATCCCCCCAATTTTTCCTTTGTTCTTACTATTCCATTCTAAATATCCATCTTACCAAAAAAAAAAGAGATTCCATTAAGATCAGTCTATTTACTCACTTCTTGGTTGAAGTTCTTAGTAATCCCATAAGAAATCATATACTATCATATATGTTTACCTAGTTATTCACTATTCCCTTCAAAGGAGTCATTACAGACATAGATATCTCAGGTTCACAAACTTGTTATATAGATTTTATGTAATATATCAGCATGCTTATTGTGTATATATATATATATATTTATATTCTCTGTCGCTGTAAATGGACAAAAGTTTATTATTGTACTGTCTGAAATCTCAATAAAAAAAAATAAAAAAAAAGAATTATCGCTCATTTGCATTTTCTATTAAATGTGTTACAGGCAACCATGGGGGTGTTCAATCATTGCTGGGTGTGTACCTCTGGCAAAAACACAAGAGGCAGGCACAGATGTGTAAAAGGCAGCGCAGTTTATTCAATAGAATAGGCAGAAGCAACCATAAAATGCCAATAAATGGTAGGGCTAGGTTTTACGCATTTCGGCTAGAAACCGCCTTAGTCATAGACCCTGGTCGTCCATTTGCACAGTGAAACATTTCAGATCCTCACTTTCTTGTAAGAATATAGAATCATCAGTGCAATTACGTTTAATACGCATAAATTGACCTTTCGCTATGCTTAATCTGCAGTTCTTGGTATGAGAACTCCTGGCATGTAAGAGTGTATTTGCTGAAATGAGCTTCCTGTATAAAGTAGCTGTAAACCTATGTTGTTCCTCATCTCCACAAAGCACTAAATCCAGATAAGGCATACTCTTTTTGTCAAAGCAATATGTAAATTTCAAACCAAAATCATTACTATTGAGATAGTCAACAAAGGAAATATATTGTTGCTCTGATCCTGTCCAAACAAAAATCAAATCATCAATATACCGTTTGTACATTGAGATATACTGTTTGAATGTATTTTCCTCTGCAAAGATGTGGGACAGCTCCCACCACCCCATAAAGAGGTTGGCATAAGAGGGGGCAAATTTCTCCCCCATAGCTGTCCCACACCTCTGCAGAAAGAAAGATCCATCAAATTCAAAATAATTATGGGTAAGCAAAAATTCTAAAGCATATACAATAAATTCTGAAAGCTCCAGGGAATAGTTAGAGAACTTGCTGAGGAAGAACCTGATGGCATCAATCCCTTATTTGTGGGGAATGGATGTATACAGGCTTGTTACATCTACTGTCAGCCACGACATATTAGTGGTCCAAATGATGTTTTCAGTAAAGGAAAGAAGATGTTTGGTATCACACAGGTAAGATGGAAGTAATTTAACTCATGGTTTTATCACTGAATCAATCCAATTGGATAGGTTTTCAAAAATAGAGCCAATACCTGCTACTATAGGTCTACCAGTGACATTAATGAGCGATTTATGGACTTTTGGAAAAAGATGAAAAATTGGGACTACTGGAGACTGCACATATAGATACTCAAAAGTAGACTGGTCAATAATATTAAGGTAAACGGCTTCATCTAGTACATTAAGTAACTCTTTCTGATATTTTATTGTTGGGTCATTTGGTAGTGCGACATAGGCCTCATTATCATTTAGCTGTCTAAGTGCCTCAGTAATATAGTCAGTTTTGTTCATTATGACTATAGAGCCACCCTAATTAGGCTGTCGTATCACCAAATGGTTCTTTTTAAGCAAAGATTGGATAGCATCTTTTTCAACTTTCGTAAGATTAGAAGGGGTAATGGTAGGTTGCTCTGAGAGTGATATTAAATCTTGTTCTACTCGAACAGCCAAGGGGGTCACATCCCTGCTCTGTACGTGTGTTACTGGCAACCAAGGGGATAAAATAACTGCTAAGTTGTAAAAATATATGTGGTGGGATCAAGGGTGGGGCCTAAGGTTGAGCTTTTGTGGAGATATAGGGGCTGATCAGGGGGTGTCAATCAACCCGATTGTAAGAGATCGGGCGGATTGATGTCCACCACCTCAGAGGAGGCATACGGGTGAAGGAGCAGCTGTCTTCTTCTTAACTCCATTTAGGCTGTGATAAATTGGCCCCATTGTGTGAACCCAGCTTTATCCCATATCCAATCACCTATAGGTCGTCAGAATTTTTATGAAGCACAGCTGGCAACCCTAGTATGGATGCATATTACATAAAATAAAACATGTATGAAAAACATGTAAGATCTTGTATATTTGCGTGAAAACAATATTGTATGCACGTAGGACATTGTGAGAAAAAACCAAGGCCACTGTTTCTTGCAATATTTGATGCTCCTGGGGAAGTCATGTGACACTAGCCACGTGTTTATTTTGCTATAACGCAAGATTCTAAATGGTGGGTGCCGATATTTTAATAATTTTCACTCATATTTCCCTTTGTGTTTGATTTTAAATAGTGCTGATAGTGTTAAAGGGATGTGAAACACAACATGTTTCAGATAAAGAATACAATTTTAAACAACATTCCAATTTACTTCTTTTATCTAATTTGCCTCATTCTTTAGATATCCTTTCTTGAAGAAATAGCAATGCACATGGGTGAGCCAATCACACAAGGAATCTATGTGCAGCCACCAATAAGCAGCTGCTGAGCCTATTTAGATATGCTTTTCAACAAAGGATATCAAGATAATGACTCAAATTACATAATAGAAGTAAATTGGAAAGTTGATTAATGCTTATTCTAAAGCATAAAAGAAAAACAAAATTGTGTTTCATGACCCTTTAAAGGGACAGTCAAGTCCCAAATAAACTTTCATGATTCAAATAGGGTATGTAATTTTAAACAACTTTCTAATTTACTTTTATCACCAATTTTGCTTTGTTCTCTTAGTATTCTTAGTTGAAAGCTAAACCTAGGTAGGCTCATATGCTAATTTCTCAGACCTTGAAGGCCGCCTCTAATCTGAATGCATTTTGACTGTTTTTCACCACTAGAGGGCATTAGTTCATGTGTGTCATATAGAAAACATTGAGCTCACTCACTTGAAGTTTACCTAGGAGTCACTGATTGGCTAAAATGCAAGTCTGTCAAAAGAACTGAAATAAGGGGGCAGTTTGCAGAGGCATAGATACAAGGTAATTACAGAGGTAAAATGTGTATAATTATAACTGTGTTGATTATAATAGGTAATAAATGGATTATCTATCTTTTTAAACAACAAAAATGCAGGTGTTGACTGTCCCTTTAAGAATAGGGGGGTAAAGTAAAATTGAATTCACTCTAAAATGTTTAATTACTTCAAATTCACAAAAAGATGATTGTTTTATCACCTCAGCCCCCCCCCCCCCCCAAATTAAAATTTTAAAACAAACTTCATTCATTTGGTTAGATCTTTGTTTAGATCAGGTTTGATCAATTGTTGTTTTCGTTAGATCTAGCATACAAGGAGCGGTATTAAAGGGACAGTCTACACCAGAATTTTTATTATTTAAAAAGATAGATAATCCCTTTATTACCCATTCCCTAGTTTTGCACAACCAACACAGTTATATAAATACACTTTTTACCTCTGTGATTACCTTGTATCTAAGCCTCTGCAAACCGCCTCCTTATTTCAGTTCTTTTGACAGACATCAATTGTAGCCAATCAGAGCTGGCTCACCTGAACTCCACGTGCATGAGCACAGTGTTATCTATATGACACACATGAACTAACACCCTCTAGTGGTGAAAAACTGTCAAAATGCCCTGAGAGAAGAGGCGGCCTTCAAAGGCTTAGAAATTAGCATATGAACCTCCTAGGTTTAGCTTTTAACTAAGAATACCAAGATAACAAAGCACAATTGGTCATAAAAGTAAATTGGAAAATTGTTTAAAATTACATTCTCTATCTGAATCATGAAAGTTTATTTTGGACTAGACTGTCCCTTTAACAATTTATTTGGAGGGGGAGCTAACCTGTCATCAGCCCCCCCCCCCCTTATCAAAAAATTGGACAACATTGTATTTAATTTGAAAGAAATTTGCTAGATCAGATATAATCAGCGATTTGTTTTGTTAGATCTAATATAATTACAAAGATATTATGTATTAACTTAGTGGGGGGCTGCCCCCTCCAAATCAAAGTTTCATTCAAAAAATAATTTAGACTAATAGATATTTGTTAGATCAGGTTTGAGCAAGTTTTTCTAAAGTTAGATCTAACAAACTAAAGCTGGTATTAACAATTATTTGGAAGGGGGGCTAACCCGTCATCAGCCCCCCCCCCTTTAACAAAAATTGGATGAAAAGTTATTTAAAGGGACAGTAAACCTAGCAAATAATGCTTTATAATTCTGCACATAGTGCAGAATTATATAACATTAGCTTAGCACCAGCTTTCTAAAGCAAAGGGTTAGAGAGATATTTTACTACGAAAACAGAACACTGGCTCCTGACTCTACTGAGCGGGTGTTTTTTTCACCTAAGCGCATCGCAGCACGCTGTCTAATCACAGCTGGCCCAATCATGCTATTAAACTCAATGTAGCTCCCTCTGGTCTGGTAGCGGGAGTAAGCTACATTTAGTTTAATAGGGCGATCGGGCGTGCTGTGATTAGACAGCATGCCCGCGATGCGCTTAGGAGAAAATAACAGACCCGCTCAGCTGAGCCAGGAGCGGCGTTCTGCTTTCGTAGTAAAATATCTCTCTAACCCTTTGCTTTAGAAAGCTGGCGCTAAGCTAATGTTATATAATTCTGCACTATGTGCAGAATTATTTAAATTAAAATAGTTCTTTATTGAAAATTTTTACCATGTACATATAAGGTGAATTTATCATTACATTCTCATTACCTCTGAAACAAAGGCATTCAAGTCACATTAGTAGATAATACTCCTGTATGAATACCTTCTTGAATATCCATTATTTTCAGTGTGGAACTGATACATCCTAGCGTATTTGCCGTTTAAATTTTATCATACTTCACACACCAAAAAACAACGTAATTGTGGGATGAGTTGTAATAAGATTAAACACAACAAATTGCAATCCAAACAGAACAGAAGTCTCTCAGTCCTCAAGTTCTGGTAACGAAAACACAAAACAACAAAAACAAAAAAGGAAAAGAAACAGAACTCCCCCCCCCCCCCCACACACACACACACACATACAAAACAGTGGCTCTTTTTGTGGATCGTACAATACCTGATAAATAAAGACACTTGTTCCACGGCGCACCCCTACCATCCCAGAATCGGCTCCAGCTAAGTTAAAGGGACATTATACACTCAAAACAAGATGGGGTATTTCAATAAAGGATATAAAGATAATAAACTTTGTCATTGACATGTATTATCAATTTTGCCTCTAAAGCTGCTAAAAATGATAATAAAGTTGGAAGTTAGGTAACTACATAAGAATATGTCCGTAATACGGCTAGGCTATTGAGCAAACATTTGTCCCTCACTCCCTAACAAGTACAAGCCCTGCAGGGACAGCTGTGAGCTGAGCGCTATACGTGATTCATAGGGATAATAAAAGCCTATACCTATATGTAATGTGTGGGACTGACACATCGCACCGAGCAGCAGTTTACAGTGCAGTATAGGGCTATATTATGTGCGCTCTAACTATCCCAGCATAACGCTCACAGCTCTCCCTGCAGGGCTTGTACATGCCTCTGCTTTATCGCCAGCGTCTCCCTAAGCGGGTTGTCTGCTCTCACTAGGCGGGAGCTCGGCTGCACCGCCATCAATCAGCTGGGATTAGCTTGCTTGCCCATGCTGTGTTCTGTGTATGCTCAATTATTTTATAGGTTATTTGTACAGCCTGGGATTTTACATCTGCAACGGTAAATGCTGGTTGGGCTGATGATGGATTCTGCAATAGTGTTATGAAATGACGTAACAAACACAAACCAATGGCTATGTTTTCACTTTCAAGACGGACTAAAAAAACTATAATTTTTCAGCTCAGACTTTGAACTATTTGCAGGATGGAATTACGTGATTGCATTAGTATGACGTTTCAACAATATCCTGCAACTAGTTCATAGTCTGAGCTGAAAAATTATAGTTTTTTTTTAGTCCGTCTTGAAAGTGAAAACATAGCCATTGGTTTGTGTTTATTACTTCATTTCATAACACTATTGCAGAATCCATCATCAGCCGCAACCAGCATTTACCGTTGCAGATGTAAAATCCCTGTACAAATAGCCTATAAAATAATTGAGCATACACAGAACACAGCATGGGCAAGCAAGCTAATCCCAGCTGATTGATGGCGGTGGAGCCGAGCTCCCGCCTAGTGAGAGCAGACAACCCGCTTAGGGAGACGCTGGCGATAAAGCAGAGGCATGTACATGCCCTGCAGGGAGAGCTGTGAGCGTTATGCTGGGATATTTAGAGCGCACATAATATAGCCCTATACTGCACTGTAAACTGCTGCTCGGTGCGATGTGTCAGTCCCACACATTACATATAGGTATAGGCTTTTATTATCCCTATGAATCACGTATAGCGCTCAGCTCACAGCTGTCCCTGCAGGGCTTGTACTTGTTAGGGAGTGAGGGACAAATGCTTGCTCAATAGCCTAGCCGTATTACGGACGTATTCTTATGTAGTTACCTTACTTTCAACTTTATTATCATTTTTAGCAGCTTTAGAGGCAAAATTGATAATACATGTCAATGACAAAGTTTATTATCTTTATATCCTTTATTGAAATACCCCATCTTGTTTTGAGTGTATAATGTCCCTTTAAGACCCTAGATGATTGTTCCTGTCTACTTATCCAATAGAACCATACCTTTTGCATTGCCTCCCTATTATTTAGAATTCCTGCTGCTTCTTCATACATAGTATATGTGAGTTGTATTTTATTGTATATCTCCGTCCATGTTGGGGCCCCTATTTTCCAGTATCTCACGATACATATTCTGGTAAATGTACATAGAATTCTAATGAAGGTGTTCAAGTGTCTATGGTAAATTTCTATGGGTTCGTGTAGCAATGCCTGTTGTATGGTGAGGGTAAACTCCTCCTCCACCAATTGACCTATAAATGATGAGAGCCTTCTCCACACCTCTTGGATAACCCCACAATCCCACCACATGTGTTTGTATGTACCTCTCTTTCCACAACCTCTGTAACATAGGTTGCTTCCCTGAGGGTTCATATGAGAGGTCCTGACTCGGGTTAAATACCATCGGAAAGCTGTTTTCAGTGTGTTTTCCTTCAGATCAACGCTTAATAAGCCCTTATCTCCCGATTGGAATATTGTTTCCCATTCCTGTCTATCTTTTACTATGCCTAGTTCCCGTTCCCATGCTAACATTATGTGAGTTTTAGGCGCATTTGGGGGGGATTGAATGGCCACATAGAGCCTGGATATAGAGTGTTTGGGCCTATGTGGGCTGATGCTGGAGACTTCTAAAACCGTGGACACTCTGCCTGGTGCATTTTTGAGAAATTCTCGAAGAGAGGACTGCAGCTGTAAATATATAAACCAGTGTAGCTTGAGGGGTGCAATCCTCTCTTGTAAGTGAGAGAACGACAAGATTGTTCCACTCTCTAGAATGTCTGCCACTCTATAGAGGCCCTTATTTTCCCATTTCTTTAAATGTTTACGTGTATCCCCCTGCAAAAGGTACCTAATGGGCATCAACAAGGAGTTTTGTGGAAAAATATCTTCTCTCTTCCTCATTTTCAACCATAAATTAATTGTAAGGTCTCTTGTGTGTGTATCTGGGTAATGGTCATTAGCTCTAGTCTGTTGTGTGTTCCACAAAATGGAGTCCAAATATACCCTCCCTTCTAGTTCTGCCTCTAAGGCGTTCCAAATGGTTTCCTCCTTTTTCTTCAGTAACATTGCATCCTGCGCTTTTCTAGCAGCCTTGTAATAGTCCATCAAATTAGGACTCCCTACCCCTCCTAGTGATCTATGTCAGTGTACTAAGGACTTAGAAATCCTAGCTGATTTTGTCCCTCTAATAAAAGCTGATAGATCTGTCTACAGCCTTTCTATATCTGCTTTGATAATTGTTATTGGCAATGCTCTGAATAGATAAAGTAACCAGGGTAAAATTGTCATTTTGACTGCTGCCAGCCTTCCCAACCAAGAGAAGTTGTGTTTACTCCATTATGTAATGTCTTGTCTAATTTTTCGGAATAAAGGAGGATAATTGTATTTGTACAAATGTTGTATCTGTTGTGGAAGGTTAATCCCCAGGTATTTAAGTGTATGTTTGACCCACTTGAAGTCAAAGTTTAACTCCAATAGTTTCTGAGTTTGATAGGGAATGGCAATGGGAAGAACTTCACATTTATCCAAATTAATTTTATAGCCTGAGATGTCCGAGAAAGAGGCTAACACCGCATAATTGGGTAAGGATATGAGAGGTTTTGTAATTGTTAATAGAATACCATCTGCAAACAGGGCAAGTTTGTATTCTGATTGTGCTATTTTAACTCCCTCTATGTCTAGGTGTGTTCTTATTCTAGCTGCCAGTGGCTCGATACAGAGCGCGAATAACAGAGGCGACAGGGGGCACCCCTGTCTCGTGCCATTGAGTATGGGGAAGGTGGCCGACCTATAGCCTCCCGCAGTTACTTGGGCCTGGGGCATCGAGTAGATTGCGCAAATAGCTGTCATAAAGGAACCGTCAAAGCCCATCTTTTGTAAAATCAAGATCATGTATCTCCAGTCAATTATATCGAACGCCTTCTCTGCATCCAGCGACAATAACAGAGAAGGTGTCCTCTGTCTCTCTAGATGATGAATAAGGTTAGTAATTCTATGTATATTGTCTGGGGCTTCCCTATCTTTAATAAATCCCACCTGATCTGGGTGTATCAAGCTAGGGAGAATTTCCTTAAGTCTATTTGCCAATACCTTAGTAAAAAGTTTCAAATCCTGATTTATTAATGAAATTGGTCGGTAGTTTTTACATCTTTTATGATCTCTCTCGGGTTTGGGGATTACCGCTATTTTTGCTAGCAGCAGCTCTCTCGGGATAGGATTCCCTTCCAGGATATAGTTACAAAATTTGGTCAGATGTGGAATTAAGGTGCCACAAAACAATTTATAGTATTCTCCCGAAAAGCCGTCAGGGCCTGCTGCTTTACCGGGTTTAAGGTCCCTCACTGCTCTCAACACTTCCAGGTTGGTAATTGGGGCATTAAGGCTATTAGTTTGGTCTTTAGTAAGTAATGATAAGGGGCAATTTGCGAGGAACTTGTAGGTGCGTTTGTCTGTCTCTGTACTATGGATAACTTTTTGTCCGTCGTATAATTTGCTGTAAAAAGTTGCAAATGTGTCCACTATCGTTTGTGGGTCGGACGTCAGTGTCCCCTGTTCTGTCTCTATAAGAGGGATAGATGAAGCTTTGCATCTCTCCCTAATTTTGTAACCCATATATTTATCCGGCTTGTTAGCGTAAATTAAATAGTGTGCTTTCAATTTTTGGATTGCTCTCGCAGCTTGAGAATTTAGTATCTTTGCTAGCATGGCCTTCTTAGTCTGAAGAGCCTGCAGTATCGCCCCCCTCCCTGTCAGTTTGTGTTGTCTCTCCAGTTTTTCTATCTCTTCATGTAAATGTCCTAATTGATTTCTGTGTTGTCGATTTAGTCTGGCTTTCTCCTGTATAAGCCGTCCCCATATTACCACTTTATGTGCTGCCCAGGTGTTTATAGGGTTGGTTGTAGTGTCCATATTTATCCCCCAGAACTCAACTAATGACTGCAAAATGTTATCATGGCTCTGTGGATTTTTCACCAGAGTTGGATCAAAAGTCCATGTCCTAGTACGTTGAGTATCTTGCATCCCACTCAATCGCAATGATAAGACAGAGTGGTTCGACCATATGCAAGTGTGTATAGTGGAGCCTTGTAGCAATGGATAAAGAGTCTGGCTAACATAAATATAGTCCAACCGTGTGTAAGTTTTATGTGCTGCAGAGTAAAACATTCGTCACCCCATACAGTGTGTGCCAGGTGTCAATCATAGCATGTGGCGCAAGAGAGTCTTGTATCGACTTGACTAACCGATTATGCCTGTGTTGTTTACTGGATAAGGGAGCATTGTTAACCGCTGCATGTGGGGCTATAGTTATATTAAAGTCTCCCGCTAGTATAATTTTAGTTTGAGACCATTGAGTTAAAAGATGGGAAATGTGTCTGAAGAAATCATGTTGATTTTCATTGGGGGCGTAGATATTGCATAAGGTAACCTCGGTATCCAGCATCCGCCCTCTCACTATTAGGTATTGGCCTCCCGGGTCCGCTATGGTGTTTTCATGTGTGAAGTGAATATAGGAATGAATTAGAATTGAGACCCCTCTTTTTTTTGTATCCGTTGTGGCGTGGTAGTGTGTGTTAAAATGCTTTGCCCAGTATTTAGGAATGTTAGTTTTAAGGAGGTGTGTCTCCTGCAAGAACAGAATATTGGCGTTTAGGCGTGTGTACTGGGACATAGCTACCCTCCCTTTGGTATCAGTGTTGAGTCCTCTGACATTATGTGATACTAAATGTATGTTAGTGGGCATTGTCATCTTCACTTTCTCTCGTCCCTGCTCTGGATGTGTTATAAATATAGGTATTTACCCTTAGATGAGAAGTCTTACTCGTTGTGTTGCTAGTCTTCGGAGCCTGGATCTTGCAGGAGTGCACCGTGGAGATGCCACTGGGAAGAAAAAAAACATTTGGGGGAGGAAAACATATCACACTAGTGGGAACAATAACCAAAACCTTATCCCCAACATTGGAGTAATACATTTGAAAAGAATAACTTGTTAACTTTTGCATTTTCCCTATTTATCCCTTTATAAAGGGGAGGGCTGGGAGAGCCCGTCTAGACATATCAACATTATCCTAATAGAAAAGCATTAGAAAACATTAGTCGTATAACAATAACATAAACATTGCCTATAGAATCCAGAGTAAACATCTGTATAATAATTTGCCTATATCTCTACAATGTCAGTTGTGAATTATAGATAGCCTGGTTCACTTCTTTCATTATCTTCTTCCACTTATTTGTCCCGGAGTTAGAGCCCAGTTGGAAAAGTCTCTTTCCCCTGAGTTCCCGGGGGGACAAGGAGAAGTCTTTAGTTAGAGTTCTTTATCTCTGGGCTCTTTCGTCTTCAACTTCTTGTGTCTTGGTTTGTGCTACTTTGATTGGTCTTCTGTTCATGTAGATGTCAGCCTCTGTGCTGAAATTGGTTCTTTCTCAGGTAGCGGAGGGGTCTCCAAACTCAACATCTCACACACTTCAGGGATATCTTTTGGTTCCTTGATAGTTATGACTTTAGTGTCTTTTGTTATAAATAGTGCAAAAGGGAAACCCCATCTGTATTGTATCTGCTGTTTCCTTTAACAAAGAGGTAAGGGGTCATAGGGCACTTCGCCTTTGCAAAGTCCGAAGGCTCAGGTCTTGGTAGAATTGGATCACATTGCCTTGAAATTTCAAAGTGGGTTGTTTTCTAGCAGCCTGGAGGATCCTCTCTTTGTCCGGAAAGAAAGACATTTTAATCACTATATCTCTTGGCAGGAGGCCAGCCTTTGGTTCGGCTTTTAGAGCTCTATGAGCCCTCTCGACATGGAAGGTATAATCTGAAGGCGATCTTGTAATCTGGGTGAAAAGTTGCGCTAGATATGTTGGTAACTCCGTAGTGGTTATTTCTTCTGGGACTCCTTTCAACCTGAGATTATTCCTCCTGCTCCTATTCTCCAGGTCATCTAGCTTATCCTGGAATTCCAGTAGTTGTTTTTGTTGTGTTGAGACCGCCTGCGATATTTCATCCACATTCTCCACCATGGAATCTTTCTGGTCCTCAAGTATATCTATCCTATTCCCCATATCTGTCAAATCAGATTTAATCTCAGACAGGCTGTTGGTAACTGAGGAATGAATGGAATTAATTTTCTCCCATAATTTCTCAAAGTTGTCGGCAATGTCTTTTTTTGAAACCAGGGTCCGCAAGTCAGCTTTAGTTAATGGAGTGTTATCTTCTTTTTTTTTTTTTTTAAATGAATTTTTTATTGATTTTTAAACATACAAATAATATTGACAAAACTAAACCGGTATATACAAGATAATAAATAATAATAAGAAAAAAAAAAAAAAAAAAAAAAAAAAAAGGGGCAATTTTGAGATATCATGCTTATTCTTGCATAAGAATGATTACAAACAATACACATGTTCCTATGTATTCGTCAACACAAGCATACATAGTTACCTTCCTTAATCCCTTACAAATTTATACAGCAAATACACTTTAAGTCTCGCTACCAGATTTGCCGTTTAATTCACCTTCTCTTGTATCACTACGGCAGAGAGAAGGAAAAAAAAAAAAAAGGGAAAAAAAAAATCCCCTCTCCTCTCACTCCCCGTCTCCTCTCCCCCACCAAAACCCTGCAATAACTTCTTATATTTGTTTATGCTTAGATTAAGCATTACATTGGTTATTTATTTCCCTTTCCTCCTCTGTCTACATTGCCAGTCAATACCATTCAGTTGGAAAGACATTTGACAGAATCAAAGTCTCAAAAAATTCCGTTCTACGGAAATTACGAATAAGGAGAAATTGAATAGCCAGTGGATAAGTTAAAATAACTCTTAGCCATTTCAGAAAGAAATCTTTGATCTTTTTCTCCTCTTGGGGGGGTATATTCATTTGTTCAAAAATTATCTGGGCGTATATGGCATTTATAAAACATGGCAGTGTAGGGGCTTTTTTATTCTTCCAGTCTTTTAATATGAGGTTACGACCAAGCATAATTACAGTATTAATAAGATTGGTATTAGCTCTGTTCTGCTCTGTATTAAGAAGAAAAAAAATATGTTTGGAGTAAATTTTTAATCTAAAGTCTAATACCTTGTTAAGCCAGAATTCTACTTTGCTCCAAAACTGATTTATTTTAGGGCAATTCCAGAAACAGTGAATTATATCTGCACGTGAGTTATTACATCTTGGACACTTATCTACAGAGTTCGTATACCATTTGGCTATTTTCCAGGGTGTCAGGTACGCATTGTTAAGTAATTTTATGTGTGATTCTTTCCAAACTGTAGAGATATTCGCTCCCTGGACCCATTTGAAACTTGCAATCAAAGTTTCTGGTGAGATATCCGTAAAGTAGGGGTTCCAATTCTGGATTAGGTTATCCCTTAGCAGTTGGCCCTGCTTTGCCAGCATAATTTTATATAAAAGAGCTATACTGTGTTTACCTAACTTATAGCTTGTTATATATTTTTCGATTTCCCCCCATCCGATCCTATCTGAGTTTGTTTTTTTAATTCCTGTAATAAAATGTCTGACCTGAAGGTAAGCAAAATTTTTTTTATTAGGAAGGCAAAATTCTCCAGCAATGTCCTCAAAAGTTCTTATTTGGGACATATTATTTAGACATTGATGTACATAAAGCAAACCTTTTTGCATCCAACTTTTATAAATTTCATGGCATAGACCAGGGATAAATTTTGGGTTACCTCGTATCGGAAGAAATGGAGAGATCTCAAAATTAACTTTAAACATTATATTAAGTTTTTGCCATGCCTCAATAGTATTAAATAATGTCTTTATATTTTTAATATGGCTTGGTAATTGTGATGATGGACAATGTAACAAGGCTTTCAGTGAAAATGGTGCAATCAAGTATTCCTCCATTGATAGGAGTGTGAGATGGTTGGCTTCTGTTAGCCAGTCAACTGCAAAACGGGCTAAAATAGCGATATTATACTTTTTGATATCTGGAAAAGATAGACCTCCTTCGTCTAATCTAGATGTTAATTTTGCTATAGAAAGCATGTGTGTTTTATTGTTCCAAAGGAATTTGGCACACTCTACATTAAAACCTTTAATATCTTGACTCAATATAAACAGTGGAATATTTTGCATAATATACATCAATTGTGGGAATAGAGTAAATTTAATGATCATTACTTTAGCAGAAAGAGAGATGGGGAAGGTACTCCATCGTTGTAATTTTTCTGTTGCTTTTTTAAAAAAAGCAGTGTAATTTAATCTGTACTATTGTTTTGGATCAGCATGAAAATATATTCCTAAATATTTAATGCTAGGGGACTCTAGAAAAGGGTGTTCTTGTAGGCTATTTTTATTTTTATGTATCCATAAGATTTCAGATTTGTTGGCATTAATTTTATAGCCCGAAAAGTAACTAAACACATCAATAATATTTAGGGCCTGAGGTATATTTTTCTTGGTATTATTAACAAATAGTAGCAAATCATCTGCATATAAGGATAGTACTAATTTTTGTTCCCCAAATCGGATTCCTTGTAACTCTTGACGTAACATTATAGCAAGAGGCTCTATAGCCACATTAAATAATAGCGGGGAGAGTGGGCATCCTTGCCTCGTCCCCCTATATAATGTTAGATTCGCAGTATAGCTACCATTTATTAGTATGTTGGACCTCGGATGGTTGTATATAATTTTGATGAATTGAAGAAAATGCCCTGTAAAGCCAAATTGGTTTAATGCAGAGACCAGATGGTCCCAGATTATGGCATCAAATGCCTTTTCAGCATCGATTGTGATTAGCGCAAAATCCTGCTTAATTGTTATTTTTTCAGAGAATTTATTCCGGAAATATTCTAGTACTAAAGCTACCTTCCGTATATTTTTAGTTGAGGATCTCCGGTGCATAAATCCCGACTGATCAAGGTGTATAATGGAGTCTAGACATGGTTTCAATCGATTGGAAATAATATGAGTTAATAGCTTATAGTCTACATTAAGCAATGAGATAGGTCTGTATGACTTAGGATCTAATGCACATTTCCCTTTTTTCAATATCAGTGATATAGTAGACTCAGAAAAATATTTTGACATATTTTTGCCATCAATAAAATATCCATTAAACAATTGTACTAGAACATCGACTAACTCTATTTTGAGTATTTTGTACATTTCAGCAGGTATCTGGTCCGGACCAGGGGCTTTATTAGACTTGGCATTTTTAATAGCTTCCAATACTTCCTCTCTAGTTATTGGCCTATTTAGGTCATTAACCATTTCTTGCGAGATCTTAGGGAGTGTGATTTTATGTCAAAAATTGGTCTTGTTATCAGTGTTGATTTCTTTAGCCGAATATAACTTTTGATAATATTCTAAAAAAACGCTTTTAATTTTGGCTTGGTCAGTAACTCTATCTGTCCCATGGAGTGTTATCTTCTATTTGTGGTGTAGAGTCGTGATCCGAATCCCCCTCTGTCTCCATATCTTTGTTGGATTTGTTAGATTGCGAAGACTTAAAGAAGGAGGACACTGTAGAAGGTTTATTAGCTGGCTTATCTCCCTTCACTACTCTCCTAGAGGCCATTTTATTGTCAAGGGGTATGTACAATCCCTTTGTAGTAGATGTTTAGGACCCACCTGCGAGAGAGCTTAATTAGTATCTTGGTCGGTTGGTCCTTTGCTAGTGGCGATAATTGGAGAGACAGTAGTTAGTGGTTATTGTGGCATCACAATATCTCTAATCTTCCTTGTTGTGGTCACATATTGTGGTGTTGTGGAGTGAGGGAGGGTACCATCATCCCATAGGCTGGGAAAGTTCAGTTTGTTCTGCTTATTGGCTTGCTAGACGGACTTCCCCATGTGGCTCCGCCATGCAGACTACATGCCAGCACTCACATTCGGAGGTGTGGGTTAAGTGGTGTTGTGGAGTCGCCTTTATTTGTGAGTCTGAGATATCCTATAAGCAAAGTTTGTAAACTGTATGGCTCCTGATATGTCCCTCTCACTACCTTTAAGGCCCAATGTTCTGGAAATACCCTTCTCCCCAGGGCAGTTGTCCTCACAGGACGATCACGGGAAAAGGTGTAGGGGATATGACCTGTCGCCCCTAAAGGCTGGCAGGAAAAGGAAGGGGAGAGAGTATTAAGAGCGGTCTTTACTGTAGTGTTTGGGTTGTGTTAAGCTGTATTGCTGGCCCAGACTGTTTTTCTGTTCCCTATGGGAACTATATCACTGCTGTGCGAAGGAGGGACTGAGTATAATGTCCATTCAAACCTCCTCTCCCAGTCTGCTGGTGTGTTTTTAACAGCTATTTCCCAGCCCCACACTCAGTGGTAATCTGCAATGATTTTTGTATGTACCACTCTGTGGGTGCTAAGGTGGATGGGCAATCTCCTTTTGATTGTGGGTCCCTGATAAAGTGCCAACCTGCTTTCTGCTTCACATATAGAATTCCCCTGTTGTCACAATAGGTCAGCCATTTCTTCTACCGTACGTAATGTTTTTATGGCCTAACTTAAAGGTAAATATGGCCCAACACCCTCCTAGGGCAGGGAGCAGTCTTTCTCTATGACCCCTGTGTAGCGGTGAGGTCTGGGGCCACTATTATTGGGTTATATAGCCAGCGCTGCAGATTGTATGTATGGTGCTTTTTACCCTGACGCACTTACAATTGAGGCAAGATGGCGGCGCTTTCCCGGGAGGATCACAAGATAGCGGGTCCCTCTGAGGTATGTCTGTGTCCTCACTTGGTTGTCGAGAGCTCCGGGCACTGCTAGGTCTGTCCTCACACCGGGGGGTTTATCACTGCAGTACAAGTGTGACCCGCTGTTTGTTTGTCCGATAATGGTGTTTGCAGGTGTTATGGCACTTCGCCATCTGTGGTGGCTCCCGGGTAGCTCCCTCGTTTGTTCCGTCTCCTCTTGAGTCTCTCACAGCCCACAGAGATTGATAGTGGGTCCCGGTTAGTGTAAGGGAAGGACTCCCAGTCGCGATTTAAGGTGTAGGCCTCTGTCAGCCACCGCCACTATCCAGCCTGTTGCGGGCATACAACTGTCCGGTCTCCAAAGTTGTGTTGCTCTGGCCCCAGCTGCACTCTTAGGTTATTGTCCCAGTTCTTATGGGCCATTTTTAGTTATTTTATCTAGCATATACACTTTTTTATGTTAACATTTTACGGAGCTTAGCTCTGGCACGTCTGCTCTCACTGATCTCTAGCTCCGCTTCCAATGTGCAGAATTATTTAAAGGGACACTAAAACCAATTTATTTCTTTTGTGATTCAGATAGAGCATGCAATTTTAAGCAACTTTCTAATTTACTTCTTTTATCAATTTTTCTTTCTTGTCTTGCTATCTTTATTTGAAAAAGAATGCATCTAAGCTTTTTTTTTTGTTTAGTACTCTGGACAGCACTTTTTTATTGGTGGATGATTTTATCCACCAATCAGCAAGAACAACCCAGGTTGTTCACCAAAAATGGGCCAGCATCTAAACTTACATTCTTGCATTTCAAATAAAGATACTAAGAGAATGAAGAAAATTTGATATTAGGAGTAAATTAGAAAGTTGCTTAAAATTTCATACTCAGGATCAGGAAAGAAAAATGTTGGGTTCAGTGTCCATTTAACATTATTTGCTAGGTTTACTGCCCCTTTAATTTGATATTTATTAGATCAGGTATGATCAGTCAGTTGATTTGTTAGATCTAACATAATTGCAGTGATATTATATACTACATTAGGGGGGCTGATAGATATTTGTTAGATCAGTTTAGTTTAAAGGGACACTGAACCCAAATTTTTTTCTTTCGTGATTCAGATAGAGCATGAAATTTTGAGCAACTATTATCCTATTATCAAATTTTCTTTGTTTTCTTGCTATCTTTATTTGAAATGCAGGAATGTAAGTTTAGATGCCGGCCCATTTTTGGTGAACAACCTGGGTTGTCCTTGCTGATTGGTGGATAAATTCATCCACCAATAAAAAAAATTGCTGTCCAGAGGTCTGAACCAAAAAAAAAGTTTAGATGCCTTCTTTTTCAAATAAAGATAGCAAGAGAACTAAGAAAAAAATATAATAGGAGTAAATTAGAAAGTTGGATAAAATTGCATGCTCTATCTGAATCACGAAAGGAAAATTCTGGGTTCAGTGTCCCTTTAAGTGTTTAAAGTGTTAGATCTAACTTGCAAAAAGTGGTATTAATAATCATATAATGGGAGCTTCGGTGCGCGATAATTAACCAGCCATTACAAGCATCTTTATTTTTTAATAAAATAACTGCACTAGGCAGTATTTTGGGGGTAAAGTTGGTGGGAGTGGGGTATTAGAAAAAAAGACAGTACTGAAAAGTGCCTTTACATTGCGGTCTATGGGAACTGTTTGATGCCAGTAAATATGTAATTGTATATGCTTATATACATATATATTTATTTGTTATACGTGTATTAATACATATTAATACATAAAAGTATACAGTATGTATATAAGCATATACATATATACAGGTATACCTCACTTTACACGCTTCACTTTACAGTGCTTCGCTAATACAGCGCTTTGTGGGGCTGAAGTTCAACCTCCAAGGATTTTGAAACAGTGCTGTAATCATCATGAGATTGCAAGAAAAGTGACTGGCACCATTTTGTTATGCGCAGTTCACTCTGTTTACAGTATTACAGTGCAATCTGTGTCTCAGTGCTATAGTCTGGCAAATTTCACTACTAATTGAGAACTTCTTGCCTCTTGGATGAAGACTTCTCCCGGCTTTGTTGAGGATGGATTTTGATAGGGCTATTAGATTAGGTGTAATTAGTTTAAATATTTGATCATTTCTTTTTTATTTTGTGTAATTTAGCGTTTTTTTTCTTTCTAATTTAGTTAATTGTATTTAATTAATGTAATTTATTTAATTGTAGTGTAAGGTTAGGTGTTAGTGTAACTCAGGTTAGGTTTTATTTTACAGGTAAATTTGTATTTATTTTAGCTAGGTAGTTAGTAAATAGTTAATAACTATTTACTAACTAGTCTACCTAGTTAAAATAAATACAAACTTGCCTGTGAAATAAAAATAAAACCTAAGATAGGTACAATGTAACTATTAGTTATATTGTAGCTAGCTTAGGGTTTATTTTACAGGTAAGTATTTAGTCTTAAATAGGAATTATTTAGTTAATGATAGTAATTTTTATTTAGATTTCTTTTAATTATATTAAAGTTAGTGGGTGTTAGGGTTAGAGGTTTATAACTTTAGTATAGTGGCGGCGATTTTGGGGGCAGCAGATTAGGGGTTAATAATATTTAACTAGTGTTTGCGATGCGGGAGTACGGCGGAATAGAGGTTAATAATTTATTTTAGTGGCGGCGATGTCCGGAGCGGCAGATTAGGGGTTAATAATTTTATTTTAGTGTTTGCGATGCGGGGGGGTCTCGGTTTAGGGGTTAATAGGTAGTTTATGGGTGTTAGTGTAATTTGTAGCACTTTAGTTATGTTTTATGCTACAGCTTTGTAGCACGAAACCCATAACTACAGACTTTCACTTTACGGTACGGATCTTGACGGTATAGGCTGTACTGCTCACTTTTTTGGCAGACAGGCGAACGCGTAATACCGGCGATGTGGAAGTCCCATTGAAAAAGGACTTTTTGAAAGCTGCGGTAGTTACGTTGCGTTACGGCCAAAAAAGTGTGCGGTACAGATATACCTGCAAGACTCATAATACCAGCGGTAGTGAAAAAGAGCCATAACGCTGCTTTTTCACCTATAACGCAAAACTCGTAATCTAGCCTGTTTGTTAGCAATAGTGTGTCAAAGGTTAGCTGCAAAAGTAAAGCAGACAGGTAGTATCTGATGACACCACATATGCAACTATGCAAAATATTGTTCTATTTCTCCAAGGGGCAAACATCTAGATCTCAGCAAAGTATTCTGCACTAAGTTTTACTACACAATAGTGTTGTACGACAAAGTAACTTATTTAAAACGTAAAATAAGATTTTTGTGTATAAAACAATGAACAACAAACACGTAGAACGCGATTAAATAGCAAATGAGCGTTAATTTGTGTTTATATAACCGGAAATAAAGGTAATCCGCGCACAAATATCAACCCGTAACTGTAATGCACTAATACACAATAGAATAGATCAGATGGAAACATTCTAAGCTAGCTTCGGTCCCTTATAAGAAAATGCTTTTTTTTTTTTTTTTTTTTTTTTTTTTAACCCAACTTTATTTATAACAGTGTAGACCACAATTGTCACAGCTTTGCGTCCCATTGGAGCATGCGCGGAAGAGTTCAGTACGTAGGCTTGACGGCCTCTGAGGTCGAAGGGAAGGTACGGAGGCTTTAGGCCTAGGATTAAAATGGGGGAAACATAAGGAAACACAGTTACACACTATAATAATAAAAGTAATTGCACACAACTGGTAAGTGGGTTAACCAGCAGCGTACATGATTTGGTACACAGCAGGATGTGACAATGAACCATTTTGCTCCCAGGACGTCCGGCAGATGATGTGCAGGGCTCATTTAGCAGCAAATGGGTTTAACTGTGGTAATTGTGGTTTTGCCTTTATCTTGCTATGTGTAGCTGTAAGCAGGATCGTTCCGGTAACGGTGTTTGTGTGTGTAGTTTACTTCTGAAGCATTAGTTGTCGGTATCCCGTGAAAGTAAAGTGTGTGATCTAATGTTGTGACAGGATGAGCGACATCATACACTAGCTTTACGATATCTGTGGCGTGTGCTTCATATGAAGGCATGTTTGTCACAAGCAGTACAACATTGATTGTCTTTAAATAATACCTAAACAAAAAGCAGGGGAGGCTGTATTACTATTTTTCCAGTGTGTGTAGGTTTCTTCACTCTTTTTGCCCAATTCTTGCTAAGGAGTTTGCCAGCAACCACATAGAGAATTGATTTGATGCAAATTAGTTTTGGCATGACGAACCTTATTTGTTTTAGCAATTCACACAATATATAATACGCCTGCCAGAGATGAAATAAATGCAAGCTTATATTGTTCCCTGCAACAGTGTACATGGCTGGGAAAGTGTTACACAGGTCTGTTATATATGCTACTTTGCATGATTTTGAATAGGGCTGAGGTGCGTATATATATGTGTGTACCATAGCTTAGGAGCGAAGTGGATATTTGTTGTAGACAGATGCTATAGGACAGTGCATACGAAATCCCTGGGCTTCTCAATCCTTTATGGCTTATTCTTCATATACTATCATTGGCTTCCAAGTTTATATAACATTTCCCTAAATTTGTTATTCCCCACAATTGTAATTAGAGATATAGTGCAATAAAGAGACATTCTAGTTTAATGATAAATTACTCTAAATACTTAAAGGGACAGTATACACCAATTTTAATTTAACTGCATGTAATAGACACTACTATAAAGAATGATATACACAGATGCTGATCTAAAAATCAAGTATAAAACCGTTTAAAAACTCTTAGAAGCTCCCAGTTTAGCACTGTTAAAAAAGTTAGCTGGAACACCCACTGCAAGTGGTGCTATAGCAAAAAATAAAGCAGACACCCCCTTTCTCTGCATATGAAGAGACTCTTTACACAAACAGGAGCAAGCTGGAGTAGGTATACACCAGGATTCTCTTAAAACTTTGGGGCTTGGTTAGGAGTCTGAAAATAAGCACAATGTTATTTAAAAATAAGCAAAACTATACTAAAAAAAAAAAAAAGCTGTATAGGCTATATAAATGGATCATCTACAAACATTTATGCAAAGAAAAATCTAGTGTATAATGTTCCTTTAAAGTAAGGGTTGCTTACCTATAGCACAGGTGCCTAAATTTGCTGGCACTGCTTTTCTGGGTCACCAACAAACCACTTGGTTTCATTTGCTGCAATTGTAGTACTTAAAGGGACAGATCAAAATTGAAATGTGCATTATTATTATTATTCTTTATTTATAAAGCGCCTACAGATTCCGCAGCGCTGCCCATGGGTACAAGGATAAAAGTACAATGGAGAAACAATACAATAAAAGACAAAATTTTACAGACAGAAACGGGGAATTGAGGGCCCTATTCCCGTGGGAACTTACAATCTAGATGGGTAGGAGGATGGGAAACAGGAGGTGGGGACTGCAAAGGTGGGAGATGAGGGCAACTGTTAGGTTAGTGAAGTTCATTTGTTAATCAGTCGGGTGATAGGCTTCCCTGAACAAAAAGGTCTTTAGGGAACGTTTAAAGGAGAGGTTAGGAGCAAGTCTGACAGCTCGAGGAAGTGTGTTCCAGAGGGTTGGTGCCGGACGAGAGAAGTCATGTAGTCTATCATGAAAGGAGGTGATGGTAGAGGACGCAAGGAGCAGGTCATTGTTGGATCTTAGGGGGCGGGCTGGAGTATATTTGTTGATGAGTGAGGACAGGTAGGTTGGGGCAGCATTGGTGAGGGCTTTGTAGGTCAGGGTGAGAATTTTGTATTTAATTCTGCTGTGAATGGGGAGCCAGTGAAGGGGCTCACATTGAGGTGCAGCAGAAACGGAGTGTCGAGAGTGGTGTATTAGCATGGCGGATGGATTAAAGGGGAGAGAGGGAGGCCAGTTATTAAGTTATTGCAGTAGTCAAGTCGGGAAATTACCAGGGAGTGGATAAGTAGTTTCGTCACTCAGAAACAAACGCATTGTGGAGATATTGCGCAGGTGGTTGCTGCAGGATGAAGAGAGCAGTTTAATGTGGGGAATGAAGGACAGATTTGAGTCAAGTGTGACTCCGAGGCAGCGAACTTGGGGTGATGGGGAGGTAGTAGTGCCGCCAACAGAGATGGAAAAATTAGAAACTGTAGTAGAGTTTGAGGGGGGGATTTGAAGTAGTTCGGGCATGTTTATTTTTAGGTGGTGAGAGGCCATCCAGGAGAAAATGCAAGATAAGCAGTCGCTGATGTGAGAATTGACAGAAGGTTAGAGTGCAAGGGTGGAAAGGTAGATCTGGGTATCATCAGCATAGAGGTGGTAGTTGAAGCCATAGCTGTTGATAAGTTTACCCAGTAAAGAAGTGTAAATAGAGAAGAGTAGAGGACCCAGGACAGAGCCTTAATGTGCATGGGTACATTTTGATTTTTAGATAAGCATTTTTGCAATATACTTCAGTTGGGGGGGGTTGTATTTTGTTCCTGTGAAGATTTAATTTGTGTCATACAAGCCACAACTGACTCTCTGTGAAGGAGTGGTGTATGAATACTGGGGCACGGACCCCACTGACTCTACAAAGAGTGGTGTATGAACATTGGGGCACCGGGCCATACAGCATATGTGTGTATGCTTCTGAAAAACCGTGGTAACTTTTACTAGTTCTATTTTTCCTTATGGAAATATATTGCTAAAATGTTTTTAGCTTTCAACTGAAAACTCAATTTTAGCGGTACTCTTATAAGCAGTGTGCCCACTTTCTCCTAGTGGAAACAGCCACTTACTTGATCACTCAGCAGTATTAATCACACAAGCCACTGCTGATTGGCTCAGCATCAGTTTCTGCTTGGGACCAGCAGCTTTCTGAGGATTTGTAGTGATAAATTGACATGCTTGAACAAATAAGAGCGTCATTATTTTTTTTTTTTTTGCTATAATGGGACTTAAACACTGTTGTTGCCTGCAGTCTTCGCTGTAGTTTGATTAAAGAAAGACTGAAGTAAAGTGCAAAATGTCTTTTATTTAAAGTGGCACAAAATAAAGTGAAAGTCTGGTATATGTGGCTTGTAATTCCATGCCTTTTTATTAAAGGGACATGAAACCCCAAATTTTTGTTTCATGATTCAGATACAGCATGGAATTATAAACCGCTTTCTAATTTATTTTTATTTTTGTTCACTCGGGAATCATTTGTTGAAAAGCAGGGACATAAGCTCAGGTGTGTTCATGTGTCTGGAGCACTTGGCAGCAGTTGTGCAAGAATTGTATACATTATCAAGCGCACTATTTCCTACTAAGCAGTGCTCCAGATACCTACATAGGTAACTCTTCAACCATAGAAACAAAGCACATTTGGTAATAGAAGTAAATTGGAAACTTTTTAAAAATTGTATGCTCCGTCTGGATCACAAAAGAAAATGTCTGAGTTTCATATCCTTTTAGGAGATAGCACACTAGTTCATAGCATTAAAAAAGTTGTATGATTTTAAACTGGATAATCTCCCAGCTGCTACTATAGTTGTGTGCAATATAACATAAAGCAGTTATTGGCACAGTATATTTTATTTAATTTAGAATAAAGATGTTAGAAATGATTAAGCATTTAAACTAACAACATAAGTTCTCAATGGTCAGACTTTATTAGTAAGGAAATAGTAACTATGTGTTTATACCAGGGCTCTACAAACCTGTTTAAAATGTAGGAGCCAGTAAGAATATTTAGGAGCCAGGCACACTTTTAGGAGCCAAAGAGTGCCATTTGTATATAGATATATGGAGAATAACCCAAAAACCTAGGAGCCAGGGGTACAATTCTAGGAGCCAGTGGCTCTCAGGCTCCTGGGTTTGTCGAGCCCTGGTTTATACAGAGCACTAACATCAGGTAAAGGCACAATGTAATATTTATTTTTTCTGTTTTGTTCCAGTGCCCCTGTTCTGGTCTACTGAAAACGGCTTCAGAAATTAATATATTACAATTTATAAGGGATGGAGCTCCCAAACTACAGCAGACAGGTCTTACAGCAGTTGCACACATTGTGCAAGGAGCAACATTTTTGTGACTGTACTATTTTCATAGGTTCATTGCAGTTTCGAGCACACAAGCTTGTGTTGGCAGCTGCAAGTTTACTTTTCAAATCTTTACTTGAAAATACAGAGGCTATATCTATTGATGCTTCTGTCGTAACTCCAGAGGAGTTTTCCCTTCTTCTGGAAATGATGTATTCAGGAAAGCTGCCACCTGGAAAACACAATTTAACTAAAATTATTTCTGTGGCAGACAGCTTGCAAATGTTTGATGTGGCTGTCAGCTGTAAAAATCTTTTGACTGAACTAATGAATCACTCTACTGCGAGTCAGAAATTAAAAGATGCTGCAGTTCAGCCTGTACCCCCAAATAAAACCGAAATTATTAAAAAACATGACATTGTAAATCCCAGAAATGAGATATCAAATGAAACTACAGCTACTGAAAAATTGGTGTCTCCCATCAAAACGGTACCACCTGTTGATTCGACCAATGATGGATCAGTATCGAATGCAAGCGGGGAAGCCCACCCTGTTGCCAAACCGCTGGAAAGTGCTGTAAACTTGCTATCTACAAAAAGTGTTTTACCTGACTCTACTGCAGAAAACCTTAATATGTTGGAAAATTCTGAAAGTACAGTGGATTTAAAAGATCTGAAGACGATGGTTTCACCTCCCGATACAGAAACGCACGGTGATCTTGCAAAATTAGATACAGTTGATAACACTGAAGCAACTGAGAAAGTAGCCAGTCCTCTTAAAACTGCAACAGAAGAAAGCGTTCAGGCAATACAGGAAGATAGTTCTCAGGAAGAGGTAGAACAAGAGGCTGAAGTGTCAGAGGATACTTGTGTAACACCTACACCGTGCACCTTTCCACAGCCTGAAGCATTTGGTGACAAAGAGGAGAACGCTGAGCCGGCTTCGAAGAAAAGAAGACTTGAAGAATACGGTAAGTAATATGATTTTTATTATTGTTTCAAATTAAAATCAGTGCTGTTTAAGGGGACACAACTGTTATTAGAAAATGTTGTAAAGCTTTAAAACATTTTCTAATGGCACTATTGCTTGCTCATAATTCTGTGTTAAACCCGTGGAAGAGTTAAACACATAAATAAAGTCCGCTTCTAACCAGCAATGCACCACAGGTCCAGAGTTGAAAATACAGAGCCAATCAGGATCAACATATGTAAGAAGATACCAATTACTGTCTGTGTTCATATCAGCTTTGGCAGTGTATTGCAGAATCAGAGATTTTAACTATGTGTTTAACTCTACTTGCGGGGGTTAAACACAGTTTTCTGCACGTAGCAGTGCTGTAAGAAAATGTTCTAATGCACTGCAGCATTTTAATTACTGATTTATGTCAAGTTAATGCAGGAATTGACAGATCCTTTGAGCAAAAGAGAAAATAATGTCTACAAGTTTTCTTTTTCCGAATTATTAGGATTATTCTGTGTTAAAAAAATACAAATTGCTGGATGGTTCCTCAGTGTTCCTTTAAAGTAAAAATTTCAACCCCTGGAATAAGTAAACCAGAAATTATTTGAAACGTTTCTGAATGTTTGCAAATAATGGATAAGGTTAAATATTTCTGATCCACTGTATTGTTTCTATTGTGCAAACAAGAAAACTGTTTCATAACACCATCTTATCCAGCATAATTAGCATCAAAATATATTTAAAATAACATAGATTTTAGTCCAATGCTTAAAGGGACATGAAACCCAAAAATGTTCTTTCATGATTTAGGTAGAACCATACAATTTTAAACAACTTTCCAGTTTATTTCTATTGTCAAATTTGCTTCATTCTTTTGATATGCTTTGTTAAAGGAGCAGCAATGCACTACTGGTTTCTAACTGAACACATAGTTGAGCTAATGACAATCGGTGTATATAAATGCAGCCACCAATCAGCAGATAGATCCTAGGTTCTCTGCTGCTCCTGAGCTTTCCTTGATAAACCTTTTGGCAAAAGATAACAAGTGAAGGAAGCAAATAAAATAATAGAAGTAAGTTGGAAAGTTGTTTAAAATTGTATGTTCTACCTAAATCATGAAAGAAAATGTTTGGGTTTCATGTCCCTTTAACCCTTTGAGTGCTAAGCACTTTCCCACCTGGGTGCTAAGGTGATCTAAGGTTTGTTTTATTATTTATTTAAATTTTTTTTTTTTTTTTTTTACAGATCCCCAAGACTTAAACCATTGGAAAGGTTAGGCGATTACCTTTCCAACGGTGGGTCTTGGGGGTCTGTAACTGCTTAGATTCCTGAGTTACAGGCTTCTAAGCAGCATACCTCCTTTCCCTATTCTTGTCATTGCCTTTCACTATACAGGCCTGATCACCGGGGTAGGAGCGAGTGGGAGCCCCCAGATCTCCCTCAAGGTGGGAGAGTGCTAGTGACGGCTCTGAGTGAGAAACTCTGCGACGGCTCAGAGCCGTCGATAGCACTGACAGGGTTAAGGGACATGAAACCCAATATGTTTCTTTCATAATTCAGATGGAACATACAATTTTAAACAACTTTCCAATTTACTTCTATCATCTAATTTTCCTCATTCTCTTAGTATCCTTTGTTGAAGGAGAGACAATGCACTACTGTGAGCTAGCTGAATGCATTGTGTAAGTCAATAGCATGTCATGTGTAGTCACTAATCAGCAGCTCCTGAGCCTACCTAGGTATCTCTTTCAACAAAGAATACCAATAGAACAAAACAAATTGGATAATAGAAGTAAATTGAAAAGTTGTTTAAAATCACATGCTCTATCTGAATCATGAAAAAAATAATAGAGTTTTATGCCCATTAAGTTGTTTAAGAAATCCCATAGACAACAATTTCTCAATTAGTTTATGTGCTGGGCAAAGCAGGTGAAATACGAAAAAGTGATGGCACTACTAAAGATAATCAATGGAGAAGGGCTTATAATAATATTCATTTGGCCTTATACTGTTTGAAGAAAGCCCATAGGTGCTGTGTATGGACAGAAACTGAAATACTTAATTGTTGTAAATAAGAATACACTTATAGCACTCTATTCTCCTAAATTATTGTAATGGTGTAGGAGTTTAATCATAAACCGTTAAATAAAACTTTATTAGAATTTATTAAAAATGGGTACTTAAAATCACTTGCAGATATAAGATGTGTACAGTGCTCAAAAGAGCTTTATGTCTGATAGGCACATTGCATAAATGAATTCGTCAATTTGACCGAGACTGGGGGGCTCTTGTACAGATATCCCTCATTCAGTCATTGTGAAGTGTCATAAACAATACTCTGACTTAGTATGTTCACTAAAAGCTAAATAATCTCAAATTGATCCCTAATACAATACAAGGGAGTAATTAGGAAACCGGTCTTATTTATTATATCAATGATAGATATAGTTATGAAGTAATTTGTGCGATAATGTTACAGATATGAGCACATTGATAAAGCAATTTGTTCCTCTATATACATTACTGTGAATCACATAGTGTGTGTAACAGTCAATGTATCATCATGGTTTGTATAGAAACTCTATGAATTTATGATTGAATTATATATATATATATATATATATATATATATATATATATATATATATATATATATATATATATATATATATATATATATATGGGTAGTATTGTATAACTAATGATAGAAAAGGAACAGAAAACTGAATCACTTCATAACGATCCCTTGTTGGGATTATTAGAGGTAAAATTATTAGATTAATTCACTGTAGTATTGCACAAATCTATTACAACCTATCTAAGAGGAAACTCTAATAGTTATTGGTAGCAGTAACCATTTTGGAGTGGTGAGCGTTAATGAATGTGTAAACTTGTACATATATATTTGGTGAAATCACCGTAAAAGGCTAAATATCCAAGTGATCATTAAACACTCTCCCACTAATAGTTATCGATCTTCACTGTTGTGGGGCTATATACTAATATGCTATCCCAATTATAACATGCATTAATAGTATACAAAACCTGTTGAAACCAAGTATAAATATGCGTTAGTAGTTACTGCATATCTAGGTATCAAGCAGGAGTTATAGTGCTTAGCTTAAAATACCCCATCAAATATGAAGATCCTCTGATGTATCTAGGTTTGATTGTATGTGAAAATTACTGCAACCTAAGCGGACCAAGTATCTCCTGAGAGTATAGTTGTGAATATCAGTTATACAACCTAAATACACGGCACTAATGAAACTAACCGTTTCTGTCCGTTAGTTGTATCTTGAATGTATTGCTTACTAACAAAGTCTGAGTATATACAAGTGTCAGCTGAGACATCAATAATTATAGGACTTCTACTGCATTTAGAACATTAAAATTGGAGGGTCCCAAGAGCCCTTTCCTCTAACATGTTTCGCCGACAACTCCGGCTTTTTCAAAGGCCCTAACATTATCGAAAAAAATTACTTCATAACTATATCTATCATTGATATAATAAATAAGACCGGTTTCCTAATTACTCCCTTGTATTGTATTAGGGATCCATTTGAGATTATTTAGTTTTTAGTGAACATACAAAGTCAGAGTATTGTTTATGACACTTCACAATGACTGAATGAGGGATATCTGTACAAGAGCCCCCCAGTCTCGGTCAAATTGACAAATTAATTTATACAATGTGCCTATCAGACATCAAGCTCTTCTGGGCAAAGCAGGGTCAAAGGAGTGATTTTAGAAGCTTGTGATCTTGCAGAACTATACACTGATTTGTATTGGTGGGACTGAACTGTCCCCCTTATTCGTACAAACAATATCTGTAACTCCTAAAGGACCCCTAAATACAGTAGAATGGAATAATAAACATAAACAATAATAAGACAATGCAATCACACTTTTAAATTTGAAATAAGCAGAAGAATATTTTCTGGCAAATTTCAAAGTTAATCTAATTTTCCCTCCCCCTGTATCATGTGACAGCCATCAGCCAATCACATAATGCATATATACACACACTCTCTCACACACACACACACACACACACACTGTGCACTTTTGCACATGCTCAGTAGGCTGCTAACAAACGATTATTTAAAAGTTTCATGTACTACTTACAAGCTTATAGATGTGGAACCCTTTGCAAGATGCTTGTTTGGTATGTAACAATAAGTAATAAAGAATAAGTACCGGGTCTAGATTGTCCCTTTAAAGGATACCATACACAGCCAGATAGTCAAGTTTATGTAACAGCAAAAGTAACATATTTAAAGGGACATTCTAGTGCAAACATGGCATGCTCTTATTTGTAAGACCATGTAATGTCTTGCATTACTGACTCTAGATAACTGTGCGTAAGCCACCAGTCATGTTAAACACATAGGTAAAGTATTGTAGGAGCTGCAGTGCTTTCTTATTTTTTAGTTGAACTTTACCTATGAGCTCATCCCTTTGTGGGGGTAAATAGTTATCTAGGATTATTAAACCCAAAATTCAATGCTCTAACAAATTATGTATGTTTTTTTTTTTGCATTATAATGTTGCTTTGTGGAAAGAATACAGGTAGAAAATCCTTTATCCAAACAGTTTGAGACCGAAAAGGATTGTTTTGTTTTTTTTGGAATAGTTTGGATTTTGGAATATTTGCATCTTTAAAACGGGACAGTTTGTAGATGGGATTTCGGAATAAGTTTGGACTTTAGTATTCCAGATTTGGGGATTTGTGCCTGTATAATATTAAAAATAATTGCCTGGACTCCTAAAATGTATCTTGTCTCTTCTCTACGTATTCATACTATTCCGTCTGAATGCGGAAGAATATGGCCCCTTCGTGATGTTCGGCTATTTTCGGAGCAAAGTTTATGCTTGTGAAACAGCAACACGCTAAAATCTGTGCAAATCCAGATTTTCCTGGGGTGCTGTTTTACAAGTATAAATGTGGCTCTAAAAATAGCGGAACAGCACGATGGGCCGCCACCTTCCGTATTCGGAGGTTTCGTATTCGTACTGCTACCATCCCTGACCTTTTTTAAATATATTGAATTGTTATACAGTCATACAATATCCTCTGCTAATTGTAATCAGTTACTTGTTGCTTTTCCATTGTTTGTAAAATATAGCACAGTCACTTATTAAATATCTGCTTTGAGATGCTTTGATTATATTTTCCTTTTTCATGTGTAGAAACTAAAAGTAATTCCAGTGAGTTGGATTTTCTTATCCGTTATGAAAGTATCTTCAGTGAAGCCCTTTCAGATCCTCAGAGTGTGTTAGAAAATCTTGAAAAATGCAGGCAGATCAAAGAAACTGAAAAACAGGTGAGTAATATACAATTCATGTGCCTTTAACAAGGAAACAAGGATGCCTTAAAAAAGTTTTGTCAAAGTTAGGTAGTGGGTGTTTCATGTCTTTTTTTTTTTTTTTTTTTTTTTTTCTCATGTGCAGGGTTTCCTATCTAGATATAGATATAGATATAGATATATATATATATATATATATATATATATATATATATATATATATATATATATATATATATATATATATAAACAAGAAGCACTCCAGAAGTCTTTCAATAATTTCACCTTTAATTAGTGAACGTTTTCGGGCAATAAACTGCCCGTCCTCAAACTTACAAGGTTTACAGAAAACTTACCACCCAGCTGTGTTATAAACCGCCACCAGAGAAAAGTGCGCCACGCTCTCCGCGGTAGATGCGCCGCCCCTACCGAGTGACGTCATCGCCCGCGGCAACGTGTGGAGACTGAATAAAGAAAAACAACAAAGAAACAGCATAATTATACAAGCACCAAACAAGCGCTAAGCATACAAAAGTAAGAACATAGGCAATATTGACAAAAATGGGAATATGTATTATATCGCTATATAGTAGTACACATACGGTTGCCATAGCAACCAGGTAACAGACGCCATATATGGCAAGTCAGCAAATAGCGAACAAAAAAACAAGCCAAATAGCACCAAATATCAAACCGTGTGACTCCAGAGAACAGAACATGGCAACAGAAATTAGGTACAACCACAGGGGCCAAAACTGAAATGTGGAGTCACACAATAGGATAAACAAAAGGCCAACAAACTAGAAATATTACAGATATCAAGGATACTCAAATGGAACATGTCTCTCATAAAATTGTGTACAGTAATTAGAATGACCATGGACTCCCAAAAAGGTATGCATGACCCCTATGTTCCAAAGCAAATGACAGCTAATGGAACGGGATCATAGGAACACCTGCCAATCTAGCTGTGTATTAAGCCCATAAGGCACGAGAGTGTTCAATTCAAATGTCCATTTTGCTTCTTTTTGGAGAAGCAGTCGGTTCCTATCACCTCCTCTTGACAACGGTGGCACATGGTCTATGATCGTGTACTTAAGGTCCATAACACTGTGTTTGTATTCCAAAAAGTGTCTGGCCACCGGTTGTTCTGATGTGCCGTTTTAATAGCAGATCGGTGATTTGCCATACGTGTACGCAGGTCATCGCTGGTCTTTCCTACATAATTCAGCCCGCAAATGCAGTGTAATAAGTATATTATATGTGTAGTAGTACACGTAAGGCGGAATTTGTGTTTATAAACTTTACGTTTGTGTGGATGAGTAAAGCTAGGACCAGTAATAAGACCCCCACATGTTGTGCAGCCAAGACATCGGAAGACCCCTGGTTTTTTAACATCCAACCATGTTGAAGTTCTATAACTACGTATCGGATCGGTTTTAATTAGGAGTTATCCTGTCAAACTACTGAATGAACAGCGGGATCAGGTCTGCAAGGCCAGGGATTTGGCACCCAAAAAGGAGGATAAAAGGATGACATTTATCACAACTTTTACAGGTGACAAGGGCCCCTTAAAGGACATTCTTAACAAGCATTGGGAGATCATTAACACGGACAGATCGTTACCCTTACATAAAGCTGAACCACCAAGGGTGGGCTACAAGAGGTCCAGGTCACTGCGGGACTTATTAATTAAAACCGATCCGATACGTAGTTATAGAACTTCAACATGGTTGGATGTTAAAAAACCAGGGGTCTTCCGATGTCTTGGCTGCACAACATGTGGGGGTCTTATTACTGGTCCTAGCTTTACTCATCCACACAAACGTAAAGTTTATAAACACAAATTCCGCCTTACGTGTACTACTACACATATAATATACTTATTACACTGCATTTGCGGGCTGAATTATGTAGGAAAGACCAGCGATGACCTGCGTACACGTATGGCAAATCACCGATCTGCTATTAAAACGGCACTTAATAAAGGCACATCAGAACAACCGGTGGCCAGACACCTTTTGGAATACAAACACGGTGTTATGGACCTTAAGTACACGATCATAGACCATGTGCCACCGTTGTCAAGAGGAGGTGATAGGAACCGACTGCTTCTCCAAAAAGAAGCAAAATGGACATTTGAATTGAACACTCTCGTGCCTTATGGGCTTAATACACAGCTAGATTGGCAGGTGTTCCTATGATCCCGTTCCATTAGCTGTCATTTGCTTTGGAACATAGGGGTCATGCATACCTTTTTGGGAGTCCATGGTCATTCTAATTACTGTACACAATTTTATGAGAGACATGTTCCATTTGAGTATCCTTGATATCTGTAATATTTCTAGTTTGTTGGCCTTTTGTTTATCCTATCGTGTGACTCCACATTTCAGTTTTGGCCCCTGTGGTTGTACCTAATTTCTGTTGCCATGTTCTGTTCTCTGGAGTCACAAGGTTTGATATTTGGTGCTATTTGGCTTGTTTTTTTGTTCGCTATTTGCTGACTTGCCATATATGGCGTCTGTTACCTGGTTGCTATGGCAACCGTATGTGTACTACTATATAGCGATATAATAAATATTCCCATTTTTGTCTCTATTGCCTATGTTCTTACTTTTGTATGCTTAGCGCTTGTTTGGTGCTTGTATAATTATGCTGTTTCTTTGTTGTTTTTCTTTATTCAGTCTCCACACGTTGCCGCGGGCGATGACGTCACTCGGCAGGGGCGGCGCATCTACCGCGGAGAGCGTGGCGCACTTTTCTCTGGTGGCGGTTTATAACACAGCTGGGTGGTAAGTTTTCTGTAAACCTTGTAAGTTTGAGGACGGCAGTTTATTGCCCGAAAACGTTCACTAATTAAAGGTGAAATTATTGAAAGACTTCTGGAGTGCTTCTTTTTTTCTGGTTATGTTTAGGTCTTGACTAGCACCCGAAGCCATTGTTATTCAGGATCTGGAGTGCACTTTGCGTGTGTGTGTGTATGTATGTATGTATATATATATATATATATATATATATATATATATATATATATATATATATATATATATATATATATATATATATATATATATATATATATATATATATATATATATATATATATATATATATATATATATATATATATATATATATATACATACATACATACATACATACATACATACATACATACATACATACATACATACATACATACATACATACATACATACATACATACATACATACATACATACATACATACATACATACAAGGGAACTGCACTCTCATACCGGACCGGGTACACATCCCATGACCCTGCAACATGCTCAGCCCTGGGTGCCCTTGTTTTCAGTTTGTTTGGATTTGAAAGCTTGCATTGTGTGGCTGTTTTAGGGTCTCAGGTATTGGAGAGGACCTTGACGTGGTACCTGAGCTTGTCCCATTTGGCCAGATGCGGTGACTAACCTTTCCATTTTTGCTTTTAAATCTTAGCTGAGAGCTTGTAAGTGAGTGCTGGGTTTTCTCTGTGTGTTGTATTAATTTGTTTTGTAATTTTCCCTATGGTTCTTGCACCCAGACCTGTCTGGGGTTAACTGCTTGTGGCTCTGGGGACAGCACAGCTTCCTGTGAGTGCCAGTGGCACCCAGGGCTGAGCATGTTGCAGGGTCATAGGATGTGTACCCGGTCCGGTATGAGAGTGCAGTTCCCTTCCGTGTTTTGTATATATATATATGTATGTATGTATGTATGTATATATATATATATATATATATATTTTGTGTGTGAGCTTTTCAGTTCCTGTTATAAATGGAAGTGCAGAACACTGTTATATTCCACAGTCATTGGGTGCACACTCTAGTGACCTATTTATACCTGTCCCTAATTGGCTACAGCAGAGAAGGTAACCTAAGTTACAACATGGCAGCTCCCATTGTTTTATTGACACTAAAACTTTACATTTATTTTCTCAATATTTAAACACCTAATGAAACTTTAAAAAATACATCTACATGTTATTCTCAGACTAATCTTTTCTATGAAAGCATCATTCTATCTAGCATTTGTATAGTGTTTAATATCCCTTTTAAAGTGAAACTAGGGATACCCCTTAAAAAAAAAGCGTTAAAAAGGTTCAAGTTGCACATTACGTTTTTATAGTTTTACCTCATTGTAAAATGCCACTATCTTTCAAGAATCAATTACTAGCATTTTATTGCTGCACAGTGGTGGTGTGTTTTTTTTTTTTTTTTTTAAACTTTGCATAATTAAACATTTTATGCAAAATAAGATGTAAAATGAAACTGATCTAATGCTATCTAATATTAAAGAGGAGGAAAAGTAAAAGTTAAACATTCACGATTCAGATAGACCGTGCAATTTTAAAACAACTTTTCCAGTTACCCCTTTTATCTAATTTGCTTTGTTCTCTTGATATTCAATGTTTTAAAGTATACCCAGCTAGGCTCAGGAACTGCTGATTGGTGACTGCACATAATACATGTTATTGGCTCCCCAGATGTGTTCAGCTGACTCTCTCAGTAGTGCATTTTCTCCTTCAACAAAGGATACCAAGAGAATGAAGCAAATCTGATAATTGAAGTAAATTATAGAACTTTGGTACTGTATACTCTCTGGATCCTGAAAGAATATAATTGGGTTTCATGTCCCTTTTTAAAGGCTCATTTATATTTAAATACCTTCATGTTTTGTATCATAACATAGGCTATTTATTGGCATTTCTTGAAAATCTGTAATTATTGTGTATTGTCCTCTGTGTTGTATAGATGCATAAACAAGGTTAATCTGCATCGAATGTTATTTTATTTTTTAATTTGTTCAGGATATTCAGGATTTCCTATTAAGTTATTCAAAAACCTGTTCCCATTTGATTTCTCTTTTCTTCCTTGTAGGCAGTAATGGAGTGTTGTCAAGCTGAAGAGGGGAGCTCAACATTCACCAAACTTTTAGAAAAGGTTAAAGATGGACAGAGCATTGTAGTGGAGACCGTTCTGGCTTTGCTTAAGTTGTGCAGGCACTCCAATCCTAATGTAAATAAAGTATTGCTTGAAAAGGAACCTCCAGATGAACCAGGTAATGTTCCTCAAAAAAACAATTAGAATGTGAAAAGGAATAGATGGTGGGTACAGTTTTCAACCCTACTCCAAAATATTTCTTTCCACAATTTTATTCCAATTACTAGTGGGAATTCAACTCCTGGCCAGCAGGAGGCAGCAAAGAGCACCCCAGCAGAGCTGTTAAAGGGACAGTAAACCTTAAAAATGTTATATAATTCTGCACATAGTGCAGAATTATATAACATTATAGTAGCCAAACATTAAAAAACATAATTGTACCCTATTAATTTAAAAAAACAAACGCTGTTTCACAGACCCACTCTCTGCTGAGCGGAGCGGGTCTGTGAAACAGCGTTTGTTTTTTTAAATTAATAGGGTACAATTATGTTTTTTAATGTTTGGCTACTATGTTATATAATTCTGCACTATGTGCAGAATTATATAACATTATTTTTAAGGTTTACTGTCCCTTTAAGTGTCACTTCCCTTACCCATAACCCCCAGTCATTCTTTGCTTCTAACATCGGGATGATGTGCGAAGATGGTGTCTGAAGATAATTTAATCCTTTAATGGGTACTTTTCCCTGCAAGCAAGGTTTGGGGCTATGCTGTGTCCATCTTTATAGTAAGAGTAATTGTGGCCTTTAGCAGTTGGTAGACGGCGGGGTAGTCCTTGCTTATCTTCCAACATTTATTATACCCCTACATGGAAAACCAGGGTTGGTTACTCTGTTTTTCTTTTTCTCCAGGTTCCTGTCTGAGGCCATCTGGATCTTTCATACCTGGGATACATTTCCTGCCCTGAAGCTCCAAGGTTCCTGTCAGGATGAGGATTTTTCTGGCAGACCACGGGCTACTGAGAAAGCTGCTAGACTGGTGAGTCCCTGGATTCCCTTACCCCTCAATAGCTTGTGGTCTAAGTAAGGGGGGCTTAATAGCTCAAGATGGGGGACTTTTGCCTTTTTAATTTATCTGTGAGGGCAGATTCTAATGGAGTACCCTTGTGGCATTTATTATTATGAAGCAGTTAGTATACAGCTTCTTAATGCCAGTAGGTTTCCTATGTCAGCGACAGCACCTCTGTTTACAGGAAGAGGTCATTGCACACTGTTTTCCGTGAGTGCAATTGAAATTAAGAAAACGAATGCTGCATTTAACGGACCTCTGAGCACTCATTATGGGATATGTGAGTAACAGAGTTTTTGGCTATGGCTTGAGCTGAATTATGTTTAGGGTTTTTTAAACGTAAGCCCTTATTCAGTTTTACAATTTCCCTTCAAGGGTCTGGCATCGGACTTAATTTCTGTGTGTTTAGCGCAATATGCGCACTTTAAATTTCTACTATGTGGCGGCGCCATTTTAAGTCAGATACAGTTTGCAGTTTGCGGACTGTTAGTGTAACACATGGATTTAATGATGAAATCATTTAAATAAGTGATTTAAATGAAGAGCGTGAAGTGCTGAGCCTGAGTCCGTGATGGCGGTAATAATAAAATCAGTGATGTTTTACAATTTCCCTTCAAGGGTCTGGCATCAGACTTAATTTCTGTGTGTTTAGCGCGATATACGCACTTTAAATTTCCACTATGAGACGGCCCCATTTTAAGGCAGATACAGTTTGCAGACTGTTTGTGTAACACATGGATTTAATGATGAAATAATTTAAATAAGTGATTTAAATGAAGAGCGTAAAGCGCTGAGCCTGAGTCCGTGATGGCGGTAATAATAAAATCAGTGATGTTTTGCACAGTTTTACAATTTATCTGATGTAATTAATCAGATTCAGAGTATTTAATATTTTAATGCAAGGAGGTGAGGGGCTCAATTTTCTTGTGGGTATGACTGGATTTTTTTTTTATTTGTTTAAATAAAACTGGTCTCTCTGTTTTCATAGCGTCCATGGATGTTTGCTGCTATCTAGTGACAATCTTTAGAAACTACTACTTGTGAAACTAGTTTTCTGTATTTTCATCTAGAGGTGGATATGTTTCCTCTTATGATGGCTTATGTGTGACCAATGATGTTTATATAGGTTCTATCTAAGGGTCATTTTCAGATATGATGTTTGCATTATCAAGGTCATTTACAGCTTATAGTAGTTTTTCTACTGCAGATATTTTTCTTCCTTTTATTATGGAAGAAATATTCTGGATATGTTAAGTCTTTGCTGGCTGTACATTCTAAATAGATATTTAGGAATTTTAAGGATATTATCCCTATTCTTTTGCAGTAGACATTTATCGGAGGATTATATAAGCCTGGTCTACGTATTGCCTTATCTCTTGTCTGCTTGACAAATTATTGTATGTGTGGGAACGGATAGTTCCTCTTTCAAAGCTTTAAGCTTAAGACAGATTTTTTTTTCATTTGTGTTTACAATGCCTCACACAAGGCACTTGTTCTTTATCAAACCAGGTGAAGAGAGAAACCTCCTTAACTTGCATTAAGGACCTATTTACTCTGGGAGGGTTGTCCCAGTACAGGTAGCAGAAAAGGGTCAAGGATTCAACTCAATCCTCTTTGTGGCTCCCAAAAAGGGAGGGACTTTTCGACCTATTTTGGACCTCAAGTGTCTCAAAAAATGTTCATGGTTCCATCATCCAAGATGGAGACTATATGCTCCATTCTACCCTTAATTCATGAGGGTCCGTTTATGTCTTCCATAGACCTGAAGGATGCATATCTTCATGTCCTTTTTCACAAGGATCATCACCTATTTCCTGGGGTTTGCCTTTCTAGACAAACTCTTACTATTTGTTGCTCTCCCTTTGGCCTTGTCACGGCTCCTTGGATCTTTACAACGGTTCTAGGGGTCCTTTAGGTGGTGGTCAGATCTCAGGAGATAGCGGTGGCGCCATACTTGGACGATTTTTTGGTTCAGGCGCCTTCTTTTCTCTTAGCAATATTTCATACAGACACTTTGTAATAGCCTTATGATTAGCTTAGCTGCCTAGCAATTAGAAGGCTTGCAATTTGATTCCTGCTGTAGATTCTTTCAACTTGAACGTGTGTTCACAAGCTGTTTAATGGATAAATCTGGAAAAGAGTTCCCTGGTGCCAAACTCCAGAATGTGACTTTTGGGATTGATCATTGACTCTCTGGCCTTGAAGATTTTTCTGACAGAGGTCAAAAAATCCAAAAATATTGGTCTTATTGTCGGTCTCTTTAGTCTTTTCTCTGTCCATCGGTGGCTCAATGTATGGAGGTATATGGTCCAATGGTTAGTTCTATGGACATTATTCCTTTTGCTCGTCTCCATCTGAGACCTCTATAGTTATGCATGCTCAGACTAAGAACAGAGACCTCTCAGATCTTTTGCAGAGGATAATTCTAGATCCTCTATCAGGAGTCTCTCTACCTTTGTGGATTTTGCAGGACCATCTGTCTCAGGGTACATGCTTCCTGAGGCTGTCCTGGGTGATTGTGACTTTGGATGCCAGCCTTTCAGGCTGAGGAGCAGTTTGGGGTACTTTCAAGGCTCAGGGTCTTTGGACTTGAGGAGTCTTCTCTTCCCATAAACACTCTATAGTTGAGAGCAATTTACATTGCTTTAACAGCCTGACCTCAACTATCTTCGGTCCGTTTTATCCGATTTCAATCGGACAACATCTCCTCATGGCATTCATTAACCACCAGGTAGGGTTTCGGTGTGCATTAGCCATAAAGGAGGTGACTCGTATTCTCTTGTGGGCTCTTCACCCAGAGGTTTTCACAATGATAACCCTCAAGTGGGGGACTCCGGAGTTGGATCTGGTGGCGTCACGTCTAAACGCAAAACTTCCAAAGTTCGGTTCAATATCAAGAGATCCACAAGTCGCTCTGATAGATGCTCTGGCGGTGCCTTAGAACTTTAGTGTGACGTACCTGTTCCCCCCCCGTTTGTTCTCCTTCGAGTCATTGCTCGAATCAAGCAGGAGAGGGCGTCTGTGAACCTAATAGCTCCTGTCTGGCCTTGCAGGATCTGATTCGCAGATCTGGTGAAGATGTCGTCTCTTCCCCCTTGGAGGTTGCCTCTGTGGTTTTTCTGAGGTCATTGGTACTAGGCTTCAGGCTTGTAATCCTGTTAAGATTTACCATAAGGTATGGTGCATATACCTGTATTGGTGCAAATCTAAAGGTTTTCTCTTGGAGTCAGGTGAGGATTCCTCGCATTTTATCCTTTCTTCAAGATGGTCTGGAAAAAGGTTTGTCAGTACTCTGAAGGTTCAGATTTCTGCACTGTCTATTCTTTTTCACAAGTGTCTGCCAGATGTTCAATCCTTTGTGCAGGCCTTGGTAAGAATCAGGCCTATGCTTAAACTTGTTGCTCTTTCTTGGAGCCTTAATCTCGTTCTTAAAGTTCTGCAGCAGGCTCCGTTTGAGCCTATGCTTTCAGTGATATTTATTTGTTCTTTTGGGAAGTTTTTATTTCTCCTTGCTAATTCTTCTACTTCAGAGTTTCCGAACTTTGAGCCCTGCAGTGTGATACCCCTTACCTTATTTTTCATGCGGATAAGGCCGTTCTTCGTACTTAACTGGGATTTCTTTCCAAGGTAGTATTGGATCACAATGTCAATCAGGAAATTGTTTTTCCTTCTTTTTGTCCTAATCTTTCTCAGAAGAAATGCCTGTTGCATAACCTGGATGTTGTGCGTGCTCTAAAGTTTTACCTTCAAGCAACTAGTTTTTAGGCAATCCTCTACCCTGTTCGTTGTGTTCTCTGGTACGCAAAAGGGTCAGAAGGCCACTTCTACTACTCTTTCTCTCTGGTTGAGAAGTGTTATCAGGTTGGCTTATGAGACAGCAGCCCCCTGAGAGAATTACGGCTCATTCCACAAGGTCTGTCTCTTCTTCCTGGGCTTTCAAAAGAAGCTTCTGTGGAGCAAATTTGCAAGGTGGCAACCTGGTCCTCATTGCATACTTTTTCCAAATTCTACAAATCTGATACTTTTTACTTCGGTTGAGGCTTCCTTTGGGAGAAACGTTCTTCAAGCGGTGGTGCCTTCTGTTTAGGTTCGCCTGTTTTGTTTTCCCTCCCTTTCATTCTGTGTCCTCTAGCTTGGGTATTAATTCCCACTAGTAATTGGAATTAAATTGTGGACTCTCCATGCTATTGGAAAGAAAACAAACAAAATTTATGCTTATATGAAACATTTCTTACTTTCCTGGCATGGAGAGTCCACGACCCGCCCTTAATTGTTTAAGACGGCAGTTTTTTTTTTTTTATATAAACCTCAGGCACCTCTATTCTCTTGTGTCATCTTCTTTTTCCATTTTCCTTCAGCCAAATGACTGGGGGTTATGGGTAAGGGAAGTGACACTTAACAGCTCTGTTGGGGTGCTCTTTGCCTCCTCCTGCTGGCCAGGAGTTGAATTTCTACTAGTCATTGGAATGAAATTGTGGACTCTCCATGCCAGGAAAGAAAGAAATGTATCAGGTAAGCATAAATTTTGTTATTCTCCACCTCACTTTCTCATCAAGTGACATTTTCAGCTGTATTTCTTTTGCGACATACATAAGGTTTATGCTTTGTTTTGGGGTTTTTCTACCACTTTACTTATAATACTTTTTTTTTTTTTTTTAATGTTTGTTTTATTTTTTGGAAACATTTGTCTTGTTCTACATAAGCTAAGGTTGAGAGATTTGTCCCTCTCCACAAATAAAGATGCCAGTGCTGTCAGCCATTGAGTATTAGTAGCAAAAACATAAATTATGCTGCAGTATTACAATTAATCAACTTTTTTCTTGCGTACATTTTTTTTCGAAAATGCTTACATGCTGCTCTTTCATATTTTTTATGTTAAAGTAATTGTAAAGTTAAGCTATACTCTAAACAATATATGTAATACAAAGTAAATGAAGGGCTAAAATATATAAATAATCACTCTTTCATTTTCTTATTCATTCCGCAATTACTTCGCCCACACCGCTTAGTCTATTTCAGTGTAAAGTGAAGCATCGCGCTGTAGCCAATTGTAACGCATCCTGCGTGATTCGTCATTTTACACTGAAATAGACCGTGTGTTGGCGGAGGAACAGCGAAATGTATAAGAAAATGAAAGGCTGGTTATTTATTTTAGTGTCTACAATGATTCTAATCAATTAAAGTGCCCTTCATTTTCTTTTTTTATTACAGATATTAAGCATATAGCTTAACTTTACAATCACTTTAAAACATGCTTGAGTACAATGCTTCTCTAACATGGACAGCATACACAAATAGACTTTTAGCGGTTATGTGTCCTGCATCTCTTATAGATTCTTTTGCTATATAAAGTATTGTTACTGCTTTATTTACATGTAGAATTGAGCTAAACATGATTTTTTTTTTTTTTTTTTTTTTTTTTTTTTTTTTTTTTTTATCCTGCACTTTTCTAGAAGCAAAGAAAAATGAGAAAAGCTTATTTGACCTTCTGCTGGAACATAAAGAGGAGCTCATTCAATCCATTACAGAGCTGAGCCCTATTATTGAGTGTTTGGATACAGCAGAAGAAGGCTTTCTAACAAACCGGGAGAAGCAGGTGCATTATATTTTTTAAATAATAATTTATAACAGAAAACAATTAGAAATATAAGGACAAGTACTTGACCGATAGTTGTGACGAGTCAGAATAGTGTTATTTATATTACAGCTTTTGACAAAGTAAAAGCAACAAATTAAATTTCTAAATAACAATATTTAATCTCTACAGTACGGAGGACATAGAGGTTGTCTTCCTCTTACTTGCTCAGTGTAAAACAAAATCTTCCTGCATCCTTTGCATTTTCAATTGTTCTCCATCATTGGGGCACAACAAGACAGGGTAGAAGATTTCTTCTCATTATGTTGTCAGTAATTGATGAAGTGTGATGACTTTGTGGTAAATGATCTGTCATGCAAAGGGGAAGTATCTAACGGCAGAGTTACGTGCTCTTCGCTTACACTTTAGCATGACTGAGTCTCTTACAGAGCACATAGCAGTTAGTGGCATGTGACCTTTCGTTTCAAAGAGGGGAGCTTTGAAGGTAAGGGCCCACATACGTTGTCAACATGAGTTGCATTTCATAACCAACTTGAGTTAGTGAAGCAACCTGAATTTTGTCTATGGTATAAAAGGAAATCTGGTTAAATGTTTAAAAAAAAAAAAAAAAAAAAAAGTAAAAAAAAATAATTTCATTAAAGCATTTTATTTTTTTTAAAAAATTCCTTTATTTTACCTTTACAAATGTATTGGCTATATAGGTAGTGTTGCACTGTTATGCCTCTTCAGTTGAGGGTACATCTGATTAGCAAATTAGAGGCAAACATATATGCGTGTGCTGCAAGCCTTGGCTGTATCCTTACCTGGAGCAAAATGGGGTTCTAGGAGGAGTCCAATTATTTAAAAAGTGATGGTAAACTTTCACTTTTGTATAAACAGATCTGGAATGTTAGCGATAGTTTAATTCAACAGTGGTAATGAAGATGTGCTTCAAAGGAACAGTCAACACAAGATTTTTGTTTAGTTAGATAGATAATCCCTTTATTACCCATGCCCCAGTTTTGCATAATAAACACAATTTATAATAATACACTTTTTAGCTCTGTGATTAACTTGTATCTAAGCCTCTGCAAACTTTTCCCTCATTTCATTTCTTTTGATAGACCTGCATTTAAGCCAATCAGTGCTCACTCATAGGTAACTTCACGTGCATGAGCTCAATGTTATCTATATGAAACACATGAACTAACTCCCTCTAGTGGTGAAAAACTGTCAAAATGCATTTAGATTAGAGGCCTTCAAGGTCTAAGAAATTAGCATATGACCTCCTAGGTTTAGCTTTTAACTAAGAATACCAAGAGAACAAAGCAAAATTGGTGATAAAAGTAAATTGGAAAGTTATTTAAAATTACATGCCCTATTTGAATCATGAAAGTTTAATTTTGACTTGACTGTCCCTTTAATTTACTTTTTAATGTAACACTGAAATTATAGTGCCCCACGCTCCAGCTGCCCACTTCAAAAGTAATTGGTAATTATTATTTTTTGTGAATGAACAGTTTGCACTGTTCTCCAATCGGCGCTTTTATTCATGTCTCTTTAACATAATACACTTGTTTATTTTCAACTTAGTCTCCCTCAAAGGGAATTATCATGCTGTATATCAAGGTTGATTTCTTTATTTCTTTTCTTATGTTTTAGGTTATTATTCAGTGCTGTGAAGGTGGGTCACATAAAGAGGCCATGGCCAAACTTGTGGACAAAGTTACAGAAGCAAAGCTGCTAAGCCCAGATTCTTTTGTAAAGCTCTTACAAGCGGTCAGGGAAGCATTTCCTGATCTTCACAGTTTGTTAGACATGTTGGAGCCACAAACTAAAAATTCATGCAATCCAGGTAAAAATAATTTTTTGCAAAGAATAAAATGTTTAAATTAAAACCCATATAAGATATATAATCATATTTCCAATTAAAAATGAAATGTGTTACTTATTGAAATATCTAGGCAAATGGACTCACAGAAATCTTCAGACTACGTTGTTTCTGCTGCAAGAAGGGATTCAGGGCAGAGACCAGGACTATGCATTCTGAGGTTTTGGATGCCCCCCAGGATGTGAAGTGGCCGCTCGCTGCTTTCGGCTATTTTTGGAGTCAAATTTCTGCTTGTGAAAGTGCAACACTCTACGATCTGGAATTACGAGCAGCCGCTGCATTCGGCAGCATCCGAATCCTCTGAATGCACAGGCCTAGTAGGGACATTCAGATGAGGTCCTCCCATATCTCTCTCTCACTCACACACACACACACACACACACAGCAATATGTAGTAGCCGGTAGGGGGCATTGTTATATTATCATTTTCAGCTATCCAAAGCACAAATTATTTGCATAATTTAACATAAATGCACAGACTGAGAACAGTGTTCACAAATATATATATATATATATATATATATATATATATATATATATATATATATATATATATATATACTAATAGTCTAGGCACCCATTCTCAGAATACTGAATGTTTGACAGATTATCAGTTTTTGTGTCAGTTTGGGGGGGCGGAGATAGATCGATATATATATATATATAGTAAAACTTGGAAATGAAGGGCACTCTCAGGACATTTTAGAGAACCACAATAGACTTTTTATTCAAAATATGAACAAGATTTTGAATAAAAGTCTTTTGTGCTTCTCTGAAACGTCCTGAGAGTGCCCTTCATTTCAAAGTTTTACTCTATATGAAATTTGAGGATTGCACCCAGGTGGTTGATACAGTGCCAAAGTTGGAGTGCTAGGACACCTGATATATATACTTGAATATATACACAATATATATACTTGAATATATACACACACAACTTTTTAACTTTTGGGGAGGTGAAAAGTGAGTTTTTAAAATACTCCACTAAGCAAAAAATATAAAGAAAATATAATGTTGTACAAAATATGCTAATGCAATGTTGTACAAGACAATCTTAAAAGCATAGCACCGGATAGACAATTGGAATACCTAAGCCACACTTCTAACTCTGCTAAGTTTATAAACTTGCCCAGCAGTTAATTTCTAACTTTTCTGGATATGTGAATTTTTTTATTCTATACGATTTGTTTTTACTCCCCAAAGCATATTTTGATGCTGGCTAAGTTTCAGAATAACTTTTTTGTTTATTTTTGCTAATAATGTGATTTTATTACCTGTATGAAATACAAGCTGTGAATATTAAAGCAATGCATTTTTCTTTTAACTTGGAATAACATAAATTACTTGCTCTTATCCATTAGTGATTGTAATTTAAAGACTATCGACCTTAACCACGGCAAAAGGGGTTAAGCACACAGTAGAAATATCACTTGGGACTCGCAGAGCACTGCTGGTCTCAAGAGGAAAACACTGCTGATCAAATCAACTAAGCTCAGATGTGGAACTAGCACTACAGATTGGATTAGCAGCATTTTGTGCTTGGGACCAGCAGTGCTCTGCGAGTCCCGAGCGGTATTTCCTTTACGGGAGTTAAACACACAGTAGTCTAGGGCAGTGATTTTTAACCTTTTTTTTGCAGTTGCACACTTTTTTACATAAAAAAAATCCTGTGGCACACCACTATCCAAAAATTAAAAAAAAATAACACTTTGTAGCCTAATACAGCATATATATATACACATACACACAAACACACACATACTGTATGTATTGTGCTGTTATGCCATGCCTCCTACAAACTACCCCTGCACTGGGAGTAAAAAACAAGCAAAGTTTAAAAAATATGTCACACTGTTGTCAGTCTGCCGTGGCACACCTGAGGATCTCTCACGGCACACTAGTGTGCCACGGCAGACTGGTTGAAAAACACTGGTCTAGGGTGAATAGTCTTACAATTACATTCTCTAATGTCATTTTATTTTACTATGGCCCTTTAAAAAACAGTTGTATTTAATCTTTCATTATCATGTTTCCTTAAAGGTTTGCAGAGTCCAAATGACTATGGGACAGAACTTCTGAAACAATATTATGAAAATATTTCTGAGGTTGTTACCAATGCTGAGAGCATGTTAAACAGCATTATGTCCACTTCTACTTTAACTGCTTATGAATCTGAGGTATGGAAAATCTTACTGCTAGTAAATCGTTTTTAATGATGTATTTATAAGTTTGCCATCACTAGGGATATTGTGGTACAGACTTGAAATAAATATTTCTGGTGCACATAAACCTGGCTATGGTAATATTATTCTTTTAGATTACAAATAATATTTTATAAAGTTTGGAACTATTTAAAGCTTATTTGCAATTTACTATAGAAGAGCCAAAACAGTCTGCAGGAGTCTATTAAAAATGTGTATAACAAAACCTTGTAAAAAAAGGATTTGGCTTGGTTTTGTGCATACAGTTTTCCTGATGCTCCAGGCACCTCTTCATACGTCTGTATGCAGTTCTAGACTGATAAAGCACACTGTGTCCTACACATGCACTGTAACAAGAAAGAGCAACAGGGATTTCCTTTAAAGTGATACAAACAATAGGGCACTTTTGATAAGAGGATCAACTATTGTTTGAAGCTGAATGGCAGGGTACTGTTTGTCCCTTGTAAGTAACGTACCATTGTTTTACTGCTGCATAAAACAGGACTCAACATAGCTGGGGTAGTAGCTCCTAGAAGTGTACTTCAAGCTCTAAACATACTAGATTTACATATATTTAGGTAAAAACATAATTTTTTAGCTTCTGTAATTTGTGTGGCTGGCTCCTCTGCATTCTTCCTGCTCCTATATTTGATATTGAATATGCCAATCCTTGTTTAAAGTGTTGTCACTTTGTAAATATAACAATAAACCTGTTGCTCTTCTTAAATTGCAAAAATATTCTTCCCTTTTTAGAAAATTAAATTCAGCACTTACCTAATGTAAATCTGCCTGGCAGCAGGGCAGCTCACTAGTTTTGAGAGGCATTCTCCCTCACATGGACCTGTGGAAAAAAAGAGAGACTGAGTAATCTTACTCAGGCTTTCCGGTTAGGGCAGCAAACTATTTGGGAGGCACAGTGAGGATTATACCCCACAAGTTCCCAATTGCTTAAAAGCCACCACTGCTCTACTGAAGAGACTGACATGGGCTACGGCTACACCCCAGGCAGGAGCAGCACAAACTTGCTCTGCTGTAAAAATAAAAAAATCTTGATTGAAGAATCTTCTTTCAGACACCTAAACTTTACCACCTCCTTGCTTTTAACGTAGGCAAAGAGAATAACTGGGGTTGGAGGGAAGGGAGGTGATATTTAACAGCTTTGCGTGGTGCTCTTTGCCTCCTCCTGCTGGCCAGGAGTGATATTCCCAATAGTAATTAGAGATGATCCGTGGACTTGCAGTGTCATTAGAAAGAAAAATAGTATATATTCACTATCAAAACAAAGTCGTTAATTTATGATTGTTAAAGGGATAGTAAACCCCAAAAAAATATTTTATGATTCAGACATTTAATTTTAATCAACTTTCAAATTTACTTCTATTATCAAATTTGCTTCATTCTCTTGTTATCCATTGCTGAAAGAACAGCATTGCACTACTGGCAGCTTGCTGATCACATCTAGTTAGCCAATCACAAGAGACAAATGTGTGCAGGAACCAATTAGCAGCAGCTCCCACTGGTGTATATGTGTGTATTCTTTTTTAACAAGGGATACTAAGAGAACGAAGCAGATGTAAAAATATAAGTGAATTTTAAAGTCTTAAAATTACATACTCTATCAGAATCATGCAAGTTTAACTTTGACTTTCCTATCCCTTTAAGTTTAAAACTAAGATATGATATAGTTTTGTCTTGCTGTATGCTTATCTTATAGTGCTTGCAATGTATTTCTCCTTCTTCCTACCATAAAGTAGGTTCACTAAAGCAGACTTTTAATTATCTAAATAATATGAACAAAACTCAGTTACTTTTTCTTTGTCCTTATTTTATTTCTATTCACCATTTTCAGAAAGAACATGCCATTTTTAACAATTTCCCAACTGACTTCTCTTATCTACTTTGCTTTGTTCTCTTGGTAACCATTGTTGAAAAGCCTGCATAGGTAGGCTCAGAAGTAATACACTACTGTGAGCTAGCTGCTTGTCATTGTCTCATCCAATGTATTCAGCTAGGCCCCAGCAGAGCATTGCTCTTCTACAACAAAGGATTCCAAGAGTATGCAAATCTGATAATAGAAGTAAAACCATTTAAATAAAAAATAAAAAAATCACAACAAAAAACAAACATGGAGCAATGCAAGAAAAAAATAGGTAAAACTCCACTTTACATAGTATGCAGATTCTTGGGTATATAGGTTTCTTGCAGACAGATATGCAAGACGAGTCTTCAGTTTTCTATGGTAGTGATGGCTTCATATTTCATAAAATAGAGATAATCTCTTGATAATATTGCAAAAAATGTGCTCTATATGAACTTCTCTCTGATTGTACCCCTAAAGGCTCTTTCTCTGTAGATGGTGAGTGAATTAACCCTTAAATCGACAGTCTAGTATAAATTAAACTTTCATTATTGAGATAGGACTTTTAATTTTAATCAACTTTCCAATTTACTTTTATCATCAAATTTGCTTTTTTTCTCTTGGTATTCTTAGTTTAAACTAAACATAGGTAGGCTCATATGCTAATTTCTAAGCCTTTGAGGGCTGCCTCTTATCACATGCTTTTTAAATCTCTTTTCAACACAAAGAGACTGGAAGTACACGTGGGCCATATAGATAACACTCTGTTCAGGCACAGGGGGTTATTTAAGATTTAGCACAAAACAATGCTAAATTTAAGACAATAGATAATAAACAGTCACAGTCATGTGATCAGGGGGCTGGAAGAAGGTTCCTAGATACAAGGTAATCAGAGGTAAAAAGTATATTAATTATAACTGTGTTGGTTATGCAAAACTGGGGAATGGGTAATAAAGGGATTATCTACATTTTAAAACAATAACAATTCTATGGTAGACTGTCCCTTTTAAGGACACCGCTTCAGTTTGCTCAATTGTTTCATGACAGATTCAGTCATTGGTCCTTAAGGGGTTAATGTTTGGATTACACTTTCAATGTACTTGAACAGTCTCAGCCGTCACCAGTGAATATATCCTATACAGTATTATTTCAAAAGTTCATGTTGGCTATACAACTCTAATTGCCATGAATTCATTATACTTTTTAGGTTATGGAACAAATTGTAAAGAAGAATTCCAGCTCAAGAATTTTTAGCACTTTGATGGCCTCCATTTTAGAAGAACAATCTCTAACATCAATGCCTGTTTGGCAACTTCTCTTTTCAATGCAAGAATCCAACGTAGCTCTAAAATCCATAATTGAAGAGATTCGCAAAGATCCAGGAGCTGAACACTTCTTTCATATCGGTAATACATGCACGCACACTATCTTAAAATCTTGTTTTGTTAATTATATTTAGTGTGACTAATGCGTTCTGTTTTTAGTAATCAATATGCCTTCTGTTTTTAGTAATCAATCGAAAAATTGAAGCTACAGAAATAATTCTTTGCTACAGTGAGATAGTTGCACAAGCATTGCAGCAGTGTGATCTAAAGTCCATATCCCCAGAAAATGAAGCTTTGACTGGACTTGTTAAAGAGGTACTTATTCTATTATTGTCTACTAGTAATTTTTAATTGGGCTTTTTAGTTTTTGTTAAAAAAATGAGAAAAGGTCAACCTATGGAAGAAATTTTTGTTTTTTTAAGGGGCAGCATATGGAAATATTAGTCTAACAATACACATTTCCACTGAAATTTAGTTTGTGTTTTATACGTGAAATCTGTTTCAGCCTTAATTGGGTATGGAATTGGCTATAAAATATTTTAGGCACTGAATAGAGTGCTTCACAACATGTTTGTCAAAATAGATACATATTTAAGTTAACAGAATTGTAATTCTTTTTTAAAAAAAAATAAAAATATATGCTTTGTTTGTAGGTTTATGAAGTGTTATATCTAATGAGCTTTGATATCATTTTGGCAGATTAGCTGGACAGATTATTGTAAAACCAGTGCTTTTGTATGCTGTATAAAACAGACCCCCCCCCCCCTCCCAACAGAAGTAAAAACAAAACCATTAAGTGCCACAACAGTGCTGTATATGTTGAACTGTCTCAAGACTAGGGGAACCATGGCTCCTAGAATTTAACCAATGTTTAGCTTATTGGACATGTTGATATACACAGACACCATTGCCTTGCCTTTATGTTTAAATCTTTTTATTATAACATTTTGATTAATATAACAATATGAGATACATATATTCAGAGGGTACACTATATGTTATTTCTCCTTTTGCATAATTTTGACCTTAACATCTATAATTAGTTATATTTGCCAGGTGAAGGGTTGTTCACCCTGAGTGTCCAACGTCTCTTAATGAGTCCACAGCAATTTGTATTAGGCTCCAATTCCAGTCTCTGGTAGAATCCCTTGAGTCACATAGAAAAAATGAGTAAAGTCAATTCACCTTGCAGGGTGGCTATATTTTGTGTACTCCTCTCCCACAAAAAAAAACAACAAAAATAATTGAAACGTAAGTTCAAAGAAATGAACAAAAATTAAAAATGAGATACCGAGAGCACTGAAATGTAACATATTGTCGCTAAGGAAGGGAAAAAGGAATCCTTTAACTTGACTTGTAGGTGACCCTGAAATTTTGGTATTGTATATTTAGGCTTTAATGGGGGTACCATCTTTTAGAGTTATTGGTATGCCTTAATTGTGATTCCCTCTTAGAAGCCAATAGAACAAGATATTATGGACCAGTTCCTTGGTATCTAAAATCCATGCTGCGGAATCATAGATTGTGTATGTTAGAGATATCTTATTCCTTATCTCTGCCCATGTGTCTGTGCTACTTGTATGTGGTCATCTAATAGAGTGCTAAGTAGGGATGATAGTTTTTCCCAGATCGGTCTGTGTTCGCAATCCCACCACATATGACGGTACGAGCCTAGTTGTCTGCAACCTCAGTAGCATAATCTACTGTTAGATGAAGAAAAGTGTAAAGTTTTTAAGGGTGTTGAGTACCATCTAAATATGATTTTGGTTGTGTTTTCCCTTAAATCAGCGCTCGTGTTAAAGATATCATCCCAGTATTTATTTTCCTGTGTGGTGCCTAAGTCTCTCTCCCAGTTTAAGATTGAGTATTTAGTGTTATTAGGTGTCTATTGAATCGATATGTATAGTCTGGATATGGTCTGTTTGGGCCTGTGTGGTGATCGCCATTTGTTTTCTATGATTGTAGACTCTGGGTTCTGTGGCTTTCAAAGATATTGTTGAATAGATGAGAAAATCTGAAGATATTGGTACCAATGTAGCTTCAAGGGAATTAGAATATTATGAATTTGGTTAAAGGTCATAAGTTTCCTGTTCACTAAGATGTCTGCCACTCTATAAAGACCTTTGTTTGTCAATTTATCTACTATCTTCTCTATGTCAGTTGGAAGGAGGGACCTAAGTGGTGTCATCTGTGAATGGGTTGGAAATTGGCCCCCTAGTTGCTGAGGACCAGGTAGAGATGGTGGAATCCGAAGTGGGTGGTCTGTAAAGTTTTGGGTTTCTACTCTGGAATTGTTTGTCCCATAGAATTGCATCTGGGTATCTGGAACCATTAAGGTTGGCTTCTAGAGACATCCAAAGAATTTCTCAAGAATTTCTACCTGACAGAGTCGTTTGTTAAAGTCTCAAGGCTTTATAATAATCAATTAGGTTAGGGGCTCCCCCCCCAACATTTTATGTCTAGTTATAATTGAGGAAGGGATCCTAGCTACTGTTTTCCCCCTTAGTAAAGCTACTAGCTCTGATTGTAAGGTCGCTAGATCTGGGGTTGAGACTCTAATAGGGAGAGCTCTAAATAAGTATAATAGACGGGGTAGAATATTCATTTTGACTGCTGACAATCTGCCTAGCCACACGAACGTATGTGTCCTCCATTTGTTAATGCCCTTTTTAATTTCTTTGTATATAGGTATATAGTTGTGTTTGTAAAGCTGATTGAATTGTGTGATGAGGAGAATCCCTAAGTATTTGAGAGAGTGTTTGGCCCAATTTAAATCAAAGTTAGTATCCTGATATTTTGGAGAATTGGTTTAATAGGTCGTAGAGGTTGGGTAATGAGATGAGGGGTTTGGTTAAAGTTAGTAATATGTCATCAGTGAAAAGCGTTTATAGTGTTTATAGTCGTGGTTCACTATTTTTGCGTCTGTGATATCGGGAGAGATTCTGATTTTTGCTGCTGAAGTTTTGATACAGAGAGCAAAGATAAGGGGGAAAGGGAGCACCCCTGCCTTGTGCCATTTAGTATGGGAAATATTTTGGATTTATATCCTGAAGCTGAGATTTGAGCTGTTGGTGATGAGTAAATAGTTTTAATGGCTCTAGTAAAAGTACCTTCAAATCCCATATAGTCCAGAACTGCCTGCATATAACCTCAATCTATCCTGTCGAATGCATTCTCCGCATCCAGATAAAAAAAGCAGAGAAGGCACCCAAGTCTCACCGAGATAGGCTATTATGTTAATCATCCATCTGATATTATCAGGGTGCTTCTCTATTTTTAATGAAGCCCACCTGGTCTGGGTGTATCAGTGAGGGGATTATAGGTTTTAGTCTGTTGGTCAGAATTTTAGTTAGAATTTTGAGATCCTGGTTTATTAGGGATATGGGGCAGTAATTGGAACAGAGTTTGGTGTTTTTTCCTGACTTTGGAATGACTACTATTTTTGCTTGCAATAACTCAGGGGGGATTGTCTGGCCCTCCATAATGTGGTTCCAGAAGTTGTTAAGGTGGGGTGGTAGGATATCTTTAAATGTTTTGTACTATTCGCTTGCAAAGCTGACAGGTCCCGCCGCATTTCCTATCTTAAGATCTTTTATGACTACTGTGACCTCCCCCATCGTGATGGGAGCATTGAGAGCTGCACTATCTTCTTTAGAAATGGATCTTAACTTGGCTTCTTCTAGGAATTTTTTTAACAAGAATTTTTTGCCATCATATAGATTCCTATAGAAGTCGGCAAACGCGTCTACAATTTGTTGTGGATGTGTGGTCAATGTGCCGTTTAGTAGAAGTATGGAGGGAATAGTCGATGCTTTGCATCTTTCTTGCAGTTTGTGTGCTAAAAATTTATCAGGCTTGTTAGCGTAGATATAATATTGTGTTCTTCATTTTTGAATAGCTCTAGCAGATTGTGTGTTCAAAAGAGTAGCTAGTGATTGTCGTTTTTTTTTTTTTTTTTTTTTTTTTTTTTTTAATATGGTCAGAATAGCAGATTCTAAGTTGATTTTCCAATATTTCAATTTCCTGATGTAGTTGTACTTTTTGAGTTCTATTTTGTTTGATTTGAAATGCTTTACTTTGTATGAGTAGACCCCGTATGTATGTTTTGTGTGCGGCCTATGGTAAGATTGGGTTGGTTGGTAGTGGAGGTGAGGTTGATGTTTTAGCATTCAATCAGTGATTGTGTGAGTTTGCTCTGTCTCAGAGGGTCTTTAAGATAGAGTTGTATGTCCATGTCTTGGTTCTCTTAGGGTCTTTAACCCCATCTAAATGTAGAGCGATAATGGAGTGGTCTGACCACACACATGTATGAATTGCTGTTGATATTAGTAGAGGTTGTAGGATCTGACTTGTATAGATATAATCTAGTCTGGTATAGTTTTTTTGAGCCGGTGAGTAGTAAGTTGTGTCATTTGTAATCCCATACAGGGTGAACCAAGTATCTATGAGTGTATGAGGTGCTAGCGAGTCCTGTACAGAGTTGACCACCCGGTTGTGTCTTTGGCGTTTAGTTTGGACTGGGCTTATTTGATATGCCAGCTTTGTCATTGTGATGTTGAAGTCTCCCGCTAGTATAATCTAATCTTTTGACCAGTTGGTTAGTAGGTTTGAGATATTGCGGAAAAATATGTTGTTTCTCATTGGGAGCATAAACATTAGAGGATAATATCTGAATCCAAGATTTGTCCCTTGACTATCAGGTACCTGTCTTCCTTATCAGCTATTGTGGATTCATGTTTGAATGCTAGATTGGAATGTATTAATATGGATACTCTCTTTTTTCTTATCTGTGGTCGCATGATAGTGATGGGTGTAATTTTTAGACCAGTATCTAGGGATCTGTGATTTAGTGAAGTGGGTCTCCTGAAGGAAGAGGATGTTGGCCCCACTAGCCCCAGTTGGGGTCTGTATAAACTAGTACCAGACACCTATATTACCCATATTTTACCGCTAACAAGTTTTTTTAAAATAACAATTGAGCTCCCATTAGCTCACTCCCTCCCTCCCTTCTTTACAGTGAGTATTGTGATATCTCAAGTCCATTATTAACCAGCAAGATCTTTACAGTGAGTATTGTGATATCTCAAGTCCATTATTAACCAGCAAGTTAGCGGTAAAATATGGGTAATATAGGTGTCTGGTACTAGTTTATACAGACCCCAACTGGGGCTAGTGGTTAACGTAAATCTATTCGCCAGATACTTGATTAATAGTTGTGTACCGAAGCAAAGCTAAAATCACCTGGTCTCTTGCTGGTTAATAATGTACTTGAGATATCACAATACTCACTGTAAAGACACTGTTGCCGAGTCAATGACTGTTTAAATTATTAGTATAATTGACTGGTGTTACTAAAATAACGAAGCGATCAGGCTATATATACATTAAGGTGCTAAGGTATCATTAAAGTGATGGTAAACTCTTTTACTTATCAATTTCATATTTACACTGCTATAGGTATGTATGATCAAACCGCATAGTTATTTTTTTTAATTTAGTATTTAATTTCTAAACAATTTTCCTAATCTTTTGTAAGCTGTTTGCTCCGCATCTCCCCGCCTCGCTCCGCCCCTCTTACATGCCTGTAACCACACTCTGTCCTTAGTCCTCTCTCCACCCTCTCCTTACGTCAACCCTCATTGCTCGTTCATGATATTCTAATTGTTGACGCATGCGCATCAATTATGATTGCTATGAATAATATCTGGATTGCATTACAGCTATCTCAATAATTAATGAGTAACACAAAGGTTTTCTTAAACAATTTTTTGGTAAACAAACATATTGACAATCGAAATTAGTATGACGTACTTACTGGCACTACTCCAAGTAAGGAATGTATTCTAAAATAATAGTATACAATACAGTGCTTACTTTCGAGTGCCGTGTGAAAAAAAAACCTGAAGACGTATGCGTGAAATCGATCGTGCACGCGCAAATTCTTTGACGTATTTTGATGAAGTTGATTGGGTGTTAGGATTGTTGGGACTTATCGTTAGGGTGCATGCGCAAAAATTGTAATGCAAAGAGCCTGTCTAGCGACTGGATAGAGGATTGGACACAGGCAGGGTAAATCCATGTGACGTCACGGTGGGCTGGCGATTTTATGGAACGGATATATTATTGATTTGGAAATTGTAAGTAAATGGCTATTTCATGTTTATAGCGAAATTTCAGTTGACAGTTTAATACGATTTGATAATACCTATAACATATTCACCCTATACTGAGTTTACCATCCCTTTAAGTATAGCGTACTATCCAGCTATTCAGAGCTGATAATACAAACGTCAATAATAACTTTATTATTAGATAACTGACACGCTCGAATATTCTATTTTACAAAAGCGACAATTTGACAATGTAAAGAATAACTCTCAAACTCTATATTCATTGAGTGTCACTTATAGAATCAGTGAGAAAGTGTGCATTGGCCTTTTACCTGATATATAACAGGCTGACAAATAATAATACGCTTGCTCTTAGCACAGACGCATAGCAGGATCTGTGCTGAGATGCACATTCCAGCCCAATAACTCTCAACCTAATAATAGTAAATCGATACAATATATCAACATATACTATGATACAAATCTAACATAAGATTTACTACTGAGTGGGCAATTAGTACTATTAACAGTACAAACCAGTTGAATTATTTATTTATTTATTTTTCTCATAAGCAGACCGGCACTTTTGTCTACAATAACAAAATTATATGTGATTTATTAATACAGTCTGCCATATTCGAATCCTGAGAGCAGACAGCAACTAGTACTACTCTAATCAGGTGGTCTAATATTTGACCCCCAGTACAATATTTAAGTTGCTCTTCTAGATAAACACTCAGAGAACCAGTGATATGAGGCTTATTAAGTAAATATAATAAAGTGTACACCAAACACGTTTCAATACACTCCAACTGCTATGAAATTGGGACTCCATTAATCAGGTGGCAAGCTGTTATTTAAATCAGACAACACAATATTTGTGTATACTGTTCAACAAATGTTAAAATTGAACAAGTAAATTTAAATCTGATTTTTATGTTATATATTTGATCTGACTTTTAATTTAGTGAATTATCTAGTTCTCCGTTCTAATTTGTCCATAAAGTCTTAGGAGTGCTAACATAGTATCCTTGTATTCAATTCTCTATTGAATTTAAGTTAATATAACTTTGATACTAAGCACCACACCTCAGCTATATAATATAGTTTTAGACCAATTTGCCCTGATCTATGATGGTAAGACTTTAAATATTTATTCATAGTGGTGCCATCATTTACTTCTTTCTAGTAGTTGAAAGCATTGGTCATATAGAGAAATTGTTACTGAATACTGCTAACAGGTCTTTTATTAAGTTGATGCACTGTTAGGGGAAGAGTCTTGTGTGAGGCTGCTACGTATCTATTTTATTTGCTTATGTTAATTATGTAAGTTACTTTTCATATCCATTCCCTGTATAGTTTCAAGGGCAGAGTTGCCATTAATAGGGTGTTAATTGTGGCAATCGCCCCTTATGTAGGTCATCAGACCTTAGACTTAAGTGGAGTTCATGTTATGTGCCACTGCGATAAGTGTGATCGCTATTGCGGCCTACCGTAACTTTCCAGCATGAACTGAGTAGGAGGATAAGCGGATCCCTGCAGTGACAACATGCGGCTTCAGGCTCTCCAAGGTTCGCATGTGTATCTCCCAGGCTAGTCCAGTATTGCAGGTATCTTTGATGTGATCTCTGGTAATATTTAGATCTGCGCTCCATTATTTGCCCACTATGTCGTGGGGATTGGTCCTTTGAACGCACCTCTCCGCTGTCTCGTTTAGGTGCCTCTAACCATGTATCTTTGGTGAAGTTTTGGTTCACCTAGTATGTGGCTTTTACTAATGTTACTACTTGTTAATGTTGTAGCCCGGAGCTCAGAGATCAGACGTCCATCTCTGAGCGTATTTAGAAGCCGCCTCCTGCCTTTAAAGGGGCAGTTCATATCAATTTCTTACTAACTTTATTCAGAACTGTGTGTAAACTTTTGAACTTCTTTTGTCTCCATTGTGTATTGTAATGTGGACCCCAAACTCCTCCTAATCCCTTCCTTCCATATTAAGCTTCTTTTTTTTTTTATTAAACATTAAATACCCTAAAATTTCCTGTGCATTGTTTATACAAAAAATGTTAATTTATCTGAATAGAAAGTAGTGATAAAAAATGCATTTACTAATCTTAAATTTCTTGTACCGATCTATACCTGCATACACATAAGGATATGGTTGTTGTTGCCCCCCCCCCCCCCCCAAATGTCTTTATATGTAACTTTTATGCTTTTGAGACAGAATGTATGTGAAGTCATCTCGTACAGAACAGTCTAGAACTGGAACTCACAGGGCTGCAGTACTTTTGACAAGTTACTAGCAATTCGCCATGCACTCAGATACAGAATGCAGGGATAACTCTTCATACCTAACATCAATTTCACTGTATGCGCTATGGGAGAAAGTTCAGGTGAAAAATTGTAAATGAGCATACTTAAAGGGAAAGTAAAGTCAAAATTCAACTTAATTTAAATGATAAGAGCATGAGATTTTAAGCAACTTTCCAATGTACTTGTAAAATCAATTTTGCTTCTTTTGATATTCTTTATTAAAGAGTAACCCCTATGTGAGCTCAGGAGTGTGCATATGTGTCTTTAGCTATATGGCAGCAGTGTGAGACTGAGCAGTAATGTTTATTGCAATGTTATACATAGTTACAAACAGTGCTACCACAGAATGCTAAAGACGTGCACACTCCTAAGCTCATATTAGCCTACCTAGCTTTACTCTTCAACAAAGGATACAAAGAGACCATAGCAAATTTGATAATATAAGTAAATTGTTTAAAATTGTTTGGGCAATTTGAATAATACGTCTATTTTTTACTTCATAGGGACTGTAAAAACCTTGAGATTTTAAAATAAATTGTTTAGATGTATAGTAAAACAACTTTGCAATACACTTCAATAATTTTTCCCCCTTTCCATATATTGAAACCCTGAAAATTGTAGCTTCTTTAAATCTCAGACCTGGAAAAGCACTGTGCAGACTTCTCACCGTGAACACTGCTACATATCTGTTCCTAATTAGCTTTAACAAACAATTTGCTTTATATTAAACAATATTACAGTGGCTAGCATTGTTGTTTGCAGACTAAAGCCTGGATTGTCTCCTCCAAATAAGGCAAATGAAGGGTAGAGTTTGGCTATTCAGAAACAAATGCTGCAAACACAATATTAACTTGACTTAAAAATGTTTAGATTTGGGGGATATGTTATTCCAAGACAAGAGAAATAGCTAGTAATTTACAATGCATTTAATGTCCCTTTATTGTCACTTTAAGTATATTATGCAGACCCCTAGTAAATGACAAAGATATGCACAAAACACTTAAAAGCAAGAAACCCTTTTAGTTATCACATATTTAGTGCAACCTTGTTAGAGATATCTTTTAAGGGACAGTTATTTCTTCTATAAAGTTCCTTGTGGGATATTATCCTTCCTAACAGGAAGTGGCAAAGAGCACCACAGCAGAGCTGTCTATATAGCTCCTCCCTTAGCTCCACCCCCCAGTCATTCTCTTTGCCTACTCTAAGTACTAGGAAGGGTAAAGTGAAAGAGGTGATACAATATTAGTTTCTCCAACATAGGTGTGTCCGGTCCACGGCGTCATCCTTACTTGTGGGATATTCTCTTCCCCAACAGGAAATGGCAAAGAGCCCAGCAAAGCTGGTCACATGATCCCCCCTAGGCTCCGCCTTCCCCAGTCATTCTCTTTGCCGTTGCACAGGCAACATCTCCACGGAGATGGTTAAGAGTTTTTTGGTGTTTAAATGTAGTTTTATTCTTCAATCAAGAGTTTGTTATTTTAAAATAGTGCTGGTATGTACTATTTACTCTGAAACAGAAAATAGATGAAGATTTCTGTTTGTAAGAGGAAGATGATTTTAGCAACCGTTACTAAAATCGATGGCTGTTTCCACACAGGACTGTTGAGATGAAGTAACTTCAGTTGGGGGGAACAGTGTGCAGACTTTTGCTGCTTGAAGTATGACACATTTCTAACAAGACTTGGTAATGCTGGAAGCTGTCATTTTCCCTATGGGATCCGGTAAGCCATTTTATTAACAAGATATAAAGGGCTTCACAAGGGCTTTAAAGACTGGTAGACATTTTTCTGGGCTAAAACGATTATTTTATAAGCATGTTTAATGGTTTATAGCTTTGAGGAGTTATTTTAATCTTGGGAATTTTGTTAAAAAAAAACGGCAGGCACTGTATTGGACACCTTTTTCACTGGGGGCCTTCTCTAATCATAGGCAGAGCCTCATTTTCGCGCCACTAATGCGCAGTTGTTTTTGGGAAGCAAGGCATGCAGATGCATGTGTGAGGAGCTCAGATACACAGAAAAAGCTTGCTGAAGGCGTCATTTGGTATCGTATTCCCCTCTGGGCTTGGTTGGGTCTCAGCAAAGCAGATACCAGGGACTGTATAGGGGTTAAATATAAAAACGGCTCCGGTTCCGTTATTTTAAGAGTTAAAGCTTTCAAATTTGGTGTGCAATACTTTTAAAGCTTTAAGACACTGTGGTGAAATTTTGGTGAATTTTGAACAATTCCTTCATACTTTTTCGCATATTCAGTAATAAAGTGTGTTCAGTTTAAAATTTAAAGTGACAGTAACGGTTTTATTTTAAAAAGTTTTTTGTACTTTGTTATCAAGTTTATGCCTGTTTAACATGTCTGAACTATCAGATAGACTATGTTCTGTATGTGAGGAAGCCAAGGTTCCTTCTCATTTAAATAGATGTGATGCATGTGACAAACAATTTAGAGAAAATGATGCCCAAGATGATTCCTCAAGTGAGGGGAGTAAGCATGGTACTGCATCATCCCCTTCTGTGTCTACACCAGTCTTGCCCACACAAGAGGCCCCTAGTACATCTAGTGCGCCAATTCTTCTTACTATGCAACAATTAACGGCTGTAATGGATAATTCTATTAAAAACATTTTAGCCAAAATGCCCACTTATCAGCGAAAGCGTGACTGCTCTGTTTTAGATACTGAAGAGCATGAGGGCGCTGATGATAATGGTTCTGACATGCCCTTACACCAGTCTGAAGGGGCCAGGGAGGTTTTGTCTGAGGGAGAAATTTCAGATTCAGGAAAAATTTCTCAACAAGCTGAACCTGATGTTATTACATTCAAATTTAAATTGGAACATCTCCGCGCTCTGCTTAAGGAGGTGTTATCTACTCTGGATGATTGTGACAATTTGGTCATCCCAGAGAAATTATGTAAGATGGACAAGTTCCTAGAGGTCCCGGTGCCCCCCGAAGCTTTTCCTATACCCAAGCGGGTGGCGGATATTGTAAACAAAGAATGGGAAAGGCCCGGCATACCTTTTGTCCCTCCCCCTATATTTAAGAAATTGTTTCCTATAGTCGACCCCAGAAAGGACTTATGGCAGACAGTCCCTAAGGTCGAGGGGGCGGTCTCTACTCTAATCAAACGCACTACTATCCCTATAGAAGATAGTTGTGCTTTCAAAGATCCTATGGATAAAAAGTTAGAAGGTTTGCTTAAAAAGATGTTTGTTCAGCAAGGTTACCTTCTACAGCCAATTTCATGCATTGTTCCTGTCACTACAGCAGCGTGTTTCTGGTTCGATGAACTAGAAAAGTCGCTAGATAAAGATTCTTCTTATGAGGAGATTATGGACAGAATTCACGCTCTTAAATTGGCTAACTCTTTTACTTTAGACGCTACCTTGCAATTAGCTAGATTAGCGGCGAAAAATTCAGGGTTTGCTATTGTGGCGCGCAGAGCGCTTTGGCTAAAGTCTTGGTCAGCGGATGCGTCTTCCAAGAACAAATTGCTTAACATACCTTTCAAGGGGAAAACGCTGTTTGGCCCTGACTTGAAAGAGATTATTTCAGATATCACTGGGGGAAAGGGCCACGCCCTTCCTCAGGATAGGTCTTTCAAGGCCAAAAATAAACCTAATTTTCGTCCCTTTCGCAGAAACGGACCAGCCTCAAGTTCTACATCCTCTAAGCAAGAGGGTAATACTTCTCAAACCAAGCCAGCCTGGAGGCCAATGCAAGGCTGGAACAAAGGTAAGCAGGCCAAGAAACCTGCCACTGCTACCAAGACAGCATGAGATGTTGGCCCCCGATCCGGGACCGGATCTGGTGGGGGGCAGACTTTCTCTCTTCGCTCAGGCTTGGGCAAGAGATGTTCTGGATCCTTGGGCCCTAGAAATAGTCTCCCAAGGTTATCTTCTGGAATTCAAGGAGCTACCCCCAAGGGGAAGGTTCCACAGGTCTCAATTGTCTTCAGACCACATAAAAAGACAGGCATTCTTACATTGTGTAGAAGACCTGTTAAAAATGGGAGTGATTCATCCTGTTCCATTAAGAGAACAAGGGATGGGATTCTACTCCAATCTGTTCATAGTTCCCAAAAAAGAGGGAACATTCAGACCAATCTTAGATCTCAAGATCCTAAACAAATTTCTCAGGGTTCCATCGTTCAAAATGGAAACCATTCGAACAATTCTTCCTACCATCCAGGAAGGTCAATTCATGACCACGGTGGATTTAAAGGATGCGTATCTACATATTCCTATCCACAAGGAACATCATCGGTTCCTAAGGTTCGCCTTTCTGGACAAACATTACCAGTTCGTGGCACTTCCATTCGGATTAGCCACTGCCCCAAGAATTTTCACAAAGGTACTAGGGTCCCTTCTAGCGGTGCTAAGACCAAGGGGCATTGCAGTAGTACCTTACTTGGACGACATACTGATTCAAGCGTCGTCTCTGCCACAAGCAAAGGCTCATACGGACATTGTCCTAGCCTTTCTCAGATCTCACGGGTGGAAAGTGAACGTAGAAAAAAGTTCTCTTTCTCCGTCAACAAGAGTTCCCTTCTTGGGAACAATAATAGACTCCTTAGAAATGAAGATTTTTCTGACAGAGGCCAGAAAATCAAAACTTCTAAGCTCTTGTCAAGTACTTCATTCTGTTCTTCTTCCTTCCATAGCGCAGTGCATGGAAGTAATAGGTTTGATGGTTGCGGCAATGGACATAGTTCCTTTTGCGCGAATTCATCTAAGACCATTACAACTGTGCATGCTCAAACAGTGGAATGGGGATTATACAGACTTGTCTCCGACGATACAAGTAGATCAGAGGACCAGAGATTCACTCCGTTGGTGGCTGACCCTGGACAACCTGTCACAAGGGATGAGCTTCCGCAGACCAGAGTGGGTCATTGTCAAGACCGACGCCAGTCTGGTGGGCTGGGGCGCGGTCTGGGAACCCCTGAAAGCTCAGGGTCTTTGGTCTCGGGAAGAATCTCTTCTACCGATAAACATTCTGGAACTGAGAGCGATATTCAATGCTCTCAAGGCTTGGCCTCAGCTTGCAAAGGCCAAATTCATAAGGTTTCAATCAGACAACATGACGACTGTTGCGTATATCAACCATCAGGGGGGAACAAGGAGTTCCCTGGCGATGGAAGAAGTGACCAAAATAATTCAATGGGCGGAGAATCACTCCTGCCACTTGTCTGCAATCCACATCCCAGGAGTGGAAAATTGGGAAGCGGATTTTCTGAGTCGTCAGACATTTCATCCGGGGGAGTGGGAACTCCATCCGGAAATTTTTGCCCAAATAATTCAATTGTGGGGCATTTCAGACATGGATCTGATGGCGTCTCGTCAGAACTTCAAGGTTCCTTGCTACGGGTCCAGATCCAGGGATCCCAAGGCGACTCTAGTGGATGCACTAGTAGCACCTTGGACCTTCAACCTAGCTTATGTGTTCCCACCATTTCCTCTCATTCCCAGGCTGGTAGCCAGGATCAAACAGGAGAGGGTATCGGTGATCTTGATAGCTCCTGCGTGGCCACGCAGGACTTGGTATGCAGACCTGGTGAATATGTCATCGGCTCCACCATGGAAGCTACCTTTGAGACAGGACCTTCTTGTTCAAGGTCCGTTCCAACATCCGAATCTGGCCTCACTCCAACTGACTGCTTGGAGATTGAACGCTTGATTTTATCAAAGCGAGGGTTCTCAGATTCTGTCATTGATACTCTTGTTCAGGCTAGAAAGCCTGTAACTAGAAAAATCTACCATAAAATATGGAAAAAATATATCTGTTGGTGTGAATCTAAAGGATTCCCATGGAACAAGATAAAAATTCCTAGGATTCTATCCTTTCTTCAAGAGGGTTTGGAGAAAGGATTATCTGCAAGTTCTTTGAAGGGACAGATTTCTGCTTTATCTGTTTTACTTCACAAAAAGCTGGCGGCTGTGCCAGATGTTCAAGCTTTTGTTCAGGCTCTGGTTAGAATCAAGCCTGTTTACAAACCTTTGACTCCTCCCTGGAGTCTCAATTTAGTTCTTTCAGTTCTTCAGGGGGTTCCGTTTGAACCCCTACATTCCGTTGATATAAAGTTATTATCTTGGAAAGTTTTGTTTTTGGTTGCAATTTCTTCTGCAAGAAGAGTTTCAGAGTTATCTGCTCTGCAGTGTTCTCCTCCATATCTGGTGTTCCATGCAGATAAGGTGGTTTTGCGTACTAAACCTGGTTTTCTTCCGAAAGTTGTTTCTAACAAAAATATTAACCAGGAGATAGTTGTGCCTTCTTTGTGTCCAAATCCAGTGTCAAAGAAGGAACGTTTATTGCACAATTTGGATGTAGTTCGTGCTCTAAAATTCTACTTAGAAGCTACAAAGGATTTCAGACAAACATCTTCCTTGTTTGTTGTTTATTCTGGTAAAAGGAGAGGTCAAAAAGCAACTTCTACCTCTCTCTCTTTCTGGCTTAAAAGCATCATCCGATTGGCTTATGAGACTGCCGGACGGCAGCCTCCTGAAAGAATCACAGCTCACTCCACTAGGGCCGTGGCTTCCACATGGGCCTTCAAGAACGAGGCTTCTGTTGATCAGATATGTAAGGCAGCGACTTGGTCTTCACTGCACACTTTTACCAAATTCTACAAATTTGATACTTTTGCTTCATCTGAGGCTATTTTTGGGAGAAAGGTTTTGCAAGCCGTGGTGCCTTCCATCTAGGCGACCTGATTTGCTCCCTCCCATCATCCGTGTCCTAAAGCTTTGGTATTGGTTCCCACAAGTAAGGATGACGCCGTGGACCGGACACACCTATGTTGGAGAAAACAGAATTTATGCTTACCTGATAAATTACTTTCTCCAACGGTGTGTCCGGTCCACGGCCCGCCCTGGTTTTTTAATCAGGTCTGATGAATTATTTTCTCTAACTACAGTCACCACGGTATCATATGATTTCTCCTATGCATATTCCTCCTTTACGTCGGTCGAATGACTGGGGAAGGCGGAGCCTAGGGGGGATCATGTGACCAGCTTTGCTGGGCTCTTTGCCATTTCCTGTTGGGGAAGAGAATATCCCACAAGTAAGGATGACGCCGTGGACCGGACACACCGTTGGAGAAAGTAATTTATCAGGTAAGCATAAATTCTGTTTTTTAATTTCTTCAAGCAAGAGTTTATTTTAAATGGTACCGGTGTGTACTATTTACTCTCAGGCAGCAGATGGATGAAGACTGCTGCCTGGAGGATGATGATCTTAGCATTTGTAACTAAGGTCCATTGCTGTTCCCACAGAGGCTGAGGAGTACAGGAAACTTCAGTGTTAGGAACGGTTTCATGCTATGCAGCAGTGAGGTATGTTTAGTCATATTTTTCTGGAGAGACTGTGTATTTCAGAAAGGCTGACATTATACCCAGGAGGGTAAGGGTAAGCAGTAATCCTAGAGCTAAAAGAAGGGCATTACTTAGCTTGCACATGGGGCCAATTCTAATATGGTTGACACTGAATTGCAAATGTTGGGAGTGCTTTAACGTTTTTGTGGGCAATAATGTTTTGGGCAAACTTTATTAAGGGCACACATGGCTTAACTTTTGGGTCTCAAAACCCACATGGCTAGTTATAACCGCTCTGGTGCGGTTCTTTAAGGCTGAGGAGACATCGAGTGAGATGGGCGGGGCCTATTTTCGCAGCTCAGATGCGCAGTTAGTTTTAGCAGCAAGCAGCAATCTCTAACTCTTGAGAGCCCTGGTGTATGTTTTGGGCCAAATCAAGGATTTTACCCCACATGTTCGATCCCTGAGGGCAGGTAGGGCCACAGCAGGGCTGTGACAAGGTGCTGGGGGTGTTTTTTCCGGATCTGGGCCTATTTTCGATCCGGTTCGCATATTAAGGAGTTAATTGTTAAAAAGTTTTGTGGTGCAATCTTAACTATCTATGTTGTGTCTACATACAACATTTTGAAAAATTTGGTGCATGTTTAGGCTGTTTTGCAGAACGTGTATGCTTTTTTTTCCTCTTAAAGGCGCAGTACCGTTTTTTAAGATTGTTATTTTTTTCACTAAATAAAGTGTTTTCATGCTTGTTTGTAGTAATTACTAGCCTGTTCAACATGTCTGACATTGAGGAAAGTCAATGTTCAATATGTTTAGAAGCCATTGTGGAACCTCCACTTAGAATGTGTCCCTCATGCACTGAAAGGTCAATAAATTGTAAAGAACATATTTTGGCTATTAAAAGTATGTCACAGGATGATTCTCAGTCAGAAGAGAATCAGGTTTTGCCATCTAATTCTCCCCAAGTGTCACAACCGTTAACGCCCGCACAAGCGACGCCAAGTTCTTCTAGTGCGTCTAATTCTTTCACCCTTCAAGATATGGCCGCAGTTATGAATACTACCCTCACAGAGGTTTTATCTAAGCTGCCTGGGTTGCAGGGGAAGCGCAGTAGGTCTGGGGTGAGAACAAACGCTGAGCCCTCTGACGCTTTATTAGCCATATCCGATGTACCCTCACAATGTTCTGAAGTGAGGGATTTGCTGGCTGAGGGAGAGATTTCTGATTTGTTCCCTCAGACAGATTCAGATATGACGGCTTTTAAATTTAAACTAGAACACCTCCGCTTATTGCTCAGGGAGGTTTTAGCGACTCTGGATGATTGTGACCCTATTTGAGTTCCAGAGAAATTGTGTAAAATGGACAGATTCCTAGAGGTTCCTGCCTACACTGATGTTTTTCCGGTCCCTAAGAGGATTTCGGAAATTGTTACTAAGGAGTGGGATAGACCAGGTATTCCGTTCGCTCCCCCTCCTACTTTTAAGAAAATGTTTCCCATATCAGACGCCGTGCGGGACTCGTGGCAGACGGTCCCTAAGGTGGAGGGAGCTATTTCTACCCTGGCTAAGCGTACAACTATACCTATCGAGGACAGTTGTGCTTTCAAAGATCCTATGGATAAAAAATTAGAGGGTCTTCTGAAGAAAATGTTTGTTCACCAAGGTTTTCTTCTCCAACCTATAGCGTGCATTGTTCCTGTAACTACTGCAGCGTCCTTTTGGTTCGAGGCTCTGGAAGAGGCTCTTCAGGTTGAGACCCTGTTAGATGATATTCTGGATAGAATTAGGGCTCTCAAGCTAGCTAATTCTTTCATTACAGATGCTGCTTTTCAATTGGCTAAATTAGCGGCAAAGAATTCAGGTTTTGCCATTTTAGTGCGTAGAGCGTTATGGCTTAAATCCTGGTCTGCTGACGTGTCATCAAAAGCTAAGCTTTTAGCCATCCCTATTCCGGCCTGAACTGAGAGAGATCATCTCTGACATCACTGGAGGGAAAGGCCATGCCCTTCCTCAGGATAAGACGAATAAGATGAGGACCAAACAAAATAATTTTCGTTCCTTTCGGAACTTCAAAGGTAGTCCCTCTTCCCCTGCCGCAGAGCAAGAGGGGAATTTTGCTCAGTCCAAGTCAGTCTGGACTAATCAGACTTGGAACAAGGGTAAACAGGCTAAGAAGCCAGCTGCTGCCACCAAGACAGCATGAAGGGGTAGCCCCCAATCCGGGACCGGATCTAGTAGGGGACAGACTCTCTCTTTGCTCAGGCTTGGGCAAGAGACGTTCAGGACTCCTGGGCTTTAGAAATAGTAACCCAGGGGTATCTTCTAGATTTCAAAGATTCTCCCCCAAGGGGGAGATTCCATCTTTCTCAATTGTCTGTAAACCAGACAAAAAGAGAGGCGTTCTTACGCTGTGTAGAAGAAACAGAACAGGGGCAGGGGTTCTACTCCAATCTGTTTGTGGTTCCCAAAAAAGAGGGAACCTTCAGACCAATTTTGGATCTCAAGATCCTAAACATATTCCTCAGTCCAATCCTTCAAGATGGAGACCATTCGGACTATTTTGCCAATGATCCAGGAGGGTCAATATATGACCACCGTGGACTTAAAGGATGCATATCTACACATTCCTATCCACAAAGATCACCAGTTCCTCAGGTTCGCCTTTCTGAACAAGCATTACCAGTTTGTGGCTCTTCCCTTCGGGTTGGCCACAGCTCCTAGAATTTTCACAAAGGTGCTAGGGTCCCTTCTGGCGGTATCTGGATTAATCCAGACGTCAACTTTCCAACTAACCAAGTCTCACACGGGCATCGTGGTGGCTTTTCTAAGATCTCACGGGTGGAAGATGAACATAGAAAAGAGTTCACTTATCCCTCTCACAAGAGTTCCTTTCCTGGGAACTCTGATAGATTCAGTGGACATGAAATTTTTTCTGACAGAGGTCAGGAAATCAAAAATTCTCTCCATCTGCCGAGCTCTTCATTCCATTCCACGCCCGTCAGTGGCTCAGTGTATGGAGGTAATCGGCTTAATGGTAGCGGCAATGGACATAGTTCCGTTTGCTCGCTTGCATCTCAGACCACTGCAACTTTGCATGCTCAAACAGTGGAATGGGGATTATGCAGATTTATCTCCTCGGATAAATCTGAACCAAGAGACCAGAGACTCTCTTCTTTAGTGGTTGTCACAGGATCATCTGTCCAAGGGAATGTGTTTCCGCAGGCCAGCGTGGGTCATAGTGACGACGGACGCCAGCCTATTGGGCTGAGGTGCAGTCTGGAATTCCCTGAAAGCACAGGGATTGTGGTCTCAGGAGGAGGCTCTCCTCCCGATAAATATTCTAGAACTGAGAGCGATATTAAACGCGCTTCAGGCGTGGCCTCAACTGGCATCGGCCAGATTCATAAGATTCCAGTCGGACAATATCATGACTGTAGCATATATCAAATCATCAGGGGGGAACAAAGAGTTCTCTAGCGATGATGGAGGTTACCAAAATAATTTGATGGGCAGAGACTCACTCTTGCCATCTATCAGCAATCTATATGCCAGGAGTGGAGAACTGGGAAGAGGATTTTCTAAGTCGTCAGACTTTTCATCCGGGGGAGTGGGAACTCCATCCGGAGGTGTTTGCAATGCAGACCTGGTGGACATGTCATCTCTTCCACCATGGTCTCTGCCACTGAGACAGGACCTTCTGACTCAAGGTCCGTTCCAGCATCCAAATCTAGTTTCTCTGCGGCTGACTGCTTGGAGATACAACGCTTGATCTTATCCAAGCGGGGTTTCTCGGAGTCGGTCATAGATACCTTGATTCAGGCTCGAAAGCCTGTCACCAGGAAAATTTATCATAAGATATGGCGTAAATATCTTTATTGGTGCGAATCCAAAGGCTTCTCATGGAGTAAGGTCAGGATTCCTAGGATTTTGTCCTTTCTCCAAGAAGGATTGGAGAAGGGGCTATCAGCTAGTTCCTTAAAGGGACAGATATCTGCTTTATCAATTCTACTGCACAAACGTCTGGCAGATATTCCAGACGTTCAGTCATTCTGTCAGGCTTTAGTTAGAATCAAGCCTGTGTTTAGACCTGTTGCTCCGCCATGGAGTTTGAATTTAGTTCTTAAAGTTCTTCAAGGGGTTCTGTTTGAACCTATGCATTCCATAGATATTAAGCTTCTATCTTGGAAAGTTCTGTTTTTAGTTGCTATCTCTTCGGCTCGAAGAGTTTCTGAAATATCTGCATTGCAATGCGACTCGCCTTATCTCGTTTTCCATGCTGATAAGGTGGTTTTGCGTACCAAACCTGGATTCCTTCCTAAGGTTGTTACTAATAGGAATATCAATCAGGAAATTGTTGTTCCTTCTCTGTGCCCTAATCCTTCCTCTCAGAAGGAGCGTCTGTTGCACAACTTGGATGTGGTTCGTGCTTTGAAGTTTTACTTGCACGCGACCAATGATTTCCGTCAAACATCTTCTTTGTTTGTTGTCTGTTCTGGAAAACATAGAGGTCAAAAAGCTACGGCTACCTCTCTTGCCTTTTGGCTGAAAAGCATCATCCGTTTGGCATACAAGACTGCTGGACAGCAGCCTCCTGAAAGAATTACAGCTCACTCTACCAGAGCGGTGGCTTCCACATGGGCTTTTAAAAATGATGCTTCTGTTGAACAGATTTGTAAGGCTGCGACTTGGGCTTCGCTTCGTACCTTTTACAAATTTTACAAATTTGATACCTTTGCTTCTTCGGAGGCTATTTTTGGGAGAAAAGTTCTTCAAGCAGTGGTGCCTTCTGGTTAACCATCTGTCTTGTCCTTCCCGTTCATCCGTGTCCTGTAGCTTTGGTATTGTTTCCCACAAGTAAGGATGAATCCGTGGACTTGTCTTACCTTTATAGAAGAAAAGTAAATTTATGCTTACCTGATAAATTAATTTCTAATATGGTAAGACGAGTCCACCGCCCGCCCTGTCACTTTGAGTTTAAATCAAAAAAATATAATCTGTCTTAAAGTGACAGGGCGGGCCGTGGACTCGTCTTACCATAGAAGAAATTAATTTATCAGGTAAGCATAAATTTACTTTTTTCTGCTTAGTAAGGGAATTAAAAGTATTGGTTTTAGATGCGGTTTTAAAGGGGCTGTAAACCTAGCAAATAATGTTATATAATTTTGCACATAGTGCAGGATTATTTAACATTAACTTAGCGCCAGCTTCCTAAAGCAAAGGGTTAGAAAGATATTTTACTACGAAAAACAGAACGCCACTCCTGGCTCTACTGAGCGGGCACGCTGTCTAATCACAATGTGCTCGATCGCTCTATTAAACTCAATGTAGTTTGCTCCCGCTCTGGTCTGGTAGCGGGAGCGAGATACGTTGAGTTTAATAGCACGATCGGGTCGGCTGTCAAGTCAATGTTTCAGTACGGCCATAATTCTGTACTGTCTGTTCAAATCAATTCATTTAGATTTTGGTAAAGAGAAGTAGGGAAACAATGCAGCAAATACTGCAAATAAAATCTGTTAATAAAAATATTTTTTGCTTTTGTACCTTCTGCAGCCATTAATTAAATTGAGACCCTGAATATAGAATTAACTTTATGGGCAGTTGGGGAAACTTGAAAATATGCTCATACAGGGGCAAAAATAAAGAATAAAGATAATGTTTTAAAGACCTGTGGGAGCTATTATGAAGCTCAATAGAAACCAGTAAGTAAAACTGTATAAAAAAATGTTTACTGTCTATTTAAATGTTACCTTGCGCATAGACGATTCATTTTAGAAAGGACGTTTTTGATCCTGTCCTATTCGCTCAGGAGTAGTAACTGCTTTTGTATAATGCTGCCGTATATTATAAAAAGAAAATTATAATAAATATCAATTCAAACTTTTGTTTTCAGCTTTCAAATATACCCAATCAGAAAGAAGATAGTGAGTTGCCTTCCAAACAGATTATAAGCTCTGCACTGAAAGACTCTGTTCCTGTCATGCTACTGTGTGATTTGCTCAGCACTATCCAGGACTCTGTACCAGACTTGCAACCAGCCATAAAAGAACTGGAACTACTGGGTGAGACAAACACTTCTGTAAAAAGCTAAAAGTATATTGCAACTACCTTATGTTGTCTATTTCATATTAAGTGAATTGTATTTTGATTTGATTAAAATAAATTACTTTGTATTTTCATGAATACAATTTTTTTCAATGTAAATGGCACATTGTAAAATTAGTTTTCCTTTAATATGTTTCAGACAACTTGTTCTGCCAGTTGCAGATTTTTTTGGTAATTGAAACCACAACCCATTTAAATGGATTGATCTTGCAGGGGAAGCAGGCCTACTTACATTTCTCTTTATTCACAAGTCTCATTGTTTTACCTCTTACTGTATACACAAATTTCAATACTTAATGCAATTTAAATATAACATTTAGTACCTATCTCCCCACATTGGAAATGATTATAGATGAAACCTTGTTTATATAGCTGCACTATAGAGAATACCGAAGTATTCATATTGTCAGTATAGGTGGTTTCAACAAGTAGCTGCAGCCATTTCAAATGACAAAATAAAGGTAAAGCAGAGAGAGATAATAAATATATATATATATATATATTCATGTAAACAAAAACCCTTAAAATGTTAGCACCAGTATAATCAATGCTTTCCTGTATATTCATGTAACCCCTCCCTTTTTAGAAAATAAATTTTACCTGTTGATTGTCTTTTCACTGTAAGAGCAATCAAATTGTGGAACTCATTACCTTAGGAGGTAGTAAATACCAAACCTTAGATACATTTAAAAATTGTTTAGATTCATTTTTGTCTAAAAACAGAATTCAGGGATATGATTGTTTGTATTAAATGGGCGACTTTTTTTAATGGGATTAATTTAAACTCATCTGGTGCTTTTATTGTAAGTATATTAAGATTTGTAAAGGTTGAACTTGATGGACCTCTGTCTTTTTTCCACCTCATCTACTATGTTACAAAGGTTTACATAATGTAGAGAAAAACAGGGGGACATTCATACAGGAGGAGATATATCAACATTTTCTAATGCCTGTAATACAAATGCTTTACCACAGGAAACTGGTTCTTTTTGCCTCCCTCCCAAAATGCATATGAAGCTATTTTTATGGTTATTTTCATGAAGTGAATATCCTAATTTACCATTATTTCTATGAAATTCAATTATAAATCCTTTAAAATCTGTACCCATTGTATGTCTTTCAGGATTAATTTTCGGCAGCAAAGATGATTTACAGACCATTAATAAGTGGCATGTAGACAATGAGAGTCAGATAGTGATCATGGAGTTTGATAGTGTAAAAAGTCAGATGGATGGGGAATCAAAAGATGGTGAAAATGAGGAGGGAAGTGCTGTCAAAGAGAACATTGCTTCAACAAAAGACAGCGAATCCACACAGTCAAATAAAAAAAGTTATATTTGCAAGTCATGTGACAAGATATTTCTGTTTCGCTGCCGCCTAGAGGTTCACATGAAGCGATGTCGAATGGCAAAGAAAAATCCTTTAGAATGTAAGGATTGTAATGAGGTTCAAGCCTCTAAAAAAGAACTAGACCAACATCGAGAAGAAGTGCATGGTTGTGTGATTTCTCCACGTTCTCATAAAATGAAAAGGCGCCATTTTGTTACATGTGACATTTGTGGTAAAGAATTTGCTCATCCCTCAGGTAATTTTTAAAATGTTGTATTTATTTCTTTTTTTTTTTTCTCTTAAAGTCTAAAACTTAATTCTATATTGTTGTAATGTTTGTGGTTCCCTGAGACTGAAGTGAAATCATTGTGCATATGCCAGAATTTTCGCTATAGGGAGAGAGTCTCTGTAGCACGTTGACACTTCTGATATGGCTTTCTTTTGCCAAAAGGGCATTACTGATTGAAACTGGAATTTTCATGTGAAAAACTGGATACAAGGAGTGTTCTATTTAAGAGAAAAAATGGGGACCCCTCATTCAAATTATGTTTCTACTGTATTAAACGATTTGTTTTGCTTTGTTAAAGAGACACAAAAGCCGAGCATTCAATTTTATACAATTTACTTATATTATTATTTAATTTTTCTTTGTACTTTTTGGTATCTTTGCTTGAACAGCAGTAACATATGCTCAGGAGTGTGCACGTGTCTGAAGCACTAGATGGCAGCACTATTTCCTGCTATATAGTGCTCCAGACCTCTACTTTGGTAACTCTTCCACAAAGAATACCATGGGAACAAAGCAAAATTGAGAATAGATCTTAATTGGAAACTTATTTTAAAATGGTATGCGCTGTCTGAATCACAAAAGAACATTTTTGGATTTCATATCCCTTTTTAAAGTTTTTTTTTTTTTTTTAGCTAGGTCTCTTATTTTCTGAAATGAGTGTTTATATATAACATTGTGGTGACATTGCTGGGTGGATTAATTTTGTATATAAAATATTGGTTTGTGCTTACAAAAAGCATATTGTTTTATATTTACTTAACAATAATAGGACTATAATCCTGAACATCTTATTGTGTTGTGACAATACATATAGCAAACCTCTTGATGTTGGTTAATTTGTCTCTCACTCAGTCTGGTTAGTGGAAGGTATATTACTAAAGAAGGTCTTGTGTGGCTGCATCCCTTCATAACTAGATGTGCATATATTTGGAATTCAGCATTTGTTTCTCAAACGAATGCAGAGTATGGCTGTGGACAGCGACATTCTGCTATTTTCAGATCAATAAACAGGTAGAAAACTGATTATCCTAACTATGTGGAACCGGAAGAGATTTGGATTTCGGAATATGATTGTGACTTACTGGGCAGGGGTAAAATGGTAATTTTTTTTATTATGTTAATTTAAAAAAAATATATATGAATGAAGAAGTCTGGATTTCAAAATAATTCTGGATTTGGGGATTTGTACCTGTAATGTTAAAGTACAACACACACATCTATGCAAATCCAAATGTCTGTATTCCGAATTTATTCACATGCATATTCATAACACCACCTCTGTCTAAACTTTTGTATTCAAATAGTTTGTTTTTTTTTCTGTTCAAGAGCAATGAGGATTCTGGGTTGTGTCTTTATTACTAGTGAGCATTGCTATAAGTTGACTTAGTTTAGCATGCATTAACATACTTAGGTGTGTTTGATTGCTTATGGTTTATGCTATATTTACTATATTTGTCTGAACCCAGTTACATCTGAAGGATAAATCTTTGAGGTTCTGAAAGCTTATGGAATATTTCATTGATTTAATAACATATATAAATGTGATAGTCAATTTAAAGTTATCACAATCTACTAAAATGAATACTATCCTGGGGTCAGTAAATAACATTTTCTTGTTCATACTCAAGCAGAAACAAATTCACTCTACTTCACAAGCTGAATGATACATGGAGGTGCTTTAAAGGGACAGTCAAGTCAAAATGAAACTTTCAAGATTCATAAAGGGCAATTTAAAAACGAAAACAAAAAAAAAACCTTTCCATTTTACTTTTAAAATTAACTTTGCTTTGTTCTTTTGTTATTCTCTGTTGAAAGTTAAACATAGGTAGGCTCATATGCAAATTTATTTTAAAGGGGCAAAAAAAATCACACACATATATAGTATTGGATAGGGTGGGCAAAAATAGGTAAATATTCTTGGCCAAAAACATTATATATATATATATATATATATATATATATATATATATATATATATATATATATATATATATATATATATATATATATATATATATATATATATATATATATATGTGTGTGTGTGTGTACAATGTTTTTGGCCAAGAATATTTACCTATTTTTGCCCACCCTATCCAATACTTACCTGAACAGGAATTAAGCATGTTACCGTTTATAACCATATTACCTGCCTTTCCACCTTCATTCCTAGTTCTCAGTCTGAAAGCACCACTTGGGGGGGAGACAAATGAAATACAGGTGCCCAGTACAGGCACCCGTTGTGGGAAATAGAAAAAATACTTCTTTACTATTCTTACTGTTACATTTTATGTGTGATTTTAAAGATGTTTATTCTCCCTTTAACTTTGTTTTTTATTTCTTTTAAACATTTAAAAATCAAATGCTATAAAGCCGGAGAATTCCTTGTTTAACAACAAATTCTACATTTATAATATATTTAGTAAACGTGGTATGATTTTTATTTGTGCTTTTGTTCATCAGGATTGCAGTATCACAAGCGGACAGAGCATTTTGATGAGAAACCATTTTCATGTAATGAATGTGGGGCCAAGTTTGCTGCCAACTCCACACTTAAGAATCATCAGCGTCTTCACACAGGAGAACGGCCTTTTGTGTGCAAGCACTGCCATATGACTTTTACTCAGGCTGCTGCCCTCTCGTACCATACAAAGAAGAAGCACTCTGAAGGTATAACTTGACCTCCATTCAATGCTTATTATTTATAGAACAGTTCTAGAAGCACAGATATACAGTGAACATCTAATGTATGGTATATGAGGTCATTAATTAGAGATTTATCAAAATACCAGTGTGCAATTCACATTTTTATCTTGTAACTATGTCATTTCTTTTTAGGAAAGATGTATGTCTGCCAGTATTGCGATGCTGTCTTTGCACAGTCAATTGAACTAACTAGGCACGTGCGAACTCACACAGGAGACAAGCCATATGTCTGTAGGGAATGTGGGAAAGGATTTAGTCAGGCCAATGGTCTGTCAATTCATTTACGAACATTTCATAGTAAGTAATATTATGAGTTCCTAGACTTGTTTTATCATGCCAACAGCTGTTCCCTAAAATGTAAAGGGAGATGATGGTTATTTTTCATTCACAACAGGAAGTTCAGCAGTATAAAATATGCTAAACCAATAATAAAAGACCTCTGGTATATGGCATTTTTTCCATTATAAAAAAAAAAAAGCTTTATAATTAACTGAAAGAGATATGAAACCCAAAATTATTTTTCTCCTGTTAAGTGTAGTCAGTCCACGGGTCATCCATTACTTATGAAATATTTCTCTTCCTAACAGGAAACTGCAAGAGAATTACCCAGCAGAGCTTGCTATATAGCTCCTCCCCTCACCTGTCATACTCAGTCATTCTCTTGCAGCCTAACTAGATTGCAGTAAATTATTTTCTGAGGAATGGAATTGACTGAGAAAATACTGCTGATGCCATTGTAAAGTAAGTTCAGCCTTAAATGCAGCGATAGCGACTGGTATCAGGCTGATGTGTGTGTGTGTGTGTGTGTGCACTGAATGTATTTTCTAAGGAATGGAATTGACTCTGAAAATACTGTTAATACTGAAATAATGTATGAGCCTTAACTGCAGTAAAAGCGACTGGAGCAGGCTTATTAATAATAATACATAACTTTCAAATGTATGTTTAAAACGTTTACTGGCATGTTAATCGTTTTTTGTGAGGTACTTGGTGATAAAACTTATTGGGGCTTGATTTTTACCACATGGCCATTTTTGTTTTCTGCTGCTAAGTCACTGGAACGGGGATTACTCAAATTTGTCCCCCCTACTAAATCTGGATCAAGAGACCAGAGATTCTCTTCTATGGTGGCTCTCTCGGCCACATCTGTCCAAGGGGATGACCTTTCGCAGGCCAGATTGGACGATTGTAACAACAGACGCCAGCCTTCTAAGCTGGGGAGCAGTCTGGAATTCCCTGAAAGCTCAGGGATTATGGACTCAGGAGGAGAAACTCCTCCCAATAAATATTCTGGAGTTAAGAGCAATATTCAATGCTCTCCTAGCTTGGCCTCAGTTAGCAACTCTGAGGTTCATCAGATTTCAGTCGGACAACATCACGACTGTGGCTTATATCAAACATCAAGGGGGAACCAGAAGTTCCCTAGCGATGTTGGAAGTCTCGAAGATAATTCGCTGGGCAGAGTCTCACTCTTGCCACCTGTCAGCGATCTACATCCCAGGCGTGGAGAACTGGGAGGCGGATTTTCTAAGTCGCCAGACTTTTCATCCGGGAGAGTGGGAACTTCATCCGGAGGTCTTTGCTCAACTGGTTCGTCGTTGGGGCAAACCAGATCTGGATCTCATGGCGTCTCGTCAGAACGCCAAGCTTCCTTGTTACGGATCCAGGTCCAGGGACCCGGGAGCGGTGCTGATAGATGCTCTGACAGCCCCTTGGGTCTTCAACATGGCTTATGTGTTTCCACCATTCCCAATGCTTCCTCGTTTGATTGCCAAGATCAAACAGGAGAGAGCTTCGGTGATTCTGATAGCGCCTGCGTGGCCACGCAGGACCTGGTATGCAGACCTAGTGGACATGTCGTCCTGTCCACCGTGGTCTCTGCCTCTGAGACAGGACCTTCTAATTCAGGGTCCTTTCAAACATCCAAATCTAATTTCTCTGAGGCTGACTGCATGGAGATTGAACGCTTGATTCTATCAAAGCGTGGTTTCTCGGAGTCGGTTATTGATACCTTAATACAGGCTAGGAAGCCTGTTACCAGAAAAATTTACCATAAAATATGGCGTAAATATTTACATTGGTGCGAATCCAAGAGTTACTCATGGAGTAAGGTTAGGATTCCTAGGATATTGTCCTTTCTACAAGAGGGTTTAGAAAAGGGCTTATCTACTAGTTCGTTAAAGGGACAGATTTCTGCTCTGTCTATTCTTCTACACAAATGTCTGGCTGAAGTCCCAGACGTTCAGGCTTTCTGTCAGGCTTTAACTAGGATTAAGCCTGTGTTTAAGTCTGTTGCTCCGCCGTGGAGCTTAAACTTAGTTCTTAATGTTCTTCAAGGCGTTCCATTTGAACCCCTTCATTCCATTGATATCAAGTTGTTATCTTGGAAAGTTCTGTTTTTGATGGCTATTTCCTCGGCTCGGAGAGTCTCTGAGTTATCTGCCTTACATTGTGATTCTCCTTATCTGATTTTCCATTCAGACAAGGTAGTTCTGCGTACTAAACCTGGGTTCTTACCTAAGGTAGTTACTAACAAGAATATCAATCAAGAGATTGTTGTTCCATCTCTGTGTCCTAACCCTTCTTCAAAGAAGGAACGACTTTTGCATAATCTGGACGTAGTCCGTGCCCTGAAATTCTATTTGCAGGCAACTAAGGATTTTCGTCAAACTTCTTCCCTGTTTGTCGTTTACTCTGGACAGAGGAGAGGTCAAAAGGCTTCGGCTACCTCTCTCTCTTTTTGGCTTCGTAGCATAATACGATTAGCCTATGAGACTGCTGGAAAGCAGCCTCCTGAAAGGATTACAGCTCATTCTACTAGAGCTGTGGCTTCCACCTGGGCCTTTAAAAATGAGGCCTCTGTTGAACAGATTTGCAAGGCTGCGACTTGGTCTTCGCTTCACACTTTTTCAAAATTTTACAAATTTGACACTTTTGCTTCCTCGGAGGCTGTGTTTGGGAGAAAGGTACTTCAGGCAGTGGTTCCTTCTGTTTAATGTTCCTGCCTTGTCCCTCCCTTCATCCGTGTACTTTAGCTTTGGTATTGGTATTCCATAAGTAATGGATGACCCGTGGACTGACTACACTTAACAGGAGAAAACATAATTTATGCTTACCTGATAAATTCCTTTCTCCTGTAGTGTAGTCAGTCCACGGCCCGCCCTGTTTTTACGGCAGGTCTAAATTTTAATTGAACTCCAGTCACCACTGTACCCTATGGTTCCTCCTTTCTCCTATGCTTGGTCGAATGACTGAGTATGACAGGTGAGGGGAGGAGCTATATAGCAAGCTCTGCTGGGTAATTCTCTTGCAGTTTCCTGTTAGGAAGAGAAATATTCCATAAGTAATGGATGACCCGTGGACTGACTACACTACAGGAGAAAGGAATTTATCAGGTAAGCATAAATTATGTTTTTTTTTATGATTCAGACAGAAAATGCAATTTTAAAAATACTTAGGTAGGTATCTGAAGCACTACGTGGTAGGAAACTGCTGCCATATAGTGCTCCAAACATGAGCATGCTCCTGAGCTTATGTCCCTGCTTTTCAACAAAAGAAGTAAATTAGAAAGTTGTTAAAAATGGCTTGCTCTATCTGAATCATGAAAGATTTTTTGGGGGGGGGGTTTATGTCCCTTTAAAACGTGACCAAAATAGTAGATAAGTGGTCACAAGGTAACAATATTTTTGATAAACTATTTTAAGAAGGTTAATAAAATGGTTGTAGACTGTATATTATAAAAGATCATTCTGCTACCTTCTACTTGTCACCCTCCTCTTCCTGTTAACTGTGGCTCTGCCTTTTTGAAGTTACAGGCAAGGAGATTTGGTATTTTACTCATGGAGAATGAGGAACTTTGATTTCTAGTACAGAATACTCGCTAATGCAAGAATCCACTTTTGCAAGACTACTGCCTAGGGAAATGCATTTTTACCCCTGCACTGAGTTTAGAAACCTCTTCAAACTGGTTTGAGGGGTTCAACCTACCCCTGGAGCAGTGCTTTTTATGGTTTAGATGTGAAGAAATGTATTTGTTTATATCTGTACATTATTGTTTTATGTACTTAATGTGCCTAATATTTATACCTTTTTTGTTTTTTTATTTTAATATAATTAAAAATGATGTAAAAATATTTTTAATTAATTAGTCCTTTTTTTTTGTTTGGGTGGAATTTACTAGATATTGAAGATCCCTATGACTGTCAAAAGTGCAGAATGAGCTTTCCCACTCTGGAAGAACACCGGCAGCATATACAAGTAGTACACTCCAAGGAATATCATCCCTGTCCCACATGTGAAAAGATATTCAGTGCTCCCTCACTCTTAGAGCGCCACATTGTTACCCATGTGGGTGGGAAGCCTTACAATTGTGAGATATGTGACAAAGCTTACCAGGTAAATGATACACCTAATATAACTAAAATGTTTCCATGCTGTGGTTTTTTTTCTTGAAGGTTTTTATGTTAACTTGTAGTATCATGATATTCCCTAGCAATTGTCTGGCTTATGGTATCACAACCGTACCCATCATCCCGATTTGTTTGCGGCTCAGAATCATCGCTCACCTAAATTTTCTTTACAATGTACTTCCTGTGACCAGTCCTTTTCTAACACATCCATGCTTCAGAAACAAGCAAAGGGTGAACACACTGGTGAGTGTTTTATAAGTCCTGCTGATTATTCAACTATTGTTTTTTGTTTTTATTTCTAAATATATACTGCTATTCTTAAACTGTCCGCTTTCTATACACACACCTACACCTACTTAAAGGGACAGTATACACCAATTTCCATATAACTGCATGTAATAGACAACACTATAAAGAAGAATGTGCACAGATATGGAAATAGAAATCCAGTATAAAACCTTTTGAAAACTTACTTAGAAGCTCCCAGTTAAGCACTGTTAGGCTGGGACACCCACTGAAAGGGGCTGAGAAAGCAGGAAGAGCGGGCACTCCCCTTCCCATGCATATGAAGACTGATTACTCAAGCTGTAGAGACCAGTATACATGTATAACTTTGGGGCTTGGTTAGGAATCTGAAAATCAGTACAAAATTATTTAAAACTAAGCAATACTTTTTTACAAAAACACCCCCAGATGGGCTATATAAATAAATCATTAAAAAACATTTATGCAAAGAAAAATCTAGTATACAATCTCCCTTTAAGTAGACTAATATGTTTTCTTGCAATCTGCATACATTTCTTAATTCCTTTTTTTAAACTCTCTCTAAACAGTAATTGTTTCTTGTGTTATTCGAATGGCTAAATCAATCAATCAATCAATCAATAAACAATTCATAATTATCGTAGCATCCAAATCCCCAAAAAAGTAAAAAGATTCTGCATTTGATTTGGAAGAATTCAAGAAGAAAGAATTGGATTTCCAATCCTTAAATCCTGTCAATGATTATTGTACCTGATTTTTTTATGGATATTGCTTTATAAAGTCTGAGCTAAGTCTAGATTTGATAAAGCATTAACTATTATATTTTACTAAGATTATAATTGAGATATATATATATATATATATATATATATATATATATATATATATATATATATATATATATATATATATATATATATGTATAACCCGCTCATACAGCGGGTTAGGGACCGGAGCCCCGCCTTAAAGTAAAACAAGGCAGTTTTAGCTTTCTTTTCACTTGCCAGTATGTTTAAAAACTTGAAATCATGTTTGAACTAACATATATTAGGGGTGCAATAGTGCTACGTTTAGTTTAACACTAGCACAGCACAGTATTCAATTAGTATTCAATAAAAACTGTACCTGTAAAATAGTGACAATTACTGTAGTAAAATTTGCCAGACTATAGCACTGAGACACAGATCGCACTGTAATGATGTAAACAGAGTGAACTGCGCATAACAAAATGGTGCCAGTCACTTTTCTCGCAAACAATGATTACAGCTCTGTTTCAAAATCCTTGGAGGTTGAACTTCAGCTCCACAAAGTGCTGTATTAGCGAAGCGTTGTAAAGTGAAGCGCTGTAAAGTGAGGTATACCTGTGTGTGTGTGTGTGTGTGTGTATATATATATATATATATTATATTTCCTTTTGTATTGTAATCTATATGTCTCATAACTGTTTTCAGATGACAAACTTTTTGTGTGTGAGAAATGCAAGCAGACATACCCAACATTTGCAGCACTACAAGTACACGTAAAATGCAAGCACTCAGGTAAAGTATGGGGAACCAGTATATTAATATACATGTATATTATGCTATAGCACACAAATGCCGGTACTTACTTCCCTACAGAAAATATAATTATATAATCTCATATAAAAATGAGCTACACTATTCCGGAGTTTAGTTACAAAATCAGTAAAGAGAGGAGAGACATAACTGCATCTACAACTGTAATAAAAAATATTATTTGTCCAAACAAATTTAGTATTATATGATAGATAAGGCACAATCAGGATTAAAAAAAATCCCATAATCTTATATTTGGTAATGGGATAAAAGGAGGTTGGTTTGTTTTCTAGATTAATAGCAGTTTACTAAATTTAAAAAAAAACCATCATTAAAACTTTTATTTAAATGGAATATGTAGCGGTTCCTATTAAGTATGTCAACCACAGCTTGTTTGCTTGCCCTGCAACCTTTTTGCCTGAATGCTGTCTTATGCGTAAGTGTAGACACACAGAAGAAAGTTTTAGGTTTTTTAATCTATGTAAAATGAATAAAGCTTGGAAAGTTAAATTCTGTTATGAGCTATATCTTCTAGATAGGCTTGAATGAAATGCATACATTTGAATGAGATAGTCCAGAAAGAACACATTTAAATTTGTGTAAGAGATTTTGCTTGATATTTTAATTAAATTGATTTTATGTAAATACCTTCAGCGTCATTATCATAGTTATCACTGAAGTGCCCATCAGAGTATATCTACCTTAGATTCAAAGGCTTCTGAATGACTATGTCAGAAAAGTGAATATAATAGTGCGACACAGAGAGACTGGACTTTTGTCCAAATAGCAGGCAAGCTTATATTATAATACAAAATCTTATATGCGTACATAAATGTGGTTACATCCGAGGGACGGGAAGTGATGCATTAACATTTATGTATCTCTTTCATGTAAGTCAGAGTGTGCAAGTATAGATTTTCAGTTGAATGTTTACGCATATATCAGGTTTTGAGCTTACTGCTGAGGCCAAGGGTTCAGATATAACCATTGTTGGCATCCTTACCTAGTTTTACCATTTAGTGCCTGACAATTACAACTGTAAATGTGTGTTTATAAAGTCCCGTGGTAGTTTTATAAATGATGCATCATAACCATAAAATGTAAAATTACGTTTAAATTCATTTTATCAAGAATTTTTTGTTGGAGATACCTAGGTAGGGGTCATAAGCACTGCATGGCAGGAAATAGTGCTGCCATCTAGTGGATTACACTTGCAAAACTGCTGCCATATAATGCCTCAGACACAGGCACCCCTCAACAAAATATATCAAGAGAATGAAGACTGTTTGCTAATAGATTAAAATTAGAACGTTTTTTATAAATTACAAGCTCTATTTGAATCATGAAATAAAGATTTTGGGATTCATGTCCCTTTAACTTACACCTGTTTAACAATGCTTATTGGGGAGGAAGTTTTAAAATGTATAATGCTAAGGAACCAATAATTAAGTAGATATAAAGTGTACAAATAAAATACTGTAATGCATTAGTGTTTTATTATTGCTCTATTGTTACATATAACTATGTCTTTACCGCTGTAAAGGGAAAAAAACATAATTAGTGAGCACCAGAATAGCAATGCACTACTGAGCCAATAACACATGTGGTCACCACTAGAATTACTGCTCCTGAGCTTATCATGATATGCCTTTTGAATAAGGGATACCAAAAGAACAAAGTAAATCAGATAATAAAAATAAATAGAAGTCTGAAAATTGCACGCTGTATCTGAACCGTGAAAGTTTCATTGGACGTGTGCCTTTAATATACTGTCACTTTGAATGTAAAGGAATTTGTCATAGGTATAAAAAAAAGTCATAAGTATAACACTTTTTAAATTAATTTTTATTGTGTGAAATGTTTTTGGTTTTCAGGGTCCCAGCCGTTCCAGTGTCTTTATTGCAATGAGTCATTTCAGTTTCCAGGAGCTTTGCAGCATCATGTTGCCACAGAGCATTTCAGTGAAACAGACAATACTTTTGGATGTGAATTGTGTGGGGAGCTTTTCACTGCCCAGCCCCAGCTTGAGAAACACTATGAAACAGACCATCCTGAAATCTTATTTGCAGATGCTCCATCTACAGAGACTCAAGTGGTGCAGGTATTTTTCTTTTCACTTAATTTAATTTGCATATATGCGTGTGAAGTTGCAATATTTTGTTAGATACGTGCACATTAAATCTTACCTTGCATATTTTTTTTATCTCAACAAAACTAACCATGTATTTATCTTAGAGGCTACTCGAATACAGTAAATTGTTTCAATTTCTTTGAAATATCATGCCAACATTATTACTATTAGTTATTTTTTGTAAAATACTACAACTGTTTTCTTGGCTTACCCTTGAGTACTCACCAATTAACATATGCTACCTATTGAATGCCCCCCCCCCCCCCAAAAAAAAAGCAGCACCTGTTCAGGTTTTATAAGTTTCATTTCATTTCTCTACCAAACTTTTTTATATTACATTTAAGTCTCTATTATTTTGCTTTTTCTGTCTTGATTGTCCCATTTTTTTATTTTTGTAATTTTCTTTGGACAGCCTTTTTATTTTTCCCGTTTACACTCTTAGAAACATATTAGGTGGTGTTGGCATTTTGTTAACCTTGGCTTGGGATAGGTAGAGACCTCTCAAAAGCCTACCTGCTTTCTATCCCAATATACCCCTTCCTGTTGGTGTAAGTTAGCTTCTTTTGTTTTTGGCATTTGCAATCGTGCTATTTTTTTTTAGGAAATTAATGTCAAATATGGCCACCGCCAGCAGCATTCGGCTATTTTCAGAGTCAGATTTTTACTTGTGAAAGTGCAACATACTAAGATCTGTGCAACTTTAGATCTTGGCGTGTTGCACATTTACAAGAAGAAATCTGGCTCAGAAAATAGCCGAACTCTGCTTTCAGCGTCCATATTTGGCATTAATTTCCTATTGAATAGTCTGAAAGCAAAAGCCTAGCTGGCCAGCAGGAGGCGGGAAAGAGCACCCCAGCAAAGCTGTTAAGTATCACTTCCCTTACCCATAGCCCCCAGTCATTCTATTTCCCTTGATCACGGAAGGATGGTGAAGGTGTCTGAAGATATTAATCCTTTAATGGGTACTTTTCCCTGCAAGCAAAGATTTGGGGCTATGCTGTGTCCACATCAATCTCCTTGGTAGGAGTAATGGTGACTTTAAGCAGTTAAAAGGTAATGAGGTGGTCCTTGTCTTATTTCTTACACTTATGCTACCACTTTAAAAGAAAACCAGAGTTGGTTACTCTGTTTTTCTTTTTCTACAGGTCCCTGACAGATGTTGGTTACCTCAGTCAGTCTGAGGATATAGAGGTAGCGTGTGGTGAGTTACCTCAGTCAGTCTGAGGATATAGAGGTAGCGTTTTTACTTCTGATCTCATTCTGCAGTGGGGTATTGTACTTCTATTTTCTAATTTGTTTATTCTGTGAAAATTTTCAAATACTTTTTGCTACTATGGGCACTGAACAAGATGTTGCAGCTACCTTAGTTAAATGTTTACTTTGTTTAGAGGCTCAGATTATGCCTCCTATGTAATTGTGTTCCACATGTTTAGATAAGACTTTACATTTTAAAAATAAAATGTATCCTGAGCATGTCTCTCAGGATAATGCTGTCCAGGCCGTGCCTCAGTTACCTCCTCAAACGTCCCATTCTATTTCACATGAAGTGCCCTGCGGTTTTAGCTTGCAGAGCTCTGTCGTTAAAATCTTGGTCTGCAGATGCTACATCCAAGTCTAAGCTTTTATCTTTGCCTTATAATAGCAAAACCTTGTTTGGTCCAGGTCTGGCTGAGATTATTTCTGACATTACAGTTGGAAAGGGTTCTTTCTTACCTCAGGATAAGAAGAATAGACCTAAGGGTCCTCAGAGTTCTAATTTTCGTTCCTTTCGTAACTTTAAGGGACAAAAGTCTTCCTCTTCCAAATCGTATCTATCCAAGTCCTCTTGTTGGTCCAGTCAGCCTTGAAATAGGGGGAAGCAAACCAAGAAGTCTTCCACTGATTCCAAATCAATATGATGGGGCCTCCCCTGATCCTGTAATGGATCAGGTGGGGGGTAGGCTTTCTTTTTTTCCGGCAGGCTTGGATACGAGATGTCCTGGATCCTTGGGCCATAGATATAGTATCCCACGGTTACAGAATAGGATTCAAATCTTGTACTCCCAGGGGCAGGTTCCACCTGTCAAGGTTATCTGCGAACCAAATAAAGAGAGAGGCCTTCTTAAATTGCATAAAAAGGACCTATCATCCATAGGAGGAACAGAGTCTAGGATTCTATTCAAATCTTTTTGTAGTTTCCAAAAAAGAGGGCACTTTCCATCCCATTTTGGACCTAAAGTGTTTAAACCAATTTCTCAGGGTTCCATCCTTAAAAATGGAAACCATCCGATCCATTCTTCCTTTGGTTCAAGAGAGTCAATTCATGACGACTATAGATCTGAAGGATGCATATCTTCATGTTCCCATTTACAGGGATCATTACCAGTATTTGAGGTTTGCCTTCCTAAACAAACATTTCCAGTTTGTTGCCCTTCCATTTGGCCTTGTTCCGGCTCCCAAAATTTTCACAAAGGTTCTGGGGGCTCTTTTGGCAGTGATCAGGTCTCAGGGCATTGCTGTGGCGCAATCTTTTTATCTAGCTAAATCTTATACAGAGAGGTTATCTATTCTACATTCCCATGGGTGAAAAGTGAATCTGGGGAAGAATTCCCTTGTTCCAGATACAAGGGTATGTTTCTTGGGAACAATTATAGATTCTCTGTCAATGAAGATTTTTCTGATGGATGTCAGAAAATCAAAACTTCTTGCTTCATGCCTTTCTCTCCAGTCTGTGATCCATCCATCAGAAGCTCAATGCATGGAGGTGATTGGTCTGATGGTAGCTTCTATCGACATCATTCCTTATGCTCGGTTTCATCTGAGACCGTTGCATGCTCAGACAATGGAATGGAGACCATTCAAATCTTTTGCAGAGGATAGTTCTGGATCCGCTAAAAAGAGACTCTCTCTTGTGGTAGATGTCTCAGGATCATCTGTCTCGGGCACGTGTTTCCAGAGACCTTCCTGGGTGATTGTGTCCACGGATGCCAGTCTTTTAGGCTGGAGAGAAGTTTGGGGCTCATTAAAGGTGCAGCAGGGTCTGTTGACTCAGGAAGAGTCTTCTCTTCCTGTAAACATTTTGGAATTGAGAGCAATCTTCAATGCTTTTGACAGTTTGGCCTCAACTAGCCTTGCTCCGGTTTATCAGATTTCAGTCGGACAATATCACTTCAGTGGCCTACATCAATCACCAGGGAGGAACTCGGAGTTCCTTAGCAATGAAGGCGGTGACTCACATTCTTTAGTGGGCGGAATCTCTAGATTGTCATCTCTCTGCCATCTACATCCTAGGGGTAGACAACTGGGAAACCGATTTTCTGAGCAGGCAGGCTTTTCATCTAGAAGAGTGGGCTCTCCATCCAGAGGTTTTCACAATTATAACCTTCAAGTGGGGGGTTCCAGAGTTGGATCTGATGGCGTCACGCCAAACTTCCAAGGTACGGTTCAAGGTCAAGGGATCCTCGAGCCATTTTGATAGACGCTCTGGTGGTTCCTTGGATCTTCAATCTAGCATACCTATTTGCTCCATTTGCTCTTCTTCCACAAGTCATCGTTCGTGTCAAACAGGAGAGAGCATCTGTGATCCTAATAGCTCCTGCATGGCCTCGCAGGATCTGGTTCGCAGATCTGATAAGGATGTCATCTCTTCCACCGTGGAGGTTGCCACTGAGGAAGGACCTTCTAATTCAGGGCCCTTTCCTTCATCCAAATCTAGATTCTCTGAAGCTGACTGCTTGGAGATTGAATGCCTAGTTTTGGACAGACGTGGTTTTTCTGAGAAAGTCATAAATACTATGCTTCAGGCTCGTAAACCTGTTACTCGTAAGATTTACTATAAGGTCTGAGTTCCATTTCCTCCTCGCAATATTCTGTCGGTTAGAGGGGTAGACAAGGTGTTATAAGCCGGCAGTGAAAGGCCATTTCTCGGTGAGAAATATCACAGGTGAAATGTGGACAGGTAAGTACTTTGCACCTTCACTTTACAATTTTTCACCACTTACTTGAACAGTGCCTTATGTTTATGGTTACTGTTTACCTCTTGAGGGTTAATCAGTTTTACATTGTGCTTTTCCTTCCCTCCAGGCTTAACTATTTTAAAAAAATAGGCGGTATAAACACTGTCTATCTCTGACACTTAAACAGTTTCCTTACTGGTAGTAATGGAGCAAATTTGTGCAGCTCAGGCCTCTGTACTCTTAACTGATAATCTAGAAGGGAGATCCTCTGTCACTTTTCCAGTTTGTGTTTACTTTGTATGGATCCTCAGGTGTGTCCCCTTTGGCATTTAGCTCACCAGGGACTTCCCTTAGCGACAGATGCTCTGTTACCCAATGATGATAGGGGTTTCTCTTACTCTGAGGACTTATTCCGATGATAGGTTCTGAGTCTCAGGACCCTTTCCTTCCATAAGGCAGGGAGAGTCCACAACTTCCTTCCTTACTGTTGGGAAAATACAACACCTGGCCACCAGGAGGAGGCAAAGACACCCCAGCCAAAGACTTTAATATCCCTCCCACTTCCCCTATCACCCAGTCATTCTTTGCCTTTTGTCACTATAGGAAGGCTCAGTTTGAGCCTATGCATACTGTTAACATTAAATTGTTATCTTGGTAGGTTCTTTCTTTGCTGGCAAGGTCAGGAGAGGGATGGTGTAACTGTGAGGCAACCAGATCAGGAGAGAGATGGTGTAACTGTGTGAGGCCACAAGGTCAGGAGAGGGATGGTGTAACTGTGAGACAACAATATCAGGAGAGAGATGGTGTAACTGTGTGAGACAACAAGATCAGTAGAGTTCTAAATACTATGCTTCAGGCTCGTAAACCTGTTACTCGTAAGATTTACTATAAGGTTCTGAGTCTCAGGACCCTTTCCTTCCATAAGGCAGGGAGAGTCCACAACTTAATTCCTTACTGTTGGGAAAATACAACACCTGGCCACCAGGAGGAGGCAAAGACACCCCAGCCAAAGACTTTAATATCCCTCCCACTTCTCCTATCACCCAGTCATTCTTTGCCTTTTGTCACTATAGGAAGGCTCAGTTTGAGCCTATGCATACTGTTAACATTAAATTGCTGCTTAGCTTATGAGACAGCGGGGCGACAGCCTCCTGAGAGGATAATGGCTCATTCCACTAGAGCAGTGGCTTCTTCCTGGGCTTTTAAGAACGAAGCCTCTATGCATCAGATTTGTAAGGCGGCTACCTGGTCCTCCTTACACACTTTTTCTAAATTTTACAAGTTTGATGTGTTTGCTTCGGCTGAAGCAGCTTTCGGGAGAAAAGTTTTGCAGGCTGTGGTGCCCTCAGAATAGGGTCCGCCTCCCCTTTTTTTTTCCCCTTCCATTATTCATTCAGTGTCCTCTGGAACTTGGGTATAGTTTTTCCAAATGTAAGCAATGAAGTTGTGGACTCTCCCTGCCTTATGGATGGAAAACATAATTTATGCTTACCAGATAAATTCCTTTCTCTTGTAAGATGTATCGAGTCCACAGATTCATTCTTACTTGTGGGATATTCTCCTTCCCAACAGGAAGTGGCAAAGAGAGCACCCACAGCAGAGCTGTCTATATAGCTCCCCCCTTAGCTCCACCCCCCAGTCATTCTCTTTGCCTACTCTAAGAAACTAGGAAGGGCAGAGCGAGTGTGGTGACAAAAATGTTAGTTTTTTATTTCTCAAGCAAAAGTTTATTTTAAATGGTACCGGTGTGTACTATTTACTCTCTGGCAGAAAAGGGATGACGATTTCTGCAAGGAAGATTATGATCTTAGCACTTTGTAACTAAGATCCACTGCTGTTCTCACAAGGGCTGAAGAGTACAGTAAAACTTCAGTTGGGGGAACGGTTTGCATGCTAAGCTGCATATGAGGTATGTTCAGTCTATATTTTTTCTAGACAGACTGTGTTAATTCTAGAAAAGGCTGGCAATATCCCCATGAGGGAAGGGTAAGCTGTATTCAGACACTTGGATAGGAATTTCAGCTTGCTTGAAGGGCTCATAAGTTACTGGTGACACTGTTAGGAAAAAACGTTTTTGTTTGTTCAGTAAATGATGCAATTATAAAGTTTTTTTGAAGGGACTAAAGGGGTCATTGTGGCTGTTTTAGTTTTTTTTTAACCCACATGGTTAATTAAGAGACACTCATGTGTTTTTCTAATAGGCCTCAAAACATTGAGTGAGGTGGGAGGGGCCTATTTTTGCGCCTCAGTTGCGCAGTTTATTTTCCTTAGAGACATCCAACTGCTTCTCCAGTGGTTCCTGCTGTGTTTGAGGGCTGTAAAGGAGGTTTGTTTCCCCACAAATCGTTCTGAAGGGCAGGTAGGCGCCACTGCAGAGCTGTGGCAAGGTAATGAAAGTCTTTTTTACTGGTTTTGACGTTTTTTCAATCCGGTTTTGCCATTAAGGGGTTAATTGTTTATTTGCATAGCTGTGCAAAGTTACTAAGGCTGTAAGATACTACTGTAAAAATTTCGTTAAGTTTACTGCTTTTTTACACTGTTTTGCAGAACTTGTGAAGCTTTTTTTCTCAAAGTCACAGTACCGTTTTATTTCTAAGTGTTATTTACTTTGATTACAGTGTTTTCCAAGCTTGCTTGTTACATTACTAGCCTGTTTTACATGTCTGACACCAAGGAAAATCCTTGTTCAATATGTTTGGAAGCCATTGTGGAACCCCCTCTTAAAATGTGTCCCAATTGTACTGATATGTCTATAAATTATAAAGAACATATATTAGCACTTAAAAATAGAGCAATAGATGATTCTCAGTCAGAAGTAAATGAGGGTTCGCCATCTAGCTCTCCCCAAGTGTCACAACCAGTAACGCCCGCACAAGTGACGCCAAATACCTCTAGTGCGTTGAATTCATTTACTTTACAAGACATGGCCACAGTTATGAATACAACCCTCACAGAGGTTATATCCAAACTGCCTGGTTTACAAGGAAAGCGGGACAGCTCTGCGTTAAGGAAAAATGCTGAGCCGTCTCATGCTTTAGTAGCCGTATCTGATATGCCCTCACAATGCTCTGAAGGGGTGAGGAATTTATCTGAGGGAGAAATTTCTGATTCAGGAAAGACGCTTCCTCAGACAGATTCTGATATGACGGCCTTTAAATTTAAGCTTGAACACCTCCGCTTATTGCTTAGGGAGGTATTAGCAACTCTAGATGATTGTGACCCTATAGTGGTCCCAGAGAAATTGTGTAAAATGGATAGATACTTAGAGGTTCCTGTTTACACTGATGTTTTTCCAATCCCTAAGAGGATTGTGAATATTATTGCTAAGGAGTGGGATAGACCAGGTATTCCGTTCACTCCCCCTCCTGTTTTTAACCTGACACCATAAGGGACTCATGGCAGACAGTTCCTAAGGTGGAGGGAGCTATTTCTACTCTGTCTAAGCGTACAACTATACCTATCAAAGACAGTTGTGCTTTCAAAGATCCTATGGATAAAAAATTAGAGGGTCTCTTGAAGAAAATTTTTGTTCATCAAGGTTTTTCTCTCCAACCTATTACGTGCATTGTTCCTGTAACAACTGCAGCTGCTTTCTGGTTTGAGGCTCTAGAGGAGGCTCTTCAAATGGAGACTCCATTAGAGGAGATTATGGACAGAATTAAGGCCCTTAAGTTGGCTAATTCTTTTATTACAGATGCCGCATTTCAACTGTCTAAATTAGCGGCAAAGAATTCAGGTTTTGCCATTTTAGCATGCAGGGCGTTATGGCTTAAGTCCTGGTCTGCTGATGTGTCATCTAAATCTAAACTTTTGAACATTCCTTTCAAAGGTAAGACCCTATTCGGGCCTGAACTGAAAGAGATTATTTCAGACATCACTGGAGGGAAAGGTCATGCCCTCCCTCAGGATAGATCAAGTAAGATGAGGACCAAACAGAATAATTTTCGTTCCTTTCGGAACTTTAAGAGTGGTCCCGCTTCAGCTTCCTCTACTGCAAAGCAAGAGGGGAATTTTGCCCAATCCAAGTCAGTCTGGAGACCTAACCAGGCTTGGAACAAGGGTAAACAGGCCAAGAAGCCTGCAGCTGCTTCTAAAACAGCATGAAGGGGTAGCCCCCGATCCGGGACCGGATCTAGTAGGGTGCAGACTCTCTTCGCTCAGGCTTGGGCGAGAGATGTTCACGATCCCTGGGCTTTAGAAATTGTGTCCCAGGGGGGTATCTTCTGGAATTCAAAGACTCCCTTCCAAGGGGGAGATTTCACATTTCTCGAATGTCAGTAAACCAGACAAAGAGAGAGGCATTCTTACCCTGTGTAGAAAACCTACTTACCATGGGGGTGATCCGCCCAGTCCCAATAGAGGAACAGGGGCTAGGGTTTTATTCAAACCTGTTTGTGGTTCCCAAAAAAGAGTGAACTTTCAGACCAATCTTGGATCTCAAAATTCTAAACAAGTTCCTCAAGGTTCCATCATTCAAGATGGAGACTATTCAGACTATTCTACCTCTGATCCAGGAGGGTCAATATATAACAACCGTGGACTTAAAGGATGCGTATCTACACATCCCTATTCACAGAGATCATCATCAATTTCTCAGATTTGCCTTTCTAAACAGGCATTACTAGTTTGTGGCCCTTCCCTTCGGGTTGGCCACAGCTCCCAGAATTTTCACAAAAGTGTTAGGGTCCCTTCTGGCGGTTCTGCGACCACGGGGCATAGCAGTGGCGCCTTACCTAGACGACATCTTAATTCAGGCGTCGACTTTCCAGCTAGCCAAGTCTCACACGGACATCGTATTGGCTTTTCTGAGAGCTCACGGGTGGAAGGTGAACATAAAAAAAGAGTTCTCTCTTCCCTCTTACAAGAGTTTCCTTCCTAGGGACTCTGATAGACTCGGTAGAAATGAAAATATTTCAGACGGAGGTCAGAAAATTAAAACTCTTAACTACTTGCCGAGCTCTTCATTCCATTCCTCGGCCATCAGTGGCTCAGTGTATGGAGGTAATCGGACTCAAGGTAGCGGCAATGGACACAGTTCCTTTTGCCCGCCTACACCTCAGACCACTGCAACTATGCATGCTCAAACAGTGGAATGGGGATTATGCAGATTTATCTCCTCAACTGCATCTGGACCAGGGGACCAGAGACTCTCTTCTCTGGTGGTTGTCTCAGGACCATCTGTCTCAGGGAATGTGTTTCCGCAGGCCAGAGTGGCTCATTGTAACGACAGATGCCAGCCTGCTAGGCTGGGGTGCAGTCTGGAACTCCCTGAAAGCACAGGGCTTATGGTCTCGGGAGGAAGATCTCCTCCCGATAAACATTCTAGAACTGAGAGCGATATTCAATGCAAATTCATTAGATTTCAGTCGGACAACATCATGACTGTAGCTTATATCAATCATCAAGGAGGAACAAGGAGTCCTCTAGCGATGATGGAGGTAACCAAAATAATCCGGTGGGCAGAGGATCACTCTTGCCATCTCTCAGCAATCCACATCCCAGGGGTAGAGAACTGGGAGGCGGATTTTCTAAGTCGTCAGACTTTTCATCCGGGGGAGTGGGAACTCCATCCGGAGTTATTTGCCCAGCTGATTCAGCTATGGGGCACACCAGAATTGGATCTGATGGCGTCTCGTCAGAATGCCAAACTTCCTTGTTACGGGTCCAGGTCCCGGGATCCCAAGGCGGTACTGATAGATGCTCTAGCAGTGCCTTGGTCCTTCAATCTGGCCTATGTATTTCCACCGTTTCCTCTCCTCCCACGTCTGGTTGCCAGAATCAAGCAGGAGAGAGCTTAGGTAATTCTGATAGCACCTGCGTGGCCACGCAGGATTTGGTATGCAGACCTAGTGGACATGTCCTCTGTTCCACCGTGGACTCTGCCAATGAGGCGGGACCTTCTAATCCAAGGTCCGTTCACGCATCCAAATCTAATTTCTCTGCGTCTGACTGCTTGGAGATTGAACGCCTGATTCTATCAAAGCGTGGTTTCTCTGAGTCGGTCATTGATACCCTGATTCAGGCTAGAAACCCTGTCACCAGGAAGATCTATCATAAGATTTGGCGCAAATATCTTTATTGGTGTGAATCCAAAGGTTACTCGTGGAGCTTCTATCTTGGAAAGTTTTGTTTTTAGTAGCTATCTCTTCGGCTCGAAGAGTTTCTGAGCTATCTGCTTTACAATGCGATTCCCCTTACCTTGTTTTCCATGCAGATAAGGTGGTTTTGCGTACCAAACCTGGGTTTCTTCCTAAGGTTGTTTCTAATAAGAATATCAATCAAGAGATTGTTGTTCCTTGTCTGTGTCCTAATCCTTTATCAAAGAAGGAACGTCTGTTACACAATCTTGATGTGGTTCGTGCTTTAAAGTTCTACTTACAAGCAACTAAAGATTTCCGTCAAACATCTTCATTATTTGTTGTTTATTCTGGTAAACGGAGAGGTCAAAGGGCTACGGCTACCTATCTTTCCTTTTGGCTGAAAAGCATCATCCGTTTGGCCTATGAGACTGCTGGACAGCAGCCTCCTGGAAGAATTACTGCTCATTCTACTAGAGCTGTGGCTTCCACATGGGCTTTTAAAAATGAGGCTTCTGTTGAACAGATTTGTAAGGCGGCGACTTGGTCTTCGCTTCATACTTTTTCCAAATTTTACAAATTCGATACTTTTGCTTCTTCGGAGGCTATTTTTGGGAGAAAGGTTCTACAAGCGGTGGTGCCTTCCGTTTAAGGTCCCTGTCTTGTCCCTCCCTTCATCCGTGTCCTAAAGCTTTGGTATTGGTGTCCCACAAGTAAGGATGAATCCGTGGACTCGATACATCTTACAAGAGAAAACATAATTTATGCTTACCTGATAAATTATTTTCTCTTGTTATGTATCGAGTCCACGGCCCGCCCTGTTTTTTAAGACAGGCATATATATTTTTATTTTAAAACTTTGTCACCACTGCACCCTATAGTTTCTCCTTTTTCTTCCTAGCCTTCGGTCGAATGACTGGGGGGTGGAGCTAAGGGGGAGCTATATAGACAGCTCTGCTGTGGGTGCTCTCTTTGCCACTTCCTGTTGGGAAGGAGAATATCCCACAAGTAAGGATGAATCCGTGGACTCGATACATCACAAGAGAAATAAATTTATCAGGTAATCATAAATTAGGTTTTCCTTCCTGGCATGGAGAGTCCACATCCCCACCCGTAATTTATTAAAGTGGTTATTCATCCAGTTTCTCCTCTTTGGAATCTTTATCTAGTTTTGAGGGTTCTTAAAACTCTTCATTTTAAGACAATGCATGGTTTAGACCTTCAGCTTTTATCAGCTTTTTGGTCTGTCATAATGGACTGACTCTCCCACTCACAAAGATGGACACCCCCTTGATTTGATTTTTAGCTATCAATTCAATCTCTCAAAACTCATAAATTTCCACTTTCCTCTTTCTAGCCATCACCTCCTCACTTGCAACAACACAGCACTCTCTACAACTCTCCCTCCTCCATCTAACCCTCACACCAAACTCCACAGAAGCATTGATTCAGATAGAGCATGCAATTTGAAACAACGTTCCAATTTACTTTCTGTAACAAAATCTGCACCTGAGTTACCAGCTCATACTGAGCATGTGCAAGAATTCACAGAATATACATATATACATTTGTGATTGGCTGATGGCTGTCACAAGATACAGAAGAAGTGGAAATAGATTTAACTGAAATAGTAAAAAAAAAATCTACTAATTTTAAATTCAGACTAAGTGCCATTGCATTGTCTTTTTATCATGCATTTGTTGATTATGCAAATCTATTGTAATTACTGGTATTTTAAGTCACTCGATCAGAAACATCTCTCAACCTCTGCTCTCTTCCATTTTCTCTGCCTTCCTGCCCTGATTAATCTGTTTCTACAGTTCCACTCTTACGTTGGTCCTTGACAATTTGGTCCCTCCTACCATAGAAGTCACACACTCATCATCAGCCCTTGCATACTCCTCTGATACGTTACCTACGCAGATATCCCTGCCGTGCTGAACAACAAAATCTGTGTTCCGCTGACTTTCTTCACTACAAGTTCACCTTGAACTCCTATTATTCTGCCCTTAACCTCTCTCTAAGCAAGATTACTTCTCTACTCTTACCTCTACTCTTTCTTCAAACTCAAAACCTCTGTTCTCCTCTTTCAATAGCCTTCTCCATCCACTCACAACTCCTATTACCACTTCTCTCTCAGCTCAGGATGCAGCGTCACAGCCTCCCTCTTCCCCCACGGAGGTTACAACAAATAAATTACACAGATAATAGTGCCTGCAGAAAACGGCTTTTCTTAAAACATAAAACTTGTGGGCAGTTTGAAGTTTTAACTGTGGGGGGAGTTAGAAACACAAATACACAGTACTTAATAATCATTTTATTTAAGTTAAGATGCATATGATGTGTATTATACATACATGGCTAAATCTAATACATTTAACCTCTAATAAATATCTTTCTTCAGTCACAGCAGCTCACACAGATGTGATCCTCTAAGTATACTGTATGTAATATAGCCGTGTGTGTCACTTGACTACATCATGAGCATGTGACTTCTGTGCCCCTGCCAGCAGTGTGCGTTGCAATATGGCAGCTTACATAGGAGAATCCAGCAGTTGATCAGTTTTGTACTTTAAAACAATATCCTTCAACAGTTTGGGGTAAGAGAAGCATATAAAATAGTCAGCAGTGATTATTTTATTTTTATTAATAAGAAAAAGTAGGTTTTAGGGATTTTCATCAGGTGTTAAATGTCCCTTTAAGGTATCTACAGATATTTATTAATCATGAAATTGTGGTTCCTTCTTTTTGTCCAGCTCCTAGGAATTCTAAGGAGGGTCATCTTCACAGTTAGGACGTTGTGAGAGCTCTTATATATTATGTGGAAGCCACAAACGTTTTCAGACTTTCTTTTCTTTTTTTTTCTTCTTTTTTTTTTTTTGAGACTTGCAAGGGTCAGAAAGCTACAGCTCTGACTTTAGTAGCTTGGCTTAAAGCCTTAATTCACAAGGATTGGATGGAAACTCCCCCTTGAATGAGTTACTGCTCATTCTACAAGTCCAGTTGCTATTTCTTGGGCCTTTTATAATTAGGCTTCAGATTTGCAAGGCAGATACTTGGACTTCTTTGCACACTTTTTTTTTAAGTTTATCATTTTGCTTCTTCTGAGACTGCTTTTGGGCGTTCTTTAGGCTGTAGTGCCTGGTCAGTAACGTCCTGCCGTCACGGTTTGTCCGCCCTTATTTCATTGTGGTCTCATGGACTTAACTGCTTGGGTATAGATTCTCACACATGACGACTCGTATACTGTCTCACCATCTGATGAAATAAAAATAATTAATGCTGCAGAAGCCATTACCATAAATTTATTTTGTTCATAAAAGTGAGAGTACATTGTTATTATAATCGGTTATTTGTAGAACGCCAGCAGATTCCGCAGCACATGAGCCCCAACCTTTCTTTTTGTTCAGGTAGTGGCAGTACTTGTTTTGAACTTTTTTGCCCCACTTTATCTTTACTTCCTTTCTTTTTTCCCCTATGTACTTGGCTACATGTATAACTCAGGGTCATGGGGAGTGGGAGGGATTAAAATGTCTGGCGTTAGGGTGTCTTTTGCCTCCTCTCAGTGGTCAGGATGTGGATTCCCACATATGACTTGTGGACTCATGATCATGAAAGAAATTAATTTATCCGGTAGACATACATTTTTGTTTGTTAGCCATGCATACATTGTGTTTTCCCTATATCACTAGTTTGCATGTAACCTGTATCTGTGATATGGCCCTTTATTAATTGAATAAAAAATAACTAATACATAACAAATATTTAATATTTCTAGGTTATTCAGGATCAAGTAACATCTGCTGAGCAGGTAATAACCTTAGATGAATCTCAACTGTCAAGCTCCCAAGTAATTGTGGCATTACCAGATTCTCAGACCAATCAGGCAGCTACAGAACTGGTGGCAGTCAGTATGGAGGATTTATTGGATGGGACAGTTACTCTTATTTGTGGAGACTCAGTAACTGGAGTAACACAAAGAACTCAAAGCTAGATTGGCAACCAGCGCAGAGATGACATTTCTTCAAAATCCTTTCTTCACACTTGGATTTTCATTTTGGTTGTATAGGAAAACGTTTGTTTTGTTTTTTTACCATTTGCAAAAATGATTGCAATTTCTATTCTATGGTTTTGTTTTTTTTGTATTTTAATTAAATTTCCAAATTTTTGGACTTTCAGTTTTCTGGGGGGAGGGGGGTTTCTCCCTTTTTCCAGACCTCTGCTCAATTAATTTTTGTATTGCAAGACATTATTTTCAGTCACCTTTTTTTTATACCTAAGTTCATCATAATAAATTGTTTTCCGATTTTACTGATATATATATATATATTTTTTTTATGCAGCATAGTTTAAGTAGTCATAATATAATAGTGATCAAGCAAAATACCAGAGAGCATAATATTTATTTCCAAAACTACAAGGAGATGTTAAATATCTATGGAGCAATCTGTAAAATAGAATTCCAGTCTTCTATGCATAAATGTGCATAATTTAATTTAGAGCTGTTTAAAACAAAAATCTAAACCCACTAATTGTTAAATTATTACAGCATGAGCCTTCACAATAGTAAATTGCATTAAATGTTTTGCATACAGTTTGATTTTCTACTTTTTTCTATACGTTGAAAACGTTTTCTCTAGCTTCTTCCTATGGAAGAACTGCCTGCTAAAAATATTCTACCATTGCTAATTCAGGTATACTTTATAATTTAAGATTCACTTTGAACTCCAAATTTGTAAATATTTCATTTATCATATGCTTATCACATATTGTTAGTTTCTATTGCAGTTAACCTCATAGGTCTGCAATTAAAGCTTCTAATTTTAAATAGTGTATTTTTTTTTCTTTGGAAAATCACAAGCAAATAAAATAAATTAGGTCTACATTTATGGTGAGTACAGGAGTAAGTTTTGCACACAAAAATATTTCTTTCCTAAGAGTTTATTGTAATTTCAGTTGCATAATCTGATGTAATGTGTTTGTATATTACTAGAATGTGGTAAAGGATGTATTACTCCAATTGTATCGTTTGTTACCAATTCAAAGATCAGAATCTTTGAATTCATTAGGTATAAAAAAAATCACTTTTGCAAATCTAAAAAAATCTTTTCTCTTTTTTTTTTTCAGTACAGGAAAATTGTAAACACTTTTTCCTATTTTTTGTTTCTCAAACTGTCTGTGTGGAAGAAAATATCTGTTAGACTTATTAATTAGGAACACACCGAAAGTCAGTGTTTCCCCCAGGACCTTTTTAACTGATGCACCAACTAGCTGATTTTACTGATTACCCGGCTAAAATTAGCTAATATTTTTCATTACTTATTGCTCAGATTATCATTAAATAAATTTATGTTAAATTTATGCAATTTGTGCTTTAGTTGCAGAAAATGTTAAAATATTAGAAAGTATTACACTGCCCCTTCCTGGCTACTTCACAGTGCTATCCGGCTGGCAAAATGTTCTGTGGTAAACACTGATTTTTTTTTTTTTTTTTTGTTATAAATACTAAAACATAAACATATATGTATTCACACAGTAACAATATCTTTTAGGAAACTGAAATGCTATGTTCAAACATATTCCTTGGACCAGTACTGTTGTGTCGTTACACACATACAATACGTGCCCTGTTTGCCCTGAACTGATTGACCTAATTGCTTTACTAATATTGTACTTTAACTTATTAAAGTTTATATGTTTTCAAAGAACTTTTGCTCCACTGTATAATTGTTTTTTTGGGGGTTTTTTTTTAATAGAGAATGTTTTTTTTTATTAAAGATGTTTGATATTGATAAAAGGAAAGTAAAATAGATTACGATGAACCATAAATTTAGAGCCCTTGCCTTGAAACATTGCCTAAACCTGTACCAATGCTGGATGTGAGATCTAGGAGACCATACCTGGTTGCTGTGTTGTATGTACGTCGTTCTGCATTTGCACCCTTTTGGGCTATGTGGAGCAGGTTTGCATAAGTGAGCCTGCTACCACATATTTAAAGGAATAGTATAGTCAAAATTAAACGTTTATGATTCAGATAGAGCATGCTATTTTAACCAACTTTCTAATTTATTCTTATCAATTTTACTTTGTTGTCATGGTTTCTTTAATTGAATTTAAGCTTAGGAGCCGGCCCATTTTTGGTTCAGAATCTGGGTAGCGCTTGCTGATTGGTGGTTTCTTTTAGACACCCAATCAGAAAGTGCTACCCAGGTGCTGAACCAAAAATGGGCCTGCTCCTATGCTTACATTCTTGCTTTTTCAAATAGATACCAAGAGAATGAAGAATAATTGATAATAGGAGTAAATTAGAACGTTGCTTAAAATTGCATGCTCTATCTGAATCATGAAAGTTTAATTTTGACTAGACTATTCCTTTAAGAAGCGGGAACTACTTATTTTTTTCCTCTCCACCACCTTAGAGGTGCCGAGATCAATCACCTTGACACTCACTCGTTCAGGGTGATTGACATACCCTGCTCTAGCGCAATTAATTGCGCCAATGGTAGGGGGCGACATTGCACAAAAATCTTCTTTTGCATTGTTACATTTTGCTGTGCGATGCAACAACGCAAGTGGCGATTGCATTGAACAGCTTTACTACTTGTGAAACTGTACTTCTTAAAGGCACAGTCAAGTCAAAATTAAAATTTCATGATTCAAAAAGGGAAAACACTTCATTGTTGAAAGCTAAACCTAGTTAGGCTCATATGCTTATTTCTAAGCCCTTTTAGGCCTCCTCTAATCTCAGTGCATCTTGACAGTTTTTCACAGCTAGACAGCATTTGTCCATGTGTGCCATATAGATAACACTGTGCTCACTCCTGTAGAGTTACTTATGAGTCATCACTGATTGGCTAAAACGCAAGTCTGTCAAAAGAACTGAAATAAGGGGACAGTCTGCAGAGGCTTAAATACTAGGTAATCACAGAGGTAAAAAAGTATATTAATATAAATATGTTGGTAATGCAAAGCTGGGGAATGGGTAATAAAGGGATTATCTATCTTTATAAACAAATTCTGGAGTTGACTGTCCCTTTAATCTGTTAGTTCCACAAAATTTATTGTAAAACCTGTAACTGCAACGAGGACTTATTAAAGGAAATAGTAATTGCGACATTTCTGTTGTGTTGCTATAGAATAACATCTCAGCCAAGTCTTACATTTTTTAAAACAATTGTTTTTCAATAGCCATTCACTATTTGCCTTATTTGGAGGAGCTGATCTGAGCTTTAGTCCGCAGACTAAGGCTAGGCACAGTCATAAAGTTGTTATAAATTGCATTTTAAAAAAAATTCTCTGATAAAGCCAATTAAGCACAGATATGTTGCAAATAAATAATGAAAATTTATTACAAAGTTGTTTTATTATGCACAACTAAACATTTTATATAAAAATATCAAGGTGTTTTATTTTTATCTCTTTTCTAATGACACAGTGAGTCCACGGATCATCTTAATTACTGTTAGGAATAAACTGGCCTTCTCAAACCTAGTGAGCTGCCGTGCTGCCTGGCAGAAGTCTAAAGGTAAGTGCTAACTTTATTTTTTTTCTCTGACACGTTGCAGAAAATAAAAGGATGGCACTTTACATTATAATTGTGAGACAAGAGACATTCACCTATTATTTGGGGGATCATTTTATTGGCAGCAATAGCAGGCACTGGTGACGAGGATAGATGGCTCAGAGGTGGTGTTTTGATTATTACTTTACTCCCTGCGGCTTTGGTAATACTTTTAGCCGATTGGTGGGTTAATGTTATAACACCCACGATGGGCGTGGTTAGCTGAGGCAGCATTTTCTGTTGCGCGCCTTTTTCCCCTTCACTTCCTGCGTCACATACATTAGCTGAATAACAGTTACCGGTCTTCACTTTCAGAAAGAATAGCAGTTGAGTCAGGATTTTATAGCAGGATAATCACTCCGTTTTCAGTCAGGCAGGTAAGCACCTCAGCAAAAATGAGGTGTAGAGGTTTGTCTGAAGTGGTTTTTGTGCTACTTTATATTTTTGCCACAGAAAAATAAAGCAGTTTCATTTTAAAATTTAATGGAAAAGTAACGTTTTTTTTGTGGGGTATTTTCTAAATAAAATATCAGTTTTGTTTATTTATCCTGTTTATAAGTGAATGAATATGGACCAAGAGGCCCTGAAAGATGTTACCTGTACTTTGTTTTAATGCTAATGTGGAACCACCAATCCCTTTCTGTTCCTCATGTATTGAGAGGACTTTACATTTCAGGGATAGACTTTTTCCTGAGCCAACATTGTCTAAGGCGGATGCTGTTCAGGAGTCTTCATATCTGTTCATGATATGCCGCAGCTTTCTCCTAAAGTGTCCCAAAACTTAGCGTACATACAGCCCGTGCCCTGCTCTTCCTCTATTACTCCACCTGGAGTTACCTTGCAAGACATCGCTTCCCTAATGTCCTCAGCAGTATCTGATGCGTTGTCTGCTTTTCCCATGCTGCAGGGAAAGTGCAAGAGGAAATGTAAACAATCGGTGAATAAGGTTGCTGACAAAGTAGTGGCTATTTCAAAAATCCCTTCCCAGAAATCTGAGGAGGAGGATACTTCGGTAGCATCTGAGGGTGAAATCTCAGACAGTGTAATTCCTTTGGCTGATACTGAAGTTGTTTGTTTCAGGTTTAAGATCGAACACCTCCGTTTATTACTTAAGGAGGTTTTAGCTACCCTGGACGACTCAGACACTACTGTCGTAGTCCACCCTAAGAAGTCTAGTAAACTAAACAAGTATTTTGATATTCCTTCCATGGTGGTTTTTCCTGTACCAGATTGAGCTACAGAGATTATTGCTAGGGAATGGGAGAGACCGGGTATCCCTTTTTCTCCATCCCCTATATTTAAGAAGATGTTTCCTATAGCAGACTCTATCAAGGAGTCTTGGCAGACGGTACCCAAGGTGGAATGAGCAATTTCAATGCTAAGAGGACCACTATTCCCATAGAAGATAGTTGTTCCTTTAAGGATCCTATGGGCAAGAAATTAGAGGGGTTACTCAAGAAAATGTATGTACACCAGGGTTTACAATGGTAACCTGCGGTGTGTATTGCTACCGTCGCTAGTGCAGCAGCATACTGGTTTGATGTGTTGTCTGATTCTATTCGGACAGACACTCCCTTCGAATAGATCCAGGATAGGATTAAGGCCCTTAAGTTGGCCAATTTTTTTGTTACGGATGCCTCCCTACAGGAGCAAAAATGTCTGGCTTTGCCATATTGGCTCGCAGTGCCTTATGGTTGAAATCCCGGTCTGCAGATGTGTTATCTAAGTCTAAGCTTTTGGCGATCCCTTACAAGGGAAAGACCTTGTTTGGGCCAGGTCTGGCTGAGATAATTTCCGACATTATTGGAGGAAAAGGTAATTTCCTCCCTCAGGATAAGAGGAATAAGCAGAAGGGACATCAGAGTAATTTTCGTTCCTTTCGAAACTTCTAGGGCAAACCTTCCACTCCCTCTACAAAACAAGAACAGTCCAAGCCTTCCTGGAGGTCCAACCAGTCGTGGAACAAGGGAAAGCAAGCTAAGATGCCAGCCAATGACTCAAAGTCAACATGAAGGGTCTGCCCCTGATCCAGGACCAGATCTTGTGGGGGGCAGACTATCCTTCACTCAGGCCTGGGTTCGGGATGTTCAGAATCCCTGGGTGGTGGACATCATGTCCCAGGGATTCAAACAAGTTCAAAACTGTTCCTCCCAGGGGTAGTTTTCTCTTAAAATTATCTGTAGACCAGATAAAGAGAGACGTTCGTACATTGTGTTCAAGATCTTTCTGACCTGGGAGTGATAGTTCCTGTTCCAATGCAGGATCAGGGTCTGGGATTTTACTCCAATCTGTTAGTGGTTCCCAAAAAAGAGGGAATGTTCAGACCAATTTTAGATCTCAAAAGTCTAAACAAATTCCTCAGAGTACCATCATTCAAGATGGAAACTATTTGTTCCATTCTTCCCTTGGTTCAAGAGGGTCAATTTATGACGACGGTAGATTTAATGGACACGTACCTGCATGTTCCCATCCACAGGGACCATCACAAGTTTCTGAGGTTTGCATTTCTAGACAAACACTTCCAGTTTGTGGCTCTTCCATTCGGCCTTGCCACAGCTCCCAGAATTTTCTCAAAGGTTCTGGGATCCCTGTTGGCGGTGCTCGGATTGCGGGGCATTGCAGTGGCGCCTTATCTGGATGACATTCTGGTTCAGGCGCCATCCTTTCAACAAGCAAGATCCCACACGGAAATGTTGTTATCCTTCCTACGATCTCATGGATAGAAGATGAAGATTTTCGATTCCTGTCTAGCGCTTCAGTACTCTCCTCGGCCATCAGTGGCTCAATGCATGGAGGTAATGGGTCTGATGGTAGCAGTCATGGACATAATCCCATTTACCCGTTTCCACCTCAGGCATCTGCAGTTGTGCATGCTCAGGCAGTGGAACAGAGATTATGCCAATCTGTCTCCACAAGTACATTTGGATCAGGAGACAAGGGATTCTCTCATTTTGGTGGTTGTTTCAGGAATATCTCTCCCAGGGAACCTGCTTCTGCAGACCCACCTGGGTGATTGTGACAACGGACGCCAGCCTACTGGGATGGGGAGCTGTGTGGGGCTCTCTAAAGGTTCATGGGACATGGACTCGGTCTGAGTCTGTTTTACCCATAAACATTCTGGAGCTGAGAGCAATCTTCAATGCTCTTCTGGCCTGGCCTCAGTTGGCTTCGACCCGGTATATCAGGTTCCAGTCGGACAACATAACTTCAGTGGCTTACATCAACCATCAGGGGGAAAACTCAGAGTTCCTTGGCTATGGCAGAGGTAGCCAAGGTAATTCAGTGGGCGGAGTCCCACAACTGCTGCCTGTGAGCGATCCACATCCCAGGAGTGGACAACTGGAAGGCGGATTTTCTGAGCAGACAGACATTTCACCCGGGGGAGTGGGAACTCCATCCGGAAGTGTTTTCCAGCTTAATTCTCAAATAGAGACAACCAGAGCTGGATCTCATGGCATCTCGGCAAAATGCCAAGCTTCTGAAGTATGGGTCGAGGTCAAGGGATCCTCTAGCGTTAACTTGGAATTTCAGTCTTGCATACCTATTTCCCCCATTCTCTCTCCTCCCTCGAGTCATTGCTCAAATCAAACAGGAGAGGGTGTCAGTTATCCTCATAGCACCGGTGTGGCCTCGCAGGATCTGGTATGCAGACCTGGTGCAGATGTCGTCTTGTCCACCTTGGAGACTTCCATTGAGAAAGGACCTTCTACTTCAGGGGCCCTTCCTTCATCCAAATTTAGTTCCTCTGAAGCCGACTGCTTGGAGATTAAACACTTTATTTTATCTATTTTTTATCTATTTTCAGAGTCGGTCATCGTGTAAGCTTGTGACTAGAAAGATTTACCATAAGATATGGCGTAAATATCTGCATTGGTGTGAATCCAAAGGCTACTCTTGGAGTAGAGTTCGAATTCCTAGAATTTTGTCTTTTCTCCAAGAGGGCTTGGAGAAGGGTTTATCGGCAAGCCCCCTAAAGGGTCAAATATCTGCCTTGTCTATTTTGTTACATAAACGTCTGGCGGATGTACCAGACGTGCAATCGTTCTGTCAGGCCTTGGTCAGAATCAGGCCTGTGTTTAAGCCGGTTACTCCTCCCTGGAGTCTTAAAATCTAGTTCTTAAAGTTCATTAACAGGCTCCGTTTGAGCCTATGCATTCTTTAGATATTAAGTTATTATCTTGGAAGGTTTTGTTTCTGGTTGCTATTTCATCTGCTCGTAGAGTTTCAGAGCTCTCTGCATTACAGTATGAGTCTCCTTACCTTATTTTTCATTCGGATAAGATAGTTTTGCGTACTAAGTTAGGGTTTCTCCCTAAAGTGGTTTCAGATCGGAACATTAATCAGGAGATTGTTGTTCCTCCCTTGTGTCCTAACCCTTCTTCTCAGAAGGAACTTCTGCTGCACAATCTGGATGTGGTGCGTGCATTGAATTTTTTTTTTTTAATTTAAATAAAGCTTTATTGAAACAAAGTGGGTTCTTGACAACATAAATTGGATGGATACATTGCTTTTCATCATCAACACATAAACATATGTCATATCGTCTAGTTCTAACATTGATCATTTCTACACAGTTATTCACATATCTTTAACCTTTTCGTTACCATGGGGGTTGATAAATATGTTCAATTGTCCCCTGTCTTTTCCCCTGATAGTTCAGAATTGACCTCTCTTAGGTCTCGAGTATCGGCACAGCAATAATAGTAGTGTGGTTATTTCATGTTCTATCAGTATATTGCTAGTTTATCCCTATTTGGCGTTTAATGTGTGAAATATATGTGTGAAGAGGTTGTCCCGCCACATCTCTGCCCCATGTCTCCTATTCTATTGTCCAACTCAGCATATTTAGTCTTATCTTCTTGTAGCCGGCCAGCTACCTAGCCGTTCCATGTTAATGTTATGCTGTTTCTATTTCATCACCATTAATTCATGTGTTTCCACTGTGCCTGCCCTTAGGTGGTGGTATCTTTCCATTGTTAGTAAGTATTCTACCTGAGCCCTCCATTCTGTCGCTGTGGGCACCGTGGCGGATTTGCAATGTCTTGGGATCAGTATTTTAGCACTATTAATGAGCAATACCAGCAATGCTTTTGTTACACTATTAGTCAGTTTGGGAAGTGCTATGTAGAAGAGAATTAGCGGGTCATTGGGTATCTGTTTCCCAGCTATGTCTGTCATTTGTTTTATTATCTCCACCCAATATGTATCAAATCTGTCACACTTCCACCATATATGTGTGGGAGTCCCTATCTCGCCGCACCCTCTCCAGCACATTTTACTTGTTGTCTTGTAAATCTTATGCAGTCTGCTGGGGGTGAGGTACCATCTTGTTAGAAATTTGTAATTTGTTTCTAATATCCTCGTAGATATTGATGATTTTTTGATGGTTAGGAAGGCTTTACGCCAATCCTTATTGTCAATGTTAATGCCCAGCTCTGTCTCCCATGCTTTAGTGTATGCTGGTAGTTGGGGATCGTCTTCTACTAGCAGTTGTTTGTACAGTATGGATATCGCGTGTCTTGTTGTGTTATTCTGGCAGCATAAGCTCTCATATGGCATGAACTGTCTTGTTAGTTGTCTTTTGTGTGGGTGGGTGTCTATGAAGTGTCTCAACTGTGTGTGTGAGAACCAGCTCAAACCTATTTCCGGGTGACTTTCAACAATGTCCTCCAGCTGTCTCATCTCACTGTTCTGTAGTAGTGTTGCAATGACCTTAGTTTTTATATGGCTGCCGTGCTCTGTGTAAGTATCTTTAATACTCCATGGCAATGTTTTGTTGTTACAGATCGGGGACATCGGGGAATGTGTGCCTGATATGTTCGTGAAGGTGGCTATCAATCTATCACATGTCGTAAAAAATTCAGTCATAATAGGGTAATTTTGAATCACATCTGGTCTTTGTCTGTGGGGAGTCCAAGCAGCTATTCCTGCATTGTTTAGACCTAGTATGTGTCTGACCAGCTGTACCCATTGTTTGTGTGTGTTGTTTGTGCACCAATCCACTAATCTATGTAGGGATACAGCTATCTTGTATGTTTCTATATTTGGGACCCCTAGACATCCTCTGTCTCTAGGTAGGTACATTGTTTGCTTCGCTATCCTTGGCCTGATGCCCTGCCATATGAATTGTTCCAGTAACGACTGTATCTTGCTTATGTATGAGAGTGGTAAATGTATGGGTGTTGTCTGTAGTAAATAAAGTATCCTCGGGAGGGCATTCATCTTTATTACATTAATTCGACCTATCCACAAAATGGACTTATTTTTCCAGCTAGATAAGTATGCTAATTGCTCTTCAAATTTTTTGTAGTTTGCTTGAAAGACCGTTTTTGTGTCTGCCGCTAAGTATATGCCTAGGTATTTTAGTTTTTGATTTTGCCTTTTTAAGTGACATTCAGGTATTAATTGCTCTAGCGCAGTCTCATCGTATGTCATGTTCATTATTTCTGATTTAGTGATATTAAAGGGATACTGAACCCAAAATTTATTTCATGATTCAGATAGAGCATGTAATTTTAAGCAACTTTCTAATTTACTTCTATTATCAATTTTTCTTCGTTCTCTTGCTATCTTTATTTTAAAAAGAAGGCATCTAAGCTAAGGAGTCAGCAAATTTTTGATTCAGGACCATGGACAGCACTTTTTTATTGGAGCTGTCCAATCAGCAAAGACAACCCAGGTTGTTTACCAAAATGGGCCGGCATCTAAACTTACATTCTTGCTTTTCAAATAAACATACCAAGAGAATAAAGAAAATTTGATAATAGGAGTTAATTAGAAAGTTGCTTAAAATTGCATGCTCTATCTGAATTTTGGGTACAGTGTCCCTTTAACTAGTGGAGGCTCCTCCATTTGTGCACAGTCGCACGTGAAACCCCTGGGGCAAGAGGAGCAAAGAGGGAAAAAAAAAATTGAGCAAAAAAAAAAAAAAATTAGAAAAAAAAAAGCCAAAAAAAAATTATATAATTTTATTTTTTATTATCATTATAATTGTGTCATAAATAATCATTTCATCATTACTAGTTGCAAACTTGCACATAATGTAGTTATAAAGTTAGTAAGGCAGGCTCTCAGACAGGCTATGTATAATATAATCATGTATTTAACTCAAACAGGAGGGGAGCTAGGACCGGGCGGACGCCGGACGACAGAGCAGAGCCCAGACTGCTGCACTGACGTCACCACCAGGCAGACCCACACCGCGTCAGTCAGTCTCCTCCTCCTGATTTCTCCCGACTAGCCAGCCCATCCCCAGGCACTGTGGCTGCTGTCTCTTGTGCGCCACGCGCCGTCACGCCCACGCCGGTCGTTTTGCACGTGCAAACAGAGAGCCCCTATCCTGCACAGTGATCTCTATGCATCACTGTGCAGGCGTAGCTCCTCCCAGCCCGGCATCTGTAATAGAGCCTTAACCGCACAGGCTGAAGTGTGCGATTCACTTCAGCCTGTGCTCTGCCTCCTCCCACAGTCTGCCTGAGCTCGCCTCTGATACGCTGCTGCGTACATGTGACAGCCCCCACAAGGCTCCTCCCCTTCAAAGGCACGAAAATCGCATTGAGGAGATAGCCGTTGAGCGGATAGGAGCCTTGTTTAAGAGCTCTGTGTACAACTTGCCTCTCTTCTTCTGTAAAACAATAACAAACGAAAAAACGACAATCTGAATCTACTACTAACTATAAGAGAATTATAATTTCTACAGTGGTTACTGCAGTGCTGCCTCACTGAGTCTGTGACTATTGTTGACTCGCAGAGACTGAGTTAGTTAGATCAGACATTAGATAGGGAAGGAAGGCCAAGGTCAGGGACAGAGTCAGACAGGGTAGGGAGGTCCGAGGAATCTTGCCTTAAAAAAAAAATATTTTGCTGCAGGCCTGCACCTTATTAGTTTGTGTGTGAAAAAAAAAGTTAATTTTTATTTTTACTTAAAAAAAACAGATACAGTCTCTCAGACAGTCAGATTAGAGTACTTAGGTAGGGAGTTCTTTAGTTGACTAGTGGAGTAATTTGGGAATTATAAAATAATATTTTTTAGCAGATTTTATCAGATTGCAATTAGAAGTTTTGTAAAAAAAAGTTAAAAGTTTTTTTTACAAAAAAAAGCAGTTAACGTCTGCTGTGCTGCTGATACTAGTTGTGACCGTTGACGGCTGTCACGGTTTCTTATTCTTACCATTAATACATTTAAGTATTTTAGCAGATTAATTAATTAGCAGATTGCAATTAGAAGTTTTGCAAAAAAAGGTAAAAGTTTTTTGAAAAAAAAGCAGTTAACTGCTGTGCTGCTGCTGATACTAGTTGTTGACCGTTGACGGCTGTCACGGTTGCTTACCATTAATACATTTAATTTAAGTATTTTAGCAGATTAATTAGCAGATTGCAATTAGAAGTTTTGCAAAAAAAGGTAAAAGTTTTTGTTTTTTTTAAAAAACTGCTGTGCTGCTGCTGATACTAAAATTAGGCAGTAAACCAACATATTTAACCTTTTTTTTTTATCTCTAGTGAGCTATATTATTATAAGATATTACCTATTAGTTGTAGTTGATATTTTCTAACAGCTGCAATATATTTTATAACAACCGGCACCGCAAACTACTTGCCAGTGCCTACTAGTGTTGTGTTGTATTGTATGCAGAGCTACCTACCTACAAGTTATATATTACATAACAACCGCCAAACTATTAAACTTTTAATATATTTTCTAACAGCTGCAGAGCATCAGAGCTACCTACCTACAAGTTATATATTACATAACAACCACAAAACTATTAAACTTTTAATATATTTTCTAACACCTGCAGAGCTACCTACCTACAAGTTATATATTACATAACAACCGCCAAACTATTAAACTCTTAATATATTTTCTACAAGTGGGATTTGTTCACTTAGCGCCTACTGCTAGTAAACCCTTGGCTCTGATAAATGACCCCTAGCGGTCAAACAATGTGGAAAATCAGAAAATAATATATCAAAGCGCCAAATATAGGCAGGGTTCAGAATAAAACCAAAATTGCTTTCAGCTTAATATTAAAAAGTTTTATTAAAAACAATCTGTATTCTAAAGATGGTAGATTCCGCTATCTTAGACAGGTACCATACAAATTCTGGTATACATACAATAAAAACAATTTCTGCTGATCATACGATAAAAACACTTTTTAACATACAATAAATCGACTTACATGGATCCACGTATTACAATATAAAATCCTAAGCAAAGACAAAGAATTAAATTTAGTGTCCTTGAACAGTTAGAAATAAAAATTGAAACAACAGATTTAGACCGGATTGGTAAAAATCTGACTTGTATTCTGAGGTAGTGATCCCTTCTGAGGTTCCCTGCTGTTAGTGTGTATGACGTGTTTTGAGCGAGTGGATCTTAGCTAATATTAATATGGTATTCCCTTACCGATTCCCTGTATAATGTGTATGTTGCTGTGGCTAAGATAATATCCTTAGCTTGTTAAAATCCCTTATATTTTTGTATATCTCTTCCGAGGTTCGGTGGAGAAGTTTCGCTGCCGGAATGAGAAACAATAGTTAATGTCCTAGTATGGCAGTGTGTGAGAGGTAGGTGTTCTCTTATGGTGTCAATCCAAATTGCAAAGTGATATTAATAAAGGTAAAAACAATCCGGAAGGATACTATAAAGATCTAAGCGTGATTCGTGCTTGTCTACAATAAGTCGGTACTTTAGAAAAACTGGTGCACAAGGTTCCTAAAACTAACAAATAAAACACAAAAACAAAGCAACAGTATATGCTCACATATATCCGCGTGTGTGAAAAAAGGAGAAAGTAGTGACAGATCCTCAAACTTCACTAGTGACCAGCATGATTACAGCCGAATAAACAAATACACAGTGCAACAAACAAATCAATGGTTAAAAACAAGTCAATGGGAAAAAATAAGTGTTGTGGTGCATCAAATAAAGTGTAGATTTATATCCTTTTTCAGTGATTCAGATAAGTCTATGTGCGGTATTAATCCTTGTGGTGCGGATTGGGCTTCAACGTTAATGAACAGTTAACAGCTCCAGCGTAACCCGGGTGTTAAATCCTTCTGCCGAAAGAAATATAAAATAGTGCAGATTGTTTTCAGCAGATGAAAAGATTAGACTACTACTTACCAGTCACTGGACTGGTAAGTAGTAGTCTAATCTTTTCATCTGCTGAAAACAATGCAGAGCTACCTACCTACAAGTTATATATTACATAACAACCGCCAAACTATTAAACTATTACTTCAAGTTGAGTTGTATATTTTCTAACAGCTGCAGAGCTACCTACATACAAGTTATATATTAGATAAGGGCAAAGGACTGTTCTTTGTGTGTAAACTAACAGTTAAGATGGCACTTAGTAAAATTAGTGTGTCTGAGCTAAAGCAATTACATTTTTCAACGTTGCCCATTGAAAGAAAAATTGAAATTAAAATGTTCAGGCCAACACCTATGCTTAACCTTACCCAGGTGACAAAATGTAAAACTAGAGATTACAAAAGAGAATTCAAACCCGAGGAATATGATAAATATCCATGGATTTGTGGTTGTGAATTATCTAACAGGCTCTTTTGTTTTTATTGTCTATTGTTTGCAAAACAAAGTGGGGATTCAAGCTGGGGGAGTTATGGTGTCGCCGATTTATCACATTTAAGTCAAAAAACAAACATAATTGCTCCCAATCACATTTAAACTCCACATTAGAGTTTAATTTGCTAGAAAGGGTTGATATTCGGCAACAACTTGACAGTGCATATCGCTTGAATATTAAAAAAACATAATGAGCAAGTAACGAAAAATCGATATGTTCTTTCCAAAATAATTAATTGTATTTTATTTTGCGGCGCATTTGAGCTTGCACTTCGAGGACATGACGAATGCGATGATTCATTAAATCCAGGCATTTTCAGAGGTCTTATAAACTTCTCAGCAGAGCTTGATGCATCTCTAAAAGAACATCTCGCTAGTGCCACTGTTTTTAAAGGAACGTCAAAAGAAATTCAAAACGATTTATTAGACTGTATGCTTACTGTTTGCCAGAACCAAATAAAGAAGGAAATCTCAAATGCAAGTTTTGTAGCAGTGATAGCAGATGAAACTAATGATGTTTCATCTGCCTTCCAATTGGTTGTTGTTTTTAGATACATTATAGGTAACGGACAACCGGTTGAGAGATTCTGGGAATTTACTAATCCAGCTGGACATGATGCAGAATCTTTAGCTACGTGTATTCAAGCTACTTTGGAAAAAGTTATAGACAACCCAGAGAAACTGATATAGCAGAGTTACGACGGTGCAAGCATGATGAGTGGTCAGCATGCAGGCATTCAGGCTATAATTAAACGTACGTACAAGAATGCACATTTTGTGCATTGCTACGCACATCAGCTCAATTTAATTGTCAGCCAAGAAAGCAGTCAAAATCAACAAGTTTGAGTATTTTTTTCAAATCTAAGTGACATTACTAACATTTTTAGTAACTCACCACAAAGGATAGCTATTCTAGATGAAACTGTTAGAAGAAGGATACCTCATGGTTCAGCCACCAGGTGGAATTTCAAGAGTCGAACCGTCAATACAGTTTTTGAAAACAGGGAACAGTTAATTGAGTGCATGGAAAAAATAGAGTCAACATCGAAAAAAGAAATAGCTATAAATCAAGCAGGGGCTATTCGGCGTATGTTACAAGACTCTGTATTCGTGTTTTAGCTTACAGTTTTCCACAATATTATGCCACATGTAGATGTGTTATACAACCAACTTCAGAAAACACAAACAGATGCGGCACTTATTAGAAAACATATTAACACTTTCCAGCAGACAATGGAAAACGAAAGGAATAGAATGGACACAGTAACCATGATGATATCAGAAACAGAGGAAACATCTAGGAAAAGGAAGAGAGAATATATTCACATTGCTCAGACTGTGGCAGCTAAAGAGATATGCGATGTTATCACAAATCAAGTAAAAGATAGATTTTCTTTAATAACTCACTACTCGGCTGTTTCTCTCCTCCAAGCGGAAAAATTTGCGGATTACGAGAAAAATTTTCCAAATCAGCTTCTTGACTAAACATCAGCTGTTTATCACACATTACAGAAAGATCGCCTGAAAACTGAACTAGGAGTAATTTACAGAAGACCAGATTTCAGAAACATGAATGGTGCCATTAGTCTTCTACAGTTTATAATTGAAAATAACTTGGACAGTACTTTCTCGGAGACCTACAAACTGTTGCAAATTATTTCAACTATTCCTGTGACAACTGCTGAGGCTGAGAGATGTTTCTCAACTTTAAAACGAGTTAAGACATTTCTAAGGAGCACCATGACTGAGGAAAGACTGACCGCTCTAGCCATGCTGACAATTGAAAAACAATTGATAAATGACATTCCTAAATTCAACGAAAATGTTATTGATTTATTTTCCTCAAAAAAAGACAGGCGGATTGACTTGATTTACAAAACTTGTACTTGAGTTATAAACATTGTTTTAATGTTTACCTTTGAAGTTAATTATTAAGCACTAGTGTAATAGAAAAAAATCTTCTTTTGTACTTGAAAGTAAAATGTTGGTGTATTTATCTTCATGTTGCCAAGGCCTTTGGTTGCATTGCCTAATATCAAACACTGGGGGCTGGGGCAACAGTCATTGAAATGTGGTTGTATTTCTCTATAAAGCGGAAGGTTCTTTAAATCCAGAAATATATATTTTTTCATAAATGTACATTCAATATTCTTATTATTTTGCAGCTTTAATTAATCATTTGGTTAATATATATATATATATATATATATATATATATATATATATATATGTTGTTATATAATTTAACTGAGCACCATCATGTATATTTTAAGACTAGACATGGGCAGGTAGTGTAGGCTCCTCCTTTTGTGCACTGCCGCACGTGAACATGGCTGTACTGAAGAGTATGCATTCATAGATTTAAGATGTCTGTGTCCACTGTGAGGAACACAGTGAGCTATGCATGGTGAGGATATGGAAGACCACAGGCACAGTTCTTGTTAAGGCCAGAAGTGGCAGTGCAAGTAAAATATCAGAGAGGGCCAGAGGCAAAGGCAAAGAATGTTGAGAACGGTCAAAAACAGCCCACAGACCACCTCCAAAGACCTGTACTACTGGTAATATTGTTGAGGGTCTCATGGATTCCACTCAATATCAGCAGATACTTGAGAATAATGTTGAGGAATCGGTCACAAACTTCAGTTGAAGTTACCCCCAGGCCGTGGCTGGATATTTCAAGAAGACGATGACCAAAAGCACTGCTGGTTGAAATTGGTGGGGCCATTTGAGGGGCGTGACTTTCGCAAAGGGGTGTGGCTTTTAAAAATGGATGTGGCTTGTTAAAAGGGGCGTGGTTTTTAAAAAGGGGTGTGGCTTTCTAATACGGGCAGGGTCTTGTGCACTCCCATCCTAAAAATTCACCAGCCACCACTGCCTTTAACTAGGAAGTTGGACACCTGGCCAAATTCCTGAAACGATTCTAGCGCTCTTGGTAAGGATTTTTCTACATTTGTCAGCAGAAGCAGGACATCGTCCGCATATAGTGCTAGTTTGTATTCCTTGTCTCCTACCGTGACCCCTGTTATCTGTGTGTCAAGTCTTATCTTCTGCACCAATGCCTCTATTGCCAGTGCAAAGAGCAGAGGAGAAAGTGGGCACCCCTGCCTTGTACCGTTCCCTATATGTAGGCTGTCTGATAGGAGACCATTTACCTTTACTTTAGCCGTGGGATGCGAATATAATGAAAAAATTTGAGTTAAAAATTTGGAGCCAAATTTCATTTTTTGCAATATTGCTTTTAGGAATTGCCAATTTACCCTATCAAATGCTTTTTCCGCATCTGTAGAGATTATAACCATTGGGATGTTATTTGCTTTGACGTAAGAGATAATCTATTGGGCCTTTTAAGGTGTTATCATGCGCCTCCCTTCCCGGTACAAACTCCACTTGATCTGTGTTTATCAGTTTATGCAGATATCTGTTTATCCTAGTGGCTAGAATTTTTGCAAAGATCTTGATATCCGAATTTAATAAGGATATCGGGCGGAAGTGTTCTGGCCTGTCTGGCTGCTTACCCGGCTTCGGTAATACTGTGATATGTGCCTCTAACATGTTTGTCGTAAACCCTGACTCGGAAGTAAATGAGTTAAATAATTTTGCTAAGGGTGTTGCCAGTTGATCTAAGTATTTTTTGTAGTACTTCATATCCAGGCCATCTGGGCCCGGGCTCTTACCGCTCGGCATTGCCTGTATAGCTTTTTTAATTTCGTCTGTGGTAATGGGGAGGTCCAGCGTGTCCGCTTCTTCTCTGTCTAAAGTAGTCAAGTTCTGTGAGGTATGTCCCTATTGTGTGAGGCGTAGCCTTGTCTTGTATGTTATATGATGTTGTGTAGTACTGCCAAAACACTTCGGCTATGCTCTTACTGTCTTTACAGATTTGCCCTTGCTTGTCTGATATGGAGTGTACATATGTATTCAGTTGCCTTCTTCTAAGGGCTCTAGCTAGTGATGTTCCCGGTTTGTCCTGTGTCTCAAAATATTTCTGTTTTAGTAGTGCTGATTTAATCTGATGTTCTTTTGTGAGGTCATTTTTGCGGATTGTCTAAGTCGCTTTAATGATGCTAGTATGGTGGTATCCTGTGGGTTTGCTTTGTGTCTTTTCTCCCAATATCCCAATTGAGCCAACGTGGAATTCAAATATTGCCTCTTTTCTTTTTTGTCCCTAGCCTTGAGTTCCATTAACTCCCCCCGTATCACACATTTGTGTGCCTCCCATATATGGTTGGAGCAATTCCCTCGTTATCATTTTCTTTGAAGTAGTTGTGTAGTGCTGTACCTACCGCCTCCTTTATTAGAGGGTTTTCTAACATGTGTTCTTCCAATCTCCAAATGTAAGGTCTATGTGGTATGTCTGGCCATTCAACACTGCATTGCACAGGTGCATGATCTGACCAAGTAATCTGTAATATTTTGGTGTCAGTAACCATGGCTAATCCTACTTGGTCCATGAGAATGTAATCTATTCCGGAGTATGAACAATGTGGATGGGAAAAGAATGTGTAATCCTGTGCGCTTGGGTTGAGTGCTCTCCATGCATCGTGAAGTCTTAACTGCTGTATGTTATTATTCACAGACCTAATCACTTTTTTAGATGTACTGGTGGATCCCGTAGATGTGTCAATATTGGGGTCTAGTGGTAGGTTGAAGTCCCCTCCCACAAATAAAGTGCCCTTGGCATGTACCAACAGTGCTTGGAATATGGTTCTGAATGTGTGATGTTGATCTTTGTTTGGTAGGTACACATTTGCAAATGTGACCGGTTTATTATATAGCAGGCCCACTATGATCAAGTACCTCCCTCCCTTGTCCCTCTCTATATGTGTCGCCTGAAACTGTAGTGAATTTTTAAAAAGAATTCCTACCCCTCCTTTCTTGGAGTTTCCTGAGGCTAAATATGCTGTTCTATATTTGTGGCTTAATATCTTCGGTTCCCTGCCTTTTTTAAAATGCGTCTCTTGGATTAATATGACATCTCCCATTGTTTTATAAAGGTCCCTAAATACCATTGACCTTTTTTCCGGGCTATTCATTCCCCTGACATTCACTGTAGTGAGGGTGATAGTGAAAAACAGTTAAGAGTGAGTGCACCTATTGGATTGAGACAGCTCAACCCTGATAAACAGCTGTTCCTTCAAACAACTGTGAGGGATCGATGGGGTAAAAAACAAGTGAGGGGAGCTGTGTGTATTTCAATACATAAATAATATGTGTTACCGTGACCTTTAAATGAGCTTCTCGTATTGGTTTCAAAATACAATCATAATATATATTGCGCTGTGATAAGGTAAACAAATAGGTGAAAATTGGGTGAAAAATAGTGAAAATATGACTACAAGAGGTTAAAAAACAAAATATTTAATTGTTGCCATACAAAACAATATTGGACTAGATAATATATTCTGATAGGATAATAAGTGGTAAAGAGCTCTATTACCTTGCGTATATTATATATTAAAATTCCTTAATCAAAAGTTAAAATTGACAATAAATTCACAATGAATTCATGCTATAGTGTTCAAAGCATATGATAAAAACAGATTAAGTTAAAATAATTAACGTAGGAGGTGGAAATAAATGTTCATCTGATGAATTGCAAGTATCTTTTGATGTGACTTTAAATGTGACTTTTAGTTGGAAATGAAATTACTCACAGTTTGCATGAAATAGTTTTTCCAGGTGTCTGGTTGAAACAGACAAGCCTTTATGTGAATAAAATAATTTTTCGCTGTAGTTAAAACTTGTAGATCGAAATTGTAGATGAAGATAACAACTACTGGATGGTAAAGATGCTGAAACTGTTTACCTAAACTGGGTTTGCAGGAGTTTCAGTTGTTGATAAAACTTGGTTCTGTATATTTAAACTGTTATCTAAGACTTAGTTTGCAGGAGTTTCAGTTGTTGGTATGACTTAATTATAGAAACTCTTTACCTTGTATTTATTTGCTGGAGTTTCTATTTTTCTGGTTGCGTGAGGTGTTTGAACGCTTCTCTTTGTAGGTGTCTGTTTGTAGCTGAAACTATATACCCTCCCAGGGTTTGCTGGAGTTTCAGTGATTGATGGTTGATCTGTAGTGAAACTGTTTACCTTGGAAAGGTTTGCAGGAGTTTCAGACCACCTGTTGGTCTTGATAAAGGCTGAAGCCGAAACACGTAGATTTGCCCCTAGTGTGCACTCCAACAACTCAAGTCTGCATCTGAGACTACCCAGGACTGAACACGAAAAAATCAGTTACCGGTGATTGCTATACACCGAGCACCACAAGACTTAAAGTGGACACTCACCAGACCTGAAGCTCCAGCAAACCTTGAAAAAGGTATACAGCTCCAGCAACTCTTAAGAAAAGATTTTTATAACCAACAGGTGGTCTGAAACTCCTGCAAACCTTTCCAAGGTAAACAGTTTCACTACAGATCAACCATCAATCACTGAAACTCCAGCAAACCCTGAGAGGGTATATAGTTTCAGCTACAAACAGACACCTACAAAGAGAAGCATTCAAACACCTCACGCAACCAGAAAAATAGAAACTCCAGCAAATAAATACAAGGTAAACAGTTCCTTAATTAAGTCATACCAACAACTGAAACTCCTGCAAACCAAGTCTTAGATAACAGTTTAAATATACAGAACCAAGTTTTATCAACAACTGAAACTCCTGCAAACCTAGTTTAGGTAAACAGTTTCAGCATCTTTACCATCCATTAGTTGTTATCTTCATCTACAATTTCGATCTACAAGTTTTAACTACAGCGGAAAAATGATTTTATTCACATAAAGGCTTGTCTGTTTCAACCAATCAGACACCTGGAAAAATTATTTCATGCAAACTGTGAGTAATTTCATTTCCAACTAAAAGTCACATCTAAAGTCACATCAAAAGATACTTGCAATTCATCAGATGAACATTTATTTCCACCTCCCACGTTACATACAGAACCAAGTTTTATCAACAACTGAAACTCCTGCAAACCCAGTTTAGGTAAACAGTTTCAGCATCTTTACCATCCAGTAGTTGTTATCTTCATCTACAATTTCTATCTACAAGTTTTAACTACAGCGGAAAAATTATTTTATTCACATAAAGGCTTGTCTGTTTCAACCAACCAGACACCTGGAAAAATTATTTCATGCAAACTGTGAGTAATTTCATTTCCAACTAAAAGTCACATCTAAAGTCACATCAAAAGATACTTGCAATTCATCAGATGAACATTTATTTCCACCTCTTACGTTACATACAGAACCAAGTTTTATCAACAACTGAAACTCCTGCAAACCCAGTTTAGGTAAACAGTTTCAGCATCTTTACCATCCAGTAGTTGTTATCTTCATCTACAATTTCGATCTACAAGTTTTAACTACAGCAAAAAATTATTTTATTCACATAAAGACTTGTCTCAACCAATCAGACACCTGGAAAAACTATTTCATGCAAACTGTGAGTAATTTCATTTCCAACTAAAAGTCACATTTAAAGTCACAACAAAAGATACTTGCAATTCATCAGATGAACATTTATTTCCACCTCCTACGTTAATTATTTTAACTTAATCTGTTTTTATCATATGCTTTGAAAACTATAGCATGAATTTATTGTGAATTTATTGTCAATTTTAACTTTTGATTAAGGAATTTTAATATATAATATACGCAAGGTAATAGAGCTCTTTACCACTTATTATCCTATCAGAATATATTATCTAGTCCAATATTGTTTTGTATGGCAACAATTAAATATTTTGTTTTTTAACCTCTTGTAGTCATATTTTCACTATTTTTCACCCAATTTTCACCTATTTGTTTACCTTATCACAGCGCAATATATATTATGATTGAATTTTGAAACCAATACGAGAAGCTCATTTAAAGGTCACGGTAACACATATTATTTATGTATTGAAATACACACAGCTCCCCTCACTTGTTTTTTACCCCTGTAGTGAGGGTGATGTTATGGGTGCTGGTTGCCATTGTGAGTGTGCCCCCGTTGTACTCGGTACGGTGTAAGTTTATCTAGAGTGTGAATGATTTTCAGCTGTAAAACTGCAAACAAAACGTTGACATAAAAATGCATTGAACAACAAAGCTTCATTCAAACAAATGTAAGTATTCAAATTAGTATTTAACTGTATAATACAATTTGTATTATTGCCTACTCAACCTTTGACGATGTAACGTACTAACACAAGTAACAGTCAGTGGTTAGATTCTAAACACTATAACAATGAGTTCTATTCTAAGGGTAGTATCCCCACTACCAGACCTATAACGTAATGTCTTTTAAGTAGATTATCTTAACATACAACCTGTTTCTTTCTTCTCTGCATTTTGTACTGTCGACATAGCCCATCTGTTGAGGAAGCCAATTGGTTATCTGTGGGGGCTGCTTCTTGAGAGTCTTTATCTGAGTGAGCTCTTGTGGTCTCACTTTGTAAGTCCTTCTGTTTATTCCTTGGTTTGTAGTGTTCTATGTTATGTTGTCCTTCATCTGGATCTGCTATGTTGATCTTTAGTGTCTCATTGAAGTGAGGCAAATCATCCAAATTCTTGTATACCACAGTGGTGCCTCCTTTCAGAGCTATAATGCTCACCGGGAAACCCCATCTATATTGTATATTCTGCTCCCTGAGAACTGACGTTATGAACTGTAATTCTCTCCTTTTCTGTAGTGTTGTAGAGCTTAGGTCTGCGAAGACTTGGATGTGGTTCCTTGCATGCATTATTTTTTGCTTCTGTCTCGCATGTCTGAGAATGTCTTCCTTGACTTTATAGTTTAGTCGTTTCAGGATTATATCCCTTGGTGGTGCTTTAGGCGGTGGCCCTTAGCGCCCTGTGTGCTTTTTCAATTTTAACTTCTTGTGCGCTATTTGTGCCCTTGATAGTCCTGCAAACAGCCCTCTATAGCAGATGGTAAAACTGATTCAGGGATGCCGCGAATGCGTAAATTGTTGCGCCTACCCCTGTTATCCAGATCTTCCACTTTATCCAGTAGATGGTGTATTGTTTCTTGTTGGTCATATACCATTTTTGATATATGTTGAACATTATTGCTGGTTGTATTGTGGAATTCATCTAAAGCAGTGACTCTATTGTTTACCTTCGTGATATCTTTTTTCAGCTCTCCATACCATGTTTTTACTTCCCCCATTATTTCTTTAATATCTTCTTTGGTTCATAATGAATTAATATCTTCTTTGGTCAACAATTGGGGGGTATTCGGTGTGGTGGTTGGTTGCTGCGTGTCTATTTGCTCTATACTCTTTGTGGGGTCCATCTTCTGTATATTGCTAGCTGAGTTCTGTGTTTTTAAGTACTGTTGTATTAGCTTGGTCTTGCCGTGTGTTTCGGGCCTGTTTGTTCTGCAGCCTGGCAAGACCCTCACATGGGGTTTTGTAGTATCTTTTCCTGCTTGCTTTTATTTAGTGGATTATATTCCGTGTGTGGCCCTTATTTCTTTAGTTAGCTTAAAGAGACACTGTACCCAATTTTTTTCTTTTGTAATTCAGAAAGAGCATGCAATTTTAAGCAACTTTCTAATTTACTCCTATTATCAATTTTTCTTCGTTCTCTTGCTATCATTATTTGAAAAAGAAGGCATCTAAGCATTTTTTTGGTTTCAGTCCTCTGGACAGCACTTTTTTATTGGTGGATGAATTTATCCACCAATCAGCAAGGACAACCCAGGTTGTTCACCAAAAATGGGCCGGCATCTAAACTTACATTCTTGCATTTCAAATAAAGATACCAAGAGAATGAAGAAAATTTGATAATAGGAGTAAATTAGAAAGTTGCTTAAAATTTCATGCTCAATGTGAATCACGAAAGAAAATATTTGGGTACAGTGTCCCTTTAATGTATATGCCCAGAGGTTTCCCAGCACTATTATAAGAGGCCTTTTTTGCATTTACAATCCCTATTAGTCTCTGCTGTCTCTCCACGTGTCTGTATGATTTTGTTTGTGTATTTTTATAGCCTGCTCACACAGAGAGATTCCGTTTTTACGAGGGCTATTTTCCTGCGTGTTTGTTCTGTAAGTATCACTGTCCTTGCTGTGTCTCAGTGCTGCTTTTTGTGCAGCGTGTCCCTCTTTTTATGTTAGTGGCCCCTTTCTGATAGATTGAGCACTCTCTTTTATGCCCAGTGTAATTGTTTAGTCGGTGTGTCTTATCTTTGCCCCTTTTTTTAAAATTTTTTAGACTTTTGGCTTGCTTCTGTTTTTATGTGCGCACCTGCGCGTGGATGATGGCTCCTAGCTGCCTTGCGGTCCCCCGGTCTGTCTTGCCTGCTCTCCTCTATGAGTCCGCACATGTGATGGACCCAGCTTGTTAGCCCTACTTGCAGTGTTTTACCCGCATGTGTAAAGCAGTGTTGCGGTACCAACAGGATACCAAGGGTTAATACCAGGGATCCTCGATCAGTTTCCCTGCAAACATGAGACCAAGCTCCACATTTCAGGTTTAAAAAAGAATATATTTATTAAAGGCTGAATGCCTAGTATTTATACAGGTTTTGACCCCAGATGGGGGGGTTGAATATAACCCTGGCTTCAGGTTACAGAGGGCATTGGTTAAACAGTAAAGCAAACATATGAACAATGCATCAAACCTCTAAGAATTGTCTATTCACAGGTAAAACAGATTAACATATTAAGTACTCAGACAATCTGATGTTGGGCAGTCTAGTTAACATAATCACACAAAACCCAATCAGTTTACCTACACAGACTCCTGAGACACAATCAGATCTTAAACATACATAAAATACATCTTATTACAGAATATAGGAACAGTTCTTATTAGCTATAAAGTCTTTTATGCCCACTTGGCTTATAGAGTCACAATTGCTCCCACAAGGGGCACTCACACCCTGTACCCATCCTGTATTTATGGATACAGGGTGACATAGACATAAGACAGAGTTATGAAAGTACATGGGGTGTCCAGCATATAAAATTCCATATTTCCATGCAGTCTCTGGGTATCCTTAAGCCCATGTACCTCCAGCCCAAAGAATGTTCCATAACAGGCCCTCCAATGTACAGTGGCGAGATTGGTTTTGTCACATCTCTCCCCTTTTCCAAACAGACTAACAGGGTATCTGACCTCCTGCCGGTCAGTGCCCTGGTTAGTCCAGCAACCCACCCATAAAACACAATTAGTAGTACAGCCCACCCATAATAAATGGTTACTACACCTGAGTACGGGGAAAACTTGTCCATGTCCAGGTGCCTCACCACAGCTGTGTGGGGGACTGGTACGCTGAATTGGTGGGTTGCGAGGTGGGCAGAGACCAGCTGTACTCTGCCCGGGTGCCAGCACTACCATGGAAGTAGCCTGGTGGGAGCCTGGTTGCTGGAGGGGGAGACCGACTGTCTCCCCTTTGGATACATAGCTGTGCTGCTGGAGGGGGAGACCAATCGTCTCCCCTTTGGCTAAACAGCCGTGTTGCTGGGGGACAGGACCAACTGTCCCTACCCCTTGTAACGCAGCCTGCCGCTGGGGAATGGAGTCTGGGCTCCCAATTCCCTGTATATTCCTCTGCTGCTGGGGGACAGGACCAACTGTCTCTGCCCCCTGTAACTCAGCCTGCCGCTGGGGAATGGAGTCTGGATCTGGGTCTTTCACCTTGCTGTCCTGCTGAGCCTTCCCAATGGAGTGGAAGAGATCTCGGTAGTCCTGCTCCAGTTCCCACTCCAGGGCTGCTAAGTGAGCCAGGTCTGGCTCTACTTCATGGGGGTCAGCCCAGTCATGCCTAGCCTCCCTCTGGTTTGTCATGCTCAGCTGTCCATGGTATATACTGTGCCATATACCACCAGAGCGCCTGGTAGGCATGTCAGTTTGCTGGGACAATCCATCTGTATTCCCGTTATGAGAGAGAATTCCTGTCCATACAAACAAGGGTTCATATTCCTCAGTGCCCAGACCAGGGCCAAACAGTCCTTCAAAATCCCATCAGCTTCTTTACGAGTTTTCTGTACCTGCTCTTTATAGGTATCCACAATCCCTTCATACTGACATAGGGTGCCCTTGAGTTGCTGCACCTCACTATGAGCCAGCGTCAGCTTCTCCTCAAGTGTCGCTAAGTTTGTCTTTAAGGTTTCATGTCCCACTCTCAAGCTGGTGTTTTCTGCAGTCTGTCGGTGCAGCTTGTCTAGCAGAGATTCACGTTCTAAACGTGCTTTTTCCTCTGCGCTCCTCTTCTCCTTCATCAGCGCATTGTAACGGGACCTCCACATATCAATAGCGGATAGAGATTTACTGAGCTCAGCGTCCTGGGGCTTAGCAGCAGGTGGGTCAGTCTCTGCTGCACGGATCTGGGCATGGGTAGTCACAGAGTTAACATCAGCGGGACCCATAGGAGCGTAGGCAGAAACAAGGGGGGCCAAGTCATTTCCAAGAAGAACATCAGCAGGTAAGTCCTTCTTGACCCCCACATTCACAGGTCTAGCGCCCACTCCCCAATCCAAATGTACCCTGGCAACAGGTAGGCTGAACACATCGCCCCCTGCTACCCTCACAGCCACAGTGTCTCCAGTGTACTGTTTCTCAGACACCAAGTTCTTTTGAAGCAAGGTCATGGTAGCACCAGTATCCCGTAGACCACTGACCTTCTTCCCATTCACTTTAACCAGTTGCCGGTTATTCCGGTGGGCAGCTTGCACAAGGTCTGCCTCATGTAGGATGCTCCAGCATTCTTGCGCCTCTACGTAGCAGGCCGCAGGCTGAGGATTACGTGGGATTCCGCCGGCGGGTCTTCTCCAGGACTGCGCTTGGTTCGCTGCGTTTAGGGGACACTCTGGTCTTTTGTGCCCTAGTTGCTTACATCTAAAGCACCGAATAGGTTGTGAGTAGCACCGCAAATTGAACAGGGCTCTCTGAGGGTAGTTCGTGGCCGGAGGCCGTGTGGTATAGTGGTGCGCCGGGGTTTGGTAACTGGCAGCTGCTGGGGTGGCTGGGGGTCTGTACTCCACTCTAGCAGGGGGCTTAGTGGTAGCAGTGTCCAGTTTGCGGGCATCCGTATACTCATCTGCCAAGCGAGCCGCTTCCTGCAGGGTGGAGGGTTTACGGTCCCGAACCCACTCTCGAACTCCTGCGGGTAACTTGTCGAAGCAATGTTCCAACAGGAATAGCTGCAGCACCTCTTCCCCAGATATGGCTTGGCACCCCGCTATCCAGTGAGCTGCTGTGCGGTGCACCTTACATGCCCACTCAAGGTAGGAATCTCCAGATAATTTAACAGTGTCTCTGAACCGCCTCCGGTATGCCTCCGGTGTAACCGCATACCTGGAGAGCAGAGCCTCTTTTACAGTATTATAATCCCTGACTTCCTCATCTGGAATGGCCCGAAAAGCCTCTCTGGCCCGGCCGGATAATTTTCCAGATAATATCGTGACCCAGTCCTCTGCGGGTACCTTGTGTAGTGCACATTGCCTCTCAAAATCCGCAAGGTACCCATCAATCTCTCCTTCTGTTTCCAGGAAGTTTTTAAAAGCTGCAAAATTTACTTTTCTCTTTTCCATCTTAGTCAGTATTGTAATAATCCCCCTCTTCCTGAGGTTACTGGCTTGTGTAGTTGCTCTTCTGGGCGATAAGGTTCATTCCGTCGCTTGCCACCAATTGTTGCGGTACCAACAGGTTACCAAGGGTTAATACCAGGGAACAATGTCCTGCATACAGAATCAGCACTTCACAACCTCGATCAGTTTCCCTGCAAACATGAGACCAAGCTCCACATTTCAGGTTTAAAAAAGAATATATTTATTAAAGGCTGAATGCCTAGTATTTATACAGGTTTTGACCCCAGATGGGGGGGTTGAATATAACCCTGGCTTCAGGTTACAGAGGGCATTGGTTAAACAGTAAAGCAAACATATGAACAATGCATCAAACCTCTAAGAATTGTCTATTCACAGGTAAAACAGATTAACATATTAAGTACTCAGACAATCTGATGTTGGGCAGTCTAGTAAACATAATCACACAAAACCCAATCAGTTTACCTAGACAGACTCCTGAGACACAATCAGATCTTAAACATACATATAATACATCTTATTACAGAATATAGGAACAGTTCTTATTAGCTATAAAGTCTTTTATGCCCACTTGGCTTATAGAGTCACAATTGCTCCCACAAGGGGAACTCACACCCTGTACCCATCCTGTATTTATGGATACAGGGTGACATAGACATAAGACAGAGTTATGAAAGTACATGGGGTGTCCAGCATATAAAATTCCATATTTCCATGCAGTCTCTGGGTATCCTTAAGCCCATGTACCTCCAGCCCAAAGAATGTTCCATAACAGGCCCTCCAATGTACAGTGGCGAGATTGGTTTTGTCACAAGCAGGCTCACTCACCTCTGCTCTGAGCGATCTTCTCTTTCTCAACGGGGTGTTTGATGATTTTTCAGGCTTCTCTTTCAGCGATACTGGTCTCTGGTATTTGAGCACCTCAGTGGTGATTACATTGGGCTATGTCTGTATATTTGTTTGGCCATATTTATTAGGTCTGAATAGTGGGGCCTAGGAGCTGTTAATTCAGTCAGCCATCTCCCTGTGCGGCGAAGCTCCGCCCCTCGCGTGCATTGAAATTCTATTTACAGGCGACTAAGGATTTTCGTCAGTCTCCTGCTCTGTTTGTAATTTTCTCTGGAAAAAGTAAGGGGCAGAAAGCTACGGCTACTTCTCTTTCTTTGTGGCTGAAGAGTATCATTCTCTTGGCTTATGAAACTGCTGGACAGCACGCTACTGAGAGAGTTACTGCTCATTCTACGAGGGCTGTTTCCTCTTCCTGAGCATTCAAAAATGAAGGTTCTGTGGAACAGATTTGCAAGGCTGCAACTTGGTCCTCTGTTCACACTTTTTTAAAATTCTATAAATTTTATACTTTTGCCTCGGCTGAGACTTCTTTTGGGAGAAAGGTTTTTCAAGCAGTGGTGCCTTCCATTTAGGTTCCCTTTCTTGTCCCACCCTTATCTGTGTCCTCTAGCTTGGGTATTGATTCCCAATAGTAATTCGATGATCCGTGGGCTCACCGTGTCATTAGAAAGAAAACAAAATTTATGCTTACCTGATAAATTTCTTATTTTCTTGACACGGTGAGTCCACGGCCCGCCCTGTTTTCTTAAGGACAGGGATTTTTGTTCTAAACGTCAGACACCTCTGCACCTTGTTGCTTCCTTTCTCTCCTTTGCTTCGATCGAATGACTGGGGTTGGAGGGAAGGGTGATATTTAACAGCTTTGCTGTGGTGCTCTTTGCCGCCTTCTGCTGGGCAGGAGTGATATTCCCATTTGTGAACTTGTGGGGTATAATCCCCACTGGGCCTCCCAAATAGTTTCATGCTGCCCTTTGTTGAAAGTTTGAGTAAGTTTACTCAGCCTTTTCTTTTCTCCACAGGTCCATGTGAGGTAGGAAGCCCCTCTCATACCAAGTGAACTGTCCTGCTGCTGGACAGATTTTTGAGGTAAGTGTCTATTTCTTTCCCTGTTTTGATATAGGAGAATTTGGCACTTTGGCAGTTAATATCGTCTAAATATACAATCAGCCTTCTAGGTTAACGGTTTATTGTATGGCAGTTTTGTAGGCACTGATGATGTTTGGAGGCTCAGTTTATTATGTTTTCACTTTGGTGTACATGTTTTTTGTTTGTGTATTAATGGCTACCGGGAGGTTTGTTAGGCCATGCCCACAACAGGCGGGCTTATCTGAGATAGCAAGGACATTTTTGACGCCCTTTTAGCGGTTTCCTGTTGTTCCTGGATGTTGCAGCTCTGTTGCATAGCTCCTCAGAGGTTGTTCAGTGTTCTCTCCGGTGCGGCTGTGTGGGGGTCTGGATCATTTTCTGACTTTGTTTCCGGCAGCAAGGAGGTCAGGTAGGCACCTCAGCAGAGCTTGCTGAGGTGTGGAGGTTGCCTGTTGTCTTTCTGTGGGGCTGCTGCTCTGTTTATATTTAAGTTTCTGTCTGAATTTCAGGGACTATAACGTTAGTGTCTCTTTTTGCATTCATTTTGTGAAAAATTGTTGTTGCAAGATTTATTGTGCAGTTTATTTAAGGATTTTTTATTCGGGGGAAAAAAGTCTGTTTAAAATTTAAAGGGACAGTAACGTTTTTTGTTTCATTAAAATTCTGATTTGAACTTTTTTTTTAATTGATTAAGGTTTTTTCCTTTGCAATAAGATGGACCAAGAGGCCCTGCAAGCTGTTGTTGAGCCTCCTATCCCTTTTTGTTCCTCTTGTATTGAGAGAACATTACATTACAAGGATAGACTTTTTTGATTCTGAGCCTTCATTGTCTAGGGCGGATGTTGTTCAGGAGTCTCCTGTTCAGGCTAATACGCAGCTTTCTCCTCAAACGTCCCCATCTTCGGCAGTGCCCTGTCTTTCATCTCAGGTTGGTTTTTCCTTGCACAATATGGCTACTCATATATCCTTGGCAGTATCTGAGGCTTTGTCTGCTTTTCCTATGTTGCAGGGGAAGTTCAAGAGGAAGTATAAGGTTTCTGATGCTGTTGCAATTGTGTCTAGTGTTTCTTCTCATAAGTCTGAGGAGAAAGATACTTCAGTAGCATCTGAGGGTGAGATCTCTGATTCTGATAGTGTAAATCCTTCTTCTGAACCTGAGGTTGTTTCCTTTAGGTTTAAGCTAGAGCACCTCCGTTTGTTACTCAAGGAGGTTTTGGCTACCTTGGATGACTCTGAGGCGTCAGTCATGGTTATTCCTAAGAAATCTAGTAAACATAATAAGTTTTTTGATGTCCCTTCCTCTATGGAAGTTTTTTCTATACTATATCGTGTTTCAGATATTATTGCACGAGAATGGGAGAAGCCTGTGATTCCTTTTTCCCCTTCTCCAATTTTTAGGAAGATGTTTCCTATTGCTGTTTCTATTAAGGAATCTTGGCAGATGGTTCCCAAGGTGGAGGGAGCAGTTTCCACTCTGACCAAGAGGACCACTATTCCTATTGAGGACAGCTGTACCTTTAAAGATCCTATGGATAAGAAGTTGGAAGCTTTGCTTAAAAAGATTTATGTTCACCAGGGGTATCAATGGCACCCGGCTGCATGTATTGCTACTATTCTATACTCTGATTCTATTCAGCAAGATACTCCTCTTGAAGAAATTCAAGATAGAATCAAGGCTTTGAAGTTGGCTAATTCCTTTATTGCAGATGCTTCTCTACAGGTCATCAAGTTGGGAGCTAAAATTTCTGGTTTTTAGCTCGATGAACTTTATGGTTAAAATCCTGGTCTGTGGATGTGTCCTCTAAGTCTAAGCTTTTGTCTATTCCTTACAAGGGTAAGACCTTGTTTGGTTGATATTATTTCTGATATTATTGGAGGAAAGGGGAATTCTTTTCCTCAGGATAAAATAAATAAAAAGAAGGGTCGGCAGAGTAATTTTCGTTCCTTTCGTAACTTCTCTGTTAAATCTTCCTCTTCTTCCTCCAAGCCATCTTGGAAGTCAAATTAGTCTTGGAATAAGGGGAAGCAGTCCAAGAAGCCTGTTGCTGACTCAAAATCAGCATGAAGGGTCTGCCCCCCATCTGGGAATGGATCTTTTGGGGGGCAGACTCTTTCTTTGCTCAAGCTTGAGATGTTCAGGATCCCTGGGTGGTAGATATCGTGTCCCAGGGTTACAAACTAGAGTTCAATAATTTTTCCTCCCAGAGGCAGGTTTCTTCTCTCCAGGTTATCTGTAAACCAGATAAAAGGAGAGGCGTTCTTACGTTGTGTTCAGAATCTTTCTGACATGGGAGTGATAGTTCCTGTTCTGGTTCAGGAACAGGGTCTGGGTTTTTATTCCAATCTCTTTGTCGTTCCCAAAAAGGAGGAAACTTTCAGACCTATTTTAGATCTCAAGAGTGTGACCACAGTGGATCTAAAGGATGCGTATCTGCATATTCATATTCACAGGGATCATCAAAGGTTCCTAAGATTTGCATTTTCAGTTTGTAGCTCTTCCTTTTGGTCTGGCAACAGATTCCAGAATTTTTTCAAAGGTCCTGGGAGCATTGTTGGCGGTGCTTCATTTGAAGGGTGTTGCAGTGCCTCCTTATCTGGACAACATTCTAGTTCAGGCTCCATCTTTTCAACTAGCAAACTCCCACACTGAGTTGTTGTCTTTTCTGTGCTCCCACGGTTGGAAGGGGAATTTAGGAAAAAGTTCCTTGATTCCGGCTACAAGAGTGGTATTTTTGGTGACCATTATAGATTCTCTAGAGATGAAGATTTTTCTGACAGATGCAAGAAAGTCAAAGATTTTCAATACGTGTTTTGCTCTTCAGTCCCTTCTTCAGCCGTCAGTGGCTCAGTGCATGGAGGTTATTGGTCTGATGGTTTCAGTCATGGACATCATTCCGTTTGCTCAGCTCCATCTCAGACCTCTGCAGTTATGTTTGCTCAGGCAGTGGAACGGGGATTATGCGGATCTATCTTTAAAGATTGTTCTAGATCAGATGTCCAGAGATTCTCTTCCATAATGGTTGTCTCAGGATCTTCTCTTTCATGGAACTTGCTTTCGCAGACCTGCCTGGGTGATTGTGACCACGGATGCCAGTTTGCTGGGTTGGGGTGCTGTCTGGGGCTCATTAAAGGCTCAAGGTCTATGGACTCGGGAGGAGTCGGTTCTTCCAATAAATGTTTTGGAACTGAGAGCAATTTTCAATACATCTCATCAGAATGCCAAGCTCCCGATGTATGGGTCGAGGTCAAAGGATCCTCAGGCTGTTCTGATAGATGCTCTGGCAGTTCCTTGGACTTTCAGTCTGGCATATGTGTTCTCTCAATTTGCTCTTCTTCCTCGGGTCATTGCTTGGATCAAACAAGAGAGGGCACCGGTGATTCTCATTGCTCCAGCGTGGCCTCGCAGAATCTGGTTTGCAGATCTGGTGGAGATGTCTTCTCTTCCACCTTGGCGTCTTCCATTAAGTAAGGACCTTCTTCTGCAGGGTCCCTTCCTTCATCCAAATCTCGTTTTTCTGAAACTGACTGCTTGGAGATTGAATGCTTAATTCTTTCTAAGCGTGGTTTTTCTGAGTCAGTCATTGAGACTATGATTCAGGCTCGTAAGTCTGTGTCTAGGAAGATTTATTATAAGATTTGGCATAAATATTTCTATTGGTGTGAATCCAAAGGCTACTCGTGGAGTAGAGTTAGGGTTCCTATGATTTTGTCTTTTCTCCAGGAGGGTTTGGAGAAAGGTTCATCTGCTAGTACCCTGAAGGGTCAAATTTCTGCTTTATCTATTTTATTGCATAAGCGACTGGCGGATGTGCCAGATGTTCATTCTTTTTGTCATGCCTTGGTTAGAATCTGGCCTGTGTTTAAGTTTGCTACTCCACCTTGGAGTCTTAATTTGGTTCTTAGAGTCCTTCAACAGGCTCCGTTTGAACCTATGCATTCTTTGGATATTAAGATGTTATCTTTGAAGGTTTTGTTTATGGGGGCTATTTCTTTGGCTCGAAAAGTTTTGGAGCTTTCAGCCTTACAGTATGAATTGCCTTTTCTTATTTTTCACTCTGATAAGGTGGTTCTGCGTACTGCTTTGGGTTTTCTTCCCAAGGTTTTTTCTGATAAGAATATTAATCAAGAGATTGTTGTTCCTTCTTTGTGTCCTAATCCTTCTTCTCATAAGGAGCGTTTGTTACACAACCTGGATGTGGTTCGTGCATTGAAATATTATTTGCAGGCGACTAAGGTTTTTCTCCAGTCTTCTTCTTTATTTGTTTTTTTTTTTCTGGGAAGCGTAAGGGCAAGAAAGCTACGGCTACTTCTCTCTCTTGTTGGTTGAGGAGTGTTTTTCGCTTGGCATATGAGACTGCTGGTCAGCAGCCTCTTGAGAAAATCACGGCTCATTCCACGAGGGCTGTTTCATCTTCATGGGCTTTCAAAAATGGAGCTTCCGTAGATCATCTTTGCAAGGCTGCGACTTGGTCATCTTTGCATATTTTCTTCTACAAGATACGACGAGCCCACGGATTTCATCCTTGTGGGATATTAACTTCCTGCTAACAGGAAGTGGCAAAGAGCACCACAGCAGAGCTGTATATATAGCTCCTCCCTTCCCTCCACCCCCAGTCATTCTCTTTGCCTGTGTTAGTAATAGGAAGAGGTAAAGCCAGGTGTTAGTTTTAGATTCTTTAATCAAGAAGTTTTTTATTTTAAATGGTACCGGTGAGTACTATTTTCCTCAGGGAGATATGAGAAGATTTCTGCCCTGAGGTTGATAATCTTAGCAAATGTAACTAAGGTCCTTGTTGGTTCCCACAGAACTTCTGAAGGTAGTGCAAGAGAAATCTTCAGTGTGGAGAACGGTGTCATGCTACAAGCAGCATTGAGGTATGTTCAGTCTTTTATTCTGAGGAGACTTGGTATATCAGAGCTGGCTGACATTTGTTTCGCTGCAAGGGAAGGGGTAAGCAGTAGACCTGTACAATGAGGGTGTTACTGAGAGACCTATGTTTATTCATATTGCCTAACATATAACGTTATACTATAAGGGGCTTGACACTGGGAGAGGCAGCTTGAGAATTATAGATTATTAACAAGGGCTGCAAGTTTATTTATTTTCAAAGGGACCAAATGGCTTGTTTTCAGACCGCTTCCCATGCGGTTGTTCAGACTATTAGCACGACGTCCATGAGGGGCGCGCAGTTGACTCTGACTGAGAAGGCAGCAGGCATTTGCTCCGGTGGGGCCTAAACTTCTGTTCTGTTCACAAGATCGTTGTAGAGTCTTTTTGCAGTACCCTGGGGGCAGGTAGGAGCCACAGCAGAGCTGTGGCGAGGTGCAGGGGTCATTTTTTCATTCAAACATATTGTTTTTGCTTAAAAATGTCTCTTAGGTGGGCGGAGTTAACCGCTGAATGAAGAGGTTGTGCGGCTGAGAAGCTCTGAGACATTAGAAGGCAAATTAATATTAAAAACCTATCATAATAGAAAATTTTACTTGCCTTTAATCCCTGTTAGCTTGGAGAAGCGTAAGGAGTGCTAACAGGTGACTTTGCAGACCGGGTTCGCCTTCTGAAGTTCCGCAAACTCTGATCCCTGCTATATAGTGCAGCCACAGCGGAACAGCAAGCCAACAACACAGCCACACTTTGTAAGTGCCTGCTTCACACCTGGAGGGTTGGGGATCCGCTCTTGTGGTCACCTGCTGCAGAACTGAGAGACTCTTAAGCCACACTGACTGGTCCCAAGCTAAGAAGTGACGGTCCACCGACGCCCGCTATTGATCCCAGCTATGAGTGATGGGAGCACTGAGGAGGCTCAGTTTCTAGGTAAGACCTCAGTATAGAAGCTCCGGTGGCTAAGGAGGTTCAGGGGTTACAGTGGCCTCAATTGATTTGCTATATACAGTGTGTTGCTGACTGATCTGGGCCCCGTAATCTACAGAAAGTAATACTGAGGTGGGAGCCTTCCATATAATACATACATCTGCTTTGACACTTGGGGAAAGTTCAGAATAAGCTCTACAGAGAGTGATCCCACTATACTAAGTTTGAGCAGGTCTGGGGACAATCAAATCCACTACATAGGATTTGGCGCGAAGATCCGCCATTTTAGCTGTCTTGTTGCGCAGCTCCCTTGATCCACTTGCCGCTGGAATGTGCTGCAGACAGATTAGCTAAAGGAAGCTCAGAATACACTTAACCCTACATAGGAACTTACAAGGTATTAAAATACCTGTACCAGTACAGCCCTAAAAAACTGCAACAAATATATCTGAGGGTAGTGTTTTGAGAAACTATACTGCACACCACACAGTTGAATCCTATCCCTGATTTAAAGACACAGAGTTGAAAATTCTGGACATTTCCCGTCTTGGTCCAGTGAGGACACTGTCCCCGAGGAGCTGCACCAAACAGAAATTATCTGATGTAGGTGCATTATTGTCATTTCTCTCTCTGACATCCTTAAGATTAAAGTGGTCATAGCTCTGGCCTTAATAAATAGAGAATCCTAAACCATGATCTCACATTAGAACCCTTTGATGGGGGAGAAGTGGGGGTACTAGGCAACGACAGCAACACTCGGAGCTTGTTCTAGCAGTCAGAACAGGGGATACTACCCACCAAAGGGACCAATTGGTCAGAAAATAGTTACAAGGTGTAGCATCACCAAATTGTCTACAATCCTATTAGCAGAGAAATCTCCAATTGCTGGTTCAAAATGGCACATTCTAATAAGAAAAAGCATCAACAAAGAAATGGAGAAGGTCCCAAACGCAACAGTAGCGGACCATTTTAATAGTAGAATGCTCTCTGACAGAGATGGATCAGATTTAGAATCCAGGGATTCGCACACCTCATATAAGGAGACGTCAGACCTAGAGACTCAAGCTAAGGGGAAACCATCTCAACCTGATTCTAAGGTCCTGGAGTCAATTAATGCCCTATCGTCAAAGATAGACACCCACTACACCTCCCTCAGGAGTGAAATCCGGAACACTGTAGCGGACTTAAGAAGAGACCTTAACACACAAAACGAAAGAACAGAAGCTTTGGAGAGGAAACAAGAGGACGATATATTTTTCTAGTATGCAAGCTCAATAATATCCTTTTTACTCTGGTCAATATATATGCCCCCAATGTAAAACAGACGCAATTTCTTAACAAAGTCCTTAGGCAAGTAACATCCATCAGACAAGGGGAACTCTATGTGGGCGGGGATTTTAACCTTACCTGGGACCCTGATATAGATAAATTGGTGCCTCTTACAACCAGATCTTCACAGTCCAAAGCAAGTGCATTCCGGATTCCAATTATATGACGCTTGGCGGGCATATAATACATCAGTGCGAGATTATACCTTTTATTCGAACCCTCATGGGTCGTTCTCTAGAATAGACACCTTTTTTGTCACAGCTAAACTCTTGGATAAAGTGGAGAGATCCAACCTCTTGGTCTGATCATCACTCAGTGACACTAGAGATAGGTCCGATTATTACTAACGAAGGTTATGTGTGGAGGTTAGCAGATTGGCTGATTCAGTCACCTCCGGATGTACAAAACTCTACCGAGACCATAATAGAATTTTTTAAATTAAATGATGATGGCCAAACAAGCTCTCAAAATCTGTGGCAACTCTCAAAGTGTATATGAGAGGCCACTATATTAAATCAGCAGCTAAAGCGAAAAGAATAAGAGGGGGTACATTGGCTGAATTAACGTGTAAACTAAGAGACTGTCAGCTTAAAATCTCCAGGGCTTATTCTATTGAGGTTAATAGCCAGATACAAACCTTAAAAAACCAGATTAGACAGCTAGAACTTTTGAGAGTCCAGAGGACTCTAGATAAGTTCAGACAGAAATTTTATTATTGTAATAACAAACCTACTACATTCCTAGCAAATAAATTACGCAACAGAGCAGCTCAAAAACGAATAGCGTCTATTAATAGGGGCGATGCTAATGCTAATGTCACCTCTCCAAAAGAAATTGGTCTAGCCTTTTGTGAATTCTACAGGTCGCTATATAATATTCAATACAAACTCATTGAAAGATGCAATTGGGTCTTTCTTGAAAAATTTGGAGCTCCCCACTTTGTCAGAGGATAACGCAAAATTCCTAAGAGGTCAAATATCGACTGAAGAGATTAAACTAGCAATTAGGCAACTTAAGATAGGGAAAGCTCCTGGCCCAGATGGTTACACAGGCCTTCACACATCTAATTATACCTATATTACATCGATTTTTCAATGAGATTATGCAACAAGATATTAGACTCCAAGATATTAGCCAATCGTTTAGCTAAAGTGGTGCCAACATTGATACACGGGGACCAGGTTGGGTTCATACCAGGCCGGGAGGGACCAGATAATGCCAGAAGATTAGTCCATATAATGTCAGAGGCCAAGAGAAGAAAGGTTCCCCTCCTCGCCCTGTCACTTGACGCAGAAAAGGCTTTTGACAGGGTGAGGTGGGATTACTTATGGGAAACACTAGGGGGTTTTGGTATTCCAACCCAATTCACAAAGGCAGTGAGGACCTTATATTCTTGCCCTACAGCGGTGGTGAGAGGAGTGGGATTTCAATCGGAAAAATTTGTGGTGTCTAACGGAACCAGACAGGGGTACCATTTGTCACCCTTATTGTTCGCACTGGCTATAGAACCGCTAGCCCAAGCCATTAGAAGAAACAAAAGAATAGAGGGCATCACCTTTAGAGACTCTACACATAAAACCGCGCTTTTCGCAGATGACATCACTCTTGTATTGACCTCCCCAAAGACCTTTTTACCTTCCCTTATGGAAGTCATCAGATTATTTGGAGAACTAAGCTTCTATAAGTTGAACTTGTCTAAAACCGAAGCGTTATCAATTGATATCAGTAGTTTCAGACATTAAATGTAGATACAATTTCAACTGGATGGAAAACAGCATAAAACACTTGGGGGTACATCTAAGTCCTGATATGCCCACAATGGTAAATAGAAACTTCACTGATAGAATGCAAGAGTTTAAAAAGATTTTGGAGTTGTGGGAGTACTCGGAAATTTCGTGGACAGGTAGAATTGCCTCAATAAAAATGTAATTTCTACCAAAAATCACATATCTTTTCCGCTGTATTCCTATCCAAATACCCAGATCGATAATTAATCGATTGCAAAGTATGATATCAGCATATATCTGGAGAGGCAAGAAACCGAGGGTTTCAGGAAGTATTCTGCAAAGAGCGATTAAACAAGGAGGCTTGGCGTTACCAAGCATCCTAGCATATCATGATGCGGCTAGGTTCTCTCACATTTTGGGGTGGAGTACTGCTGACTTCAATCTCAGATGGCAAGAAGTGGAAAGAGATACTTTGCCGTTGAACATGAAACTGACTGATCTGATCTGGATTCCTGTCCACTACCAGAATAAGTTAGGAATAACACAGCCAGTTATTTTGGATGCCCTCAAGTTTTGGGACAAAAACAGACATAGGCCACATATAGCCCCGCATCCGTCTCCCATCCATCCTGTTGTTAGCGTAGCTTGGTGTCTTCAAGAAACTCACATGAATATATGGCTAGAACTTGGAGATATGTTAGTTGAGGATATTCGTGAAGGTGCAGATCACTTTTCACTTAATTCCTTTATGTCAAAATAACATATCCCTAAAATTTTTTGTTTTGAAACACTTCGACTACTCGGTTTTTTGAGGAGCTGGGGATTACAAAATAGTAAGTGGAGGGAAAGAACTAAATGGGAAACATGTTGGTCTTCTGGTCATAAACCTAAGTGTCTGATGTCCTTTCTCTACTCTTTATTAATTGGGGAACAGGCACTAACGAAAACCATAACTCCGCTGGCTTGGGAGAGGGACTTGTATGAGACTTTTGTCCTAAGAGATTGGCACAGAGAGATGGTGATTGCCAGGAGGTATCTTCATTGTTCTACTATCTGGGAAATCCACTATAAAATAGTCTACAGATGGCATCTGGTACCTAAGCGTGTACATCAATTTTATCCCACTTCTTCTCCAGTTTGTTGGAGGAATTGCAGTCAGATAGGTACCTGGATGCATGTGTGATGGGAGTGCCCCAAGATTAGGCAGTTTTGGCGGACTTGTATGAAACTTTTGGGAGATTTACATTACAATCTTCCTTTTTCGCCCACTCTCAGTTTACTGCATCTGAACTCTCCTAGAATGCCCCTGCTGAGAAAGATTTTTTAAATTTATTTTCTTACAGCTGCCAAATTAATAATTGCTAGGAAATGGAAACAGACAGCACCTCCTTCCATTCAGAATGTAGTAGAACAACTCAAATATATGAAACAAATGGAAAAATACGTATATAACCTTACGGGGAAGACTGACCTACATATTATGGTGTGGGAGGGATGGACGGACCTCTTTGGCGAATGACTAAGAGAGGCTAACAGGTAGTTGAGAATAGTGACTCCGATAGTATGCACAACAGTTAAAGCAGACCGTTTCAACATTTCCCCCTCCCCCCTACTCCCCCCCTTTTTTTCCCTCTTCTTTTACGAACTAAAAGAGAAATATTTATGGCCTTGATAGTCATGCCATTAATCCACTGGTGGTTGAAAAAATGATACTTTTTGACTTGCCTTCTAATATTATATGTCAAGTAGGAGCAACTTGTTATGACTTCCTATATTATGCAATATACTAGATAATAAATACGTTCTTATTATACTTAGTTTATCATTCTATAAGCTGTATAAGTTTTTCTGGATGTAAAAAATTATGGAAAGTTTATTGTGCTTTAACATAGGAAACAAAGTAAAAAAAGAGGTAACACTAGATTGTGAATATTTTACTTTGTATTCGCATACAATCTCTCTAATTCTTCTTCCGTTCTGTAATTGGGGAGAGTTGAATATGAGATATTTATATTAAGTTCTCTTTGCTGATTATTATTTTTCACTGTCACATGGATAAGTGTTGTTTTGTATGCCAAATTTACCAAAATGATACAAAATGTATGTTTCTTGTATTGCCTCAATAAAAAACTTTGATTTAAAAAAAAAAAAAAAAAAAAAAAATGTCTCTTAGAGGGTAAATTTCCATTTTCCTTACAGGGTGCAATAATTTTTGGGCCAATTGAATATAAATATTTAATTGTGTAACTTTTATTAACGTTTTTGTCAATCTGAGAAAAATTGTGCGCTTTTTATTTCTTAAAGGCGCAGTACACATTTTTCAAAAAGTGTTTTAAATCAATAAATAAGGTGATTTACGACTATTGTGGTTATTGCTAATCTGTCAACATGTCTGACATTGAGGAAACGAATTGCTCTATGTGTTTAGAAGCCATTGTGGTACCCCCTCTTACTTCGTGTACCTCTTGTATTGAAAGGGCCTTACAATGTAAAAAGCATATTTTAGGTAATGAAAGTGTGCCTAAGGATGATTCTCAGTCTGAAGAGAATCAGGATATGCCATCTAATTCTCCCCAAGTGTCACAACCTTTAACGCTCACACAAGCGACGCCAAGTACATCAAGTGCGTCTAATTCTTTTACTCTGCAGGATATGGCTGCAGTTATGTCAACTACCCTTACAGAGGTATTATCTAAATTACCAGTGTTACAGGGTAAACGCAGTAGGTCAGGTATTAATGTACATACTGAATCCTCTGATGCTTTGTTGGCTATTTCCGATATACCCTCAGAGGGCTCTGAGTTGGGGTCAGGGAATTATTGTCTGAGGGAGAAATTTCAGACCCAGGAAGTATGTTACCTCAGACATATTCGGACGTCATGTCTTTTAAATTTAAGCTTGAACACCTTCACCTGTTACTTAGGGAGGTTTTAGTGACTCTGGATGATTGTGACCCTATTGTAATCCCACCAGAGAAATTGTGTAAAATGGACAAATATTTGGAGGTACCTACTTACACTGATGTTTTTCTGGTTCCTAAAAGAATTTCGAAAATTATAAAAAAGGAATGGGACAGACCGGGTATAACGTTCTCTCCTCCCCCTAATTTCAAGAAAATGTATCCCATATCAGACACCATTCGGGACTCTTGGCAGTCGGTCCCTAAGGTGGAGGGAGCTATTTCTACCCTGGCTAAGCGTACAACTATACCTATTGAAGACAGTTCAAAGACCCTATGGATAAGAAGTTAGAGGGTCTTCTAAAGAAATTATTTATTCATCAGGGTTTCCTTTTACAACCAACAGCTTGCATTGTCCCAGTCACTACTGGAGCAGCTTTTTGGTTCGATGCTCTAGAAGAATCTCTAAAGGTTGAAACTCCTTTACAAGATATTTTAGATAGAATTAAGGCTCTCAAGCTAGCTAATTCTTTTATTACAGATGCCGCATTTCAAATTGCTAAGTTAGCGGCGAAAAATGCAGGATTTGCCATTTTAGCGCGTAGAGCGCTATGGCTCAAATCGTGGTCTGCTGATGTGTCATCAAAATCTAAGCTTTTAGCTATTCCTTTCAAGGGTAAGATCCTATTCGGGCCTGAATTGAAGGAAATCATTTCTGACATTACGGGAGGTAAAAGCCACACTCTACCTCAGGATAAGTCCGTTAAGATGAGGGGAAAACAAAATTATTTTCGTTCCTTTCTAAATTTTAAAGGAGTACCCTCTGCTTCCTCTTCCTCCACAAAGCAGGAAGGGAATTTTGCTCAATTCAAGTCCGTCTGGAGACCCAACCAGGCTTGGAATAAAGGTAAACAATCCAAGAAGCCCGCTGCTGCTACAAAGACAGCATGAAGGGGCGGCCCCTGATCCAGGACCCAATCTAGTAGGGAGCAGACTTTCTTTCTTTGTTGTCAGGGTACAGGTAAATGATATATATATATATATATATATATATATATATATATATATATATATATATATTATATATATATGTAAATAGGACAGGTGAATGTGTTTATGTATGAAACCATATTTTTATCAGATATTTCTAAAATAGGGTTGCAATTCTGATGTCAGTATTTGATTCAAAACCCACATGATTTGAATACACATCTCAAGACTTAAATACAGGCAGGATGTCTAAAGAAATTTCAAAAGGCAACATTTGCTCCTTAATTAGGAAGTGCAAACTTCAGAGCCCTCTTTACCCCATGCAGTGAGTGAAGACGAAGTGTCTGGAAATTTTCTTTAAGGTAGGATGAGATTTGGGGGAAGGAGCAGTGTTGGTTGAAGAAATGACTGTTAACAGCCATGTGTAAATTATCTAATGTGAAGTCTCCATGTGCAGGGAACAAACAAATTAACATTTACAATTCCTGTATAGCATAAATAAAAATATATTATTCTTGAAAAAGGAATAATGCAAATATTTCATGTGTGTGTTTGAAATAATTCAAATAACCCATATATGTATATATAATGAGCCGGGACATATTATATTAAAGGGGTAATTGCTGTATTGAATATATATATATATATGAAAAATAAATTCAAACCTGTAATAAATTGAATGGAAACTGTAATAATCCCATGTTTTTCTGTTTTTTCAGATGGAGCTAAAAGATGATAAATACAAGATACTGCATAGAAATGAATGTGTGTGTATATATATATATATATATATATATATATATATATATTTTTTTTTTTTTTTTTTTTTTGAAAGCACAAAACGGCTTAGCCTCTATGTTTTTAAAAAAATATTTATGGACCTAAAAAGAAATGATTAATAACACTTATTTTTATTTCAGATGGACCATAGACAAGAATTTGTTGAAGATGTAGAACATGCTGTATTTGTGTGAATACATATATAACAGATGTATAAATGCCATTAATTTCAGAATAATTAGCAGTATTAATTTGCTTTAATATAGTATGATGTTGGGGACACATGATGTTTCATATTGAAATAATCAAAGAGATGACATGATGCTGCCCCATCTATAATTAATATTGTGAGTGATTGATGCAGGAAGTTATGGTCTAATGAATAACCATTTCATAGAAATAATGAATTGTTAAAAATGTTGGATAGTAAATGTATTGCTGTGTTTGTCACACTGCCCCCCAGTGTTATGATGCGAGAATTACAGCCAGAAGGCTTTTTGGCTGTTAAAAATGAAATTCCCAAGTAACCAATGGGATGATCAGCTCTGTAAGGGCCAATAACAAAGCAGGTTTTCCAACAAGGGCCTCCCATATTCTCACCCATGATGGAAAAACATATAAGCTTAATGCAAGATAGGAGAAGGACAGATTCTGCTGAGCTGACTTGTAACTGGTTTGTTGGGCGTGAAATACCATTACTCTAGCAAAGCTGGTCTACCTTTTCTCATTGATTGCAAAATATACTTATTGGAATTCTGAGGTGAGATTAAACCTGTTGAGAGATATTGGATATTGATTGGTGTTCATCTTGGTAAAGTATTAAAAGATTGTTGATAGATTAAAGAGAGCAGTTTATATTTCAAGCTAGTATTTCATAGCCTGTGTATTGTTAAACATATATCCTTGATGCTAAATAATTCATCTGTGCAAAATATAGAATATATATATATATATATATATATATATATATATATATATATATATATATATATATATATTTATATATCTTAGAATTTATTTTAATTATAAGTAACTAAAAATTTGTTCTAGTTTAAATAAATAGACATTTTAAAGTAACGGTTTACAGTAAGAATATATGTATTTTTAGTATCCTAATTAGAATTGTATTAGAATCAATTGCAGCTAAATAGCTGAGTATATATATATATTGTCCTATTGTTTATTAGCACTGTTATTTGTATTGCTGAATATTAGTAGCTGTTATTTTAAGTCTCACTGTGATATTTTAAATGCAACTCTGAATGAAAGACTATTGTGAATAAGGCCAGTTCTAAAGATAAACGTGTATGAACTCTGCATAGCATATTTTAATAGTTTTTAAACATGTATAGTATTGACTCACATTCTGAGCCATACAAATATATTCCAATGTGTTCATAGGTATTAACTAATAAAAATAATTCAGGTATTTATATTAATTTTGTGGTTTCTAGTAGATGCATATTGATTGAGGGTTTATATTTTAAAGGATAATTATTAAATATATTGTATTATAACCCTGCCATAGACTGACATATTATTTGGGGAGCACTACTGAGATTCTTATAAATATACTGACATATTATATGGAGGCACTTGCATGAGATATTATTAATATTATTCATATTGATATAATATATTTGTAGTAAATAGAAATTATTATAAAAGAGAAAAAAAATCATATTTCGAAATTAATATTTTGAAAATAATTTTTTTTGAAGATTGAAATATTGATGTTCATATTTCGAGATTGATATTGATATTTTGAAATATTGTTAAAGATTAATTTTTGAAAAATTAATAAAAATATAAATTTTTCATATTTCAAAATTAATCAAAAATATTAATTTCTCATATTTCAACATTCATAAAAATATAAATTTTTCATATTTCAAAATTCATAAAAATTTTAATTTTTCATATTCCAAAATTCATAAAAATATACATTTTTCATATTTCAAAATTAATATTAATTTTTTTTAAAAAATATTTTTTTCTTTTTATTGGAAAAAATTGCATTAGCATTTTATTTTAACTAAATACTAAACCAATATAATAATGTCTGTAGCCAGAAGTGAATCATTTAATTCTGTACATAGCGTTGAAAATGGTCCCCTGACAATACCCCTTACTCGAGGTCAGGTCCTGAAGAAGGACATTATAGGCCACAATAAAGAGAGGCTTAATATTGCGGGTGAATTAAATAATTTTATGGATATGCTTGAAATTAGGGCTAAAAATATTACTGTTGATAATAATATGTGGAATGAAAACAATTAATTATTCCAAGAATTATTAATGATTAATCAATGCAAGGCTCTCAAAAAGCGAGACAAACTAATACTAAAATCTTGGCCCCTTGTGATATGCGTTATTGACTAAATGTTGCTTTGTGTCATAGACAAAGAATTGCAAATACAGGAGCTAGAAAGTAGTATTCGTTCCCCACGCAGATGCAAAGAGGATTTAAAAATAGCCAAAAATAAAATGGATGAGTTTGCCCAAAACCTAACCATCTTAGATAAGCATAACATAGACTTATTAGCACAGATATAAGAGTTAAATAAACAGCTTGTGCAAAGCCAGAGAGAACTAAGTGATTTAAAAAGGTCATATCACCATAATGAAAACCCCTTTGTTAACAGTAAGAATAATGCAGATAATGCTAATTCCCGTAGAGAACACGTCAGGGACGAGGTGCAGAAATATATGGAAGAGTGTAGACAAATGACCCCTATTGGGTCAGAAATAGATTTCCCAAATAGACAATCACCTCATGATGTAAATCCAGGGAACTGCTGTAACTCAGCTGGTGCGGGTGAGGGAAACTCTAATAAGGAGTCCCAAAGCACATCTAATAAGGTGTATGACTCCCATAAAATAATTACTTTCCTAAAGGGTGCTGTACCTGTATTCTCCAACAAGGGAACACACTCTATAATTGATCACTTCGAGGCCTTTGAAAATGCATTAGCTATAAATGTTACAAGTGAGAAATTAAAAATTAAACTTCTGCCCTGGGTATTTGACGATAAACATCACAAATTCTTTACTTCACTAAAGGATATGAATATTCATTCCTGGAGTGAAATAAAACGACAATGCAGAAAAGAATTTGGGCAACATCGCACTAAAACCGTGGCGAAAATAGCTGTATATGGTTCCATCGAGTTCCTTTCTGTATTGAAAAATGCTTACAGTATGGCTGAAGATAATCCCATATTTGATTGCTCAGAATTTGTAAATTTATTTTTTGAAGCACTGCCTACACCCATCAAAATTAATTTAGCTAGAGATTTTGATGAGGACTGCTCATTGGAGTGGCTGATCAAAGAGAGTACAATGTTATACTCTATTCAGCAGTCCAGTGAACAGGGGGTTAAAAAGGAATCAAAACCCAAAATTGTGGCAGAAACTAGGGTGTCACTTAGCCCCCTCAATTTGGAGTATAAAAAGAAAACCTACGCGGAGGTGGCCAGTCAAAACAGGCCATCTCCACAGAGGTTTAACTCTACCCCTTCCCTAACACGGGCTGAGGCGCAGAGAGACTATAATCAAAAGGGGGGACATAATCAGGTGAATAATTACTCACAAAGAGAATACTCACCAAATAATTATTATCCGCGCAAGGGTAGATACAATAGATGGCGAAGATATTCTCAGGGTAACCAGACACCCCAAGTATATAATGCTCCCCAAAGTACTAATAATGAACAAGCTGAACCCCAGGGGCAACCACGCCAGAATAGAAGTAGCAGCCCTGATTCTGAGGGAACCCAATGGTCCAGGAATCATTATTATGGGGCATCAAGAGATAGGCCCAGGGGTAGAGGTAACTTGTACAATCAGGTAGATATGCTTTTTACCTAGTTAAATTGGTTGAGCGAACAATTCGCTAATATGAGTCAACCTTCTACGGCTCAGCAACCGAACAATACTTTTTTAGGGGTACAGCCAGTGGTCAGCAGTGGACCACAGGCACAGTCATAAATACTGCAGTATCACCTGAAAGGGAGGGGAGAGATATACAAAATGTGTAATGATAAATGTCAATGGTACTAATCATGTTCTCTCCCCACAGACTGGAAACGGACGATTTAGCTGTGATGACAAGCAACCTCATCCGGGAAAAATTAACAAATCTCTTCCTTTGCAGTGTTCTCTTTACCTTATTTCCATAGATGCAGTACACGAGAATCCAGCCGACCCTGTCATAAAGGAAACCGGTAGGTATGAAGTTTCTTCTGCATCGGAAAATATGGCGGGTTCAGGTAACACGTGGCGAAGCCCACAGATGTATGATAACGCCAATTTTATGTGTGAAATGGTAGAAACTGCAGGGAGATATTATGTATTAGCTGAGCTGCAAGATTCAGTCTCCAACCCTATCATGGGATTAATTGATACTGGGTATCAGGCAACTATTTTATCCCACAGGTACTACACACAGCTAAATGAGCTAACACCCCACAAACCTAAAATAAAAGAATTTGATGGGTCTCTAATAGGAGTTGGGGGTGACTCCCTAAAAGTTTACAGTACTGCCTGGTTAAAATTTAAATTGGGGAACAGGGTCATAAGACACCCTGTCATTATAGTGGATCTGCCAACTGATCATTTAATTATTGGTAGTGATCTCCTGAAGCAATTAAGCACCATAATTGATTGCATAAATAATGTAATTTGGTCACAAGTTAAAAGGCCTATCAATTGTGAGAAATCTGGTATATCTCGCCCCCGACATAACTGTAACGTGGTGGAAGAGAAACCAGATGCTGTGGAGATTCATTTCAGGAATAACTCTGTACCTGAAATCACTATTTTACAAATAGATGATCAGACTCCTTTAAGTGGCTCTGATGGTAATACTTTTCAAATTTTGCCTGGAAAGATAGAGAATATTTCCTTAGACGGCGATGTATTAAAGGGACAGTAAAGTCACAAAAAATCTTTCATGATTTAAATAGGGCATGTAATTTTAAACAACTTTCCAATTTACTTTTATTACCAATTTTGCTTTGTTCTCTTGGTATTCTTAGTTGAAAGCTAAATCTAGGAGGTTCATTTGCTAATTTCTTAGACCTTGAAGACTGCCTCTAATCGGAAAGCATTTTGACAGTTTTTCACCACTAGAGGGCGTTAGTTCATGTGTTTCATATAGATAACATTGAGCTCCGGCACGTGAAGCTCCTAAGAGCAAGCACTGATTGGCTAAAAATGCATGTCTGTCAAAAGAACTAAAATAAGGGGGCAGTTTGCAGAGGCATAGATACAAGGTTATCACAGAGGTAAAAAGTATATTATTATAACTGTGTTGGTTATGCAAAATTGGGGAATGGGTAATAAAGGGATTATCTACCTTTTTAAACAACAAAAAATCTGGTGTTTACTGTCCCTTTAACCATATCTCTCCACAAGGGGGATCATAAAATCCCTAGGGGGGGGCATGCTCAATACCTTGCAGGGATTGAGAGAGTTAAAGAGGACCTATTTATCCCTATACAAGTGCATGACCTTGGTACAACAAAATATGCCAAATTGTACTTAAAGCAGGAAGCTAGCTATATAAGCGAAGGCTTATTAGCACAGATAGCGGAACCTAAAGTGATTAAATATCTTTCTCCCCAAGACCACTGGGTCAACGGCCTGGATGACAGGTTTGAACGCTATCATCACAGCTAAGTGCTTATTATCTGTCTCTAGGTAATAAGTCAGGGAAGCACCTGTTTTTAGTTTTAAATACTCCCCATAATCAAATATACATTGGCGATGATATCTTACATAGATATGCCATACAAATAGATTTGATTAACTCTTGCCTCTGGAGCAGGTTAAAGGGGGACCCTGAAGTATTTCAGGATGAAAATGCAGCCCTGAAATCAAACCAGCAATTGCCATATGCTGTGAATATGCAGGTGTCTAACAATGTTATAATTCCTGCCGGGGCTGATAAATTTCTTTTACCCTTACAGGTAAAAAGAGGTCAGAAATTAAAAACAGAATCTGGGTGTCACAATGGCCTACACTCCTTTGGTGAATATTGGAACTATTCCAATACATGTTATTGTGCATAACATGACCCCACAGGATATAACATTATCCAAGGGAACTACTATAGGATATGCGCTGGAATCAAGTTATTACACTTTTGGATTCCAGAATAATATAATTGGGCTAATACCTGAAGGATACTTAAATCAAGAACAATTAATAGAACAATCATTTGCATCTATGCCAGATGGTCTATTTACAATTCAGTCTATTTATCCCTTCAGCTCAGAGGAAAGCATCTGTAAAATTGAAGAAGCCTCTCTAGTATTTGATCAGCCAATCAAACAACAAGATTACCCCAATAACCAGAGTCATGGGGGCAATGTAAACTATAATCAAGGGGATCTCACCTCTAGGTTGGAAGAAGCCTATGAGATGGGACAGCCTGAAATCTTTCCAGGATTTCAGCAAATAGTGGAAGAGCAAATATCCTTAGCTAATGGCTGTTCCAGCAATGATGAACGCCAACAGCTGTGAGAATTCCTGATGGAGTACAAGGATATTTTTGCTAGGGATTCTTATGACTGTGGTACTACAGACTTGCACATTGCAAGAATACAAACAGATCCCAATGCAACACCTGTATTTGTTAAACAATACAGACTTCCTTTAGCCTCATATGATTCTCTTGCAGAAATCATAAGGAACTTGGAAGAAAGAGGTATTATCAGACAGGTGCACAGCTCTTACAACAATCCTATTCTAGGTATTCTCAAGCCCAATGGACAATGGCGTTTGTGTGCTGATTTAAGACAGCTAAACAAATTAGTGTACATGTCTGACTGGCCTTTACCATACATTGACCAATGCCTAGCACAGATGCATGGATCCAAAATATTCACTGCCATTGATTGTGCACAGGGATATTGGACCATAAAGGTACATGAGGAGGACCAGTATAAACTGGCATTCTCATTCCAAAAGGTCCAGTATGCATTTCAGAGACTTCCTTTTGGATACATAAATTCTGGACATGAATTTGCTGTATTCATGCATAAGGCTATGCCTGATGCACTGGAAAGGGGGACCTTATCTTATGTTGATGATGTTTTGATCAAAAGCACAGACTTTGAAAAACACATTGCAGAGCTTAAACAAGTCCTCAGCCAACTTAAAAGGGCAGGTGTCAAATTATCCCTACAAAAATCTCAATGGTGCCGCACTCGTGTAAACTTCTTGGGACATGAAGTTACTTCTGAAGGACTACATCCTCTGAAGAAAAAGGTGGAAGCTATAGTAAATTCCAACTAACTTAAAGGAATTGAGATCATTCCTGGGTATGACAAATTATTCTCGCAAATTCATTGACAATTATGCAGAATTAGCTAAACCACTACTACTTCTTCTAAAGAAAGATGTGAAATGGCACTGGAGTGAGTCTCAAGAGACAGCCATCAGAGAGCTGAAGAGAAAACTCACACAAGCTCCTTGCTTAGCATACCCTGAAGGTGGTAAACCTTTCTTCTTAGAGACAGATTACACGGATGTAAGCATGAGTGATGTTTTATACCAAAAGCATGATAATTTAAGCAAAGCCATTGCTTATGCGAGCAAAACTCTATCCCCAGTAGAAATAAAATTTTACGCGATTGCGAAAAAGCCCTCTTATCTACTGTATGGGCTCTACAAATTTCCGCAGCTATATACAGGGCGAGAAAATTATTGTAGAAACGGCCCACCAACCTTTGCTATATTTGTGTGAGAGAATAAGAGATGGGAATTTGTCAAATAGCCGCATAACAGCGTGGACTCTTTCCTTACAAGGCTGGCCCTTAGAAATTTGCTACAAGCAGAATAAAAAGAATCCAGTCGCACAGGGGCTTGCTGAGCTCCACGACTGTACTGCTAAGGATCCTGGGGAAAAATTATCAGAAGATGATTTCCTGGAGGAAGAATTGCTTACCCCATATAAAATATACAATGAGAACCAGTGTCAAACATTACCTTGGGTATATGTTAATGATTGTTCTTACCATGGCATTGGTATAACTTGTAGCAAAAAGAGGATTAAATAAACTAGCGCTTAAGAGTTAATATCCCTTGCCTTATTCTCCTACTATCTACTTCCCAGATAGAAAGGTGTATAAAGTGAAAAAGTTATGGAGATTAGGCGCTTAATCTGCAAAAGGGATAAAGGTGTGTATGGAAGTCGTTGGCTAAATATGTAGAAAAAACTAGACCTTTAACAGGATAAGTGAAAAATTCTTTTACAATTTATTTTCAAAATAAAAACATGATAATACCAAAATAAAATAAATCACAATCCCTAAGTGTTGGAAAACTATATCAATCAGTTCATAAAATTTGTAAAATTCAGATATACATTTGTTTCATTCACCAATAAAAAGGTTTATCTGGTCTTTTGTTTTCTATACTTTGTTCAAAGATATTAGATAGAATATATTCTTTTACTTCAACACAATTAATAATATTTGTCTCTATTCGATATTTTATATCTATATTTCATCAACTTTAAAATTACAAATATGTAGCAAGAACTCACAAGTGGTTAAAACAATTTAAATGCAAGGCTGATTATAAATGGTGTCCCCACAATGGCTGTTTACTTATATTGGTTGTAATTCTGTGTATCTAAAAAGTTCATCAAAGCACTTGTAAGTGTAATTGTAGGTAAATCACTGAGGGTTGTGTTCTTTATCCTTATATTTATGTTTTGATCAATTACGGTTTCAAAGTTACCCCTTCGTATCCTCAGTGAGCTTAATTTGAGGAAATGAAATGTTCCAAACAGTGTTTAGGGGTGATTTTCTTACCCTCTCTTGTGAGCTGTTACTACTCACAGCTTCCCGGCGGTTCCTATGTGTCCTCAGTTTGACTCTCAGGCAAGAGGTTCCGGTAGGTGATTTCCCTCTGAATAGTAGTTTTGGTGCTCTGAATACAGCACCAAACTTTAGACAATCCCTTTGTTTCTGTAACTTGCGCAAGTTAGCTTTTCTGTTTGTAGTTTCTCAATCTCCTGCACTTAAGTACTTCTGTACGCAGGAAAAAAACAGGCTTTTCTTTCTTGGTGTTCATACAAATATCAACATGTTTCGCCAGCACCACTGGCTTTATCAAGATAAAGTGTGATCACACCTTACACCTTTATATAGCACTTACTTGATTTCCATTGGTCCATTCACTGCTTCTCTTTTCCACTGGGTCCTAGAGTCCTTTATTTAAATATCCTATTTTGTTTTCTGACCTTTTCTTTCTTGTTCAGGTCATATCAGAGGGGTTAACCGATTTCTTTTTTCATTATTCCTAACAGCCTTTCTCCATTATTTCACATATGCCAAGGGGTTCAACCATTTATATTTTAGCAGTTTATTTAATTTTCACATTCATTTACTATTACTCATACTATAGTGTTTTATACTTATGACTTCCAACAAATCTTTAGAATAAATTAATTTGGAGATCCATTTATTTTAAAATAATAATCCCAAAAAAAAGATTATATAAATACATTAATTTTTCCAAGTGTCTTAGGTGAAGAATTTTCAAGTGGCTCCATTATATAGGTACTATTACAAAAATGAAAGGGGAGAAAAACAAACAAGGTGGTGATATGTTTGTGTAAGGGAATAAAATTGTCCCTTTATTTTAGTGGCTCCATTGTATAAGTACTATTACAAAGGGAAAGGGGAGAAAAACAAATAAGGTGGTGTGTGTTTGTGTAAGGGAAAAAATTATTACTTTTATTTAGGAAAAATCTCTAGGTATAATACATTGATCCTATATTTATATGTATTAGTGGCTAAAACTAATTATACAAATTTATTAAAGATAGTGATTACTGTGTGCCTAGAAAAGGAGATATATCCAATTCTGAACTCAAACCGTGGGGGTGAATCGTGTTGAAGTTATATATGAACTCTGCTTCTTTTTTTAGAATAGATGCTTCTAAATATCCCCCTCTCCAATTGGGTTTCACTTTATATAATTCCCAATACTTCATATCTGAGACTCTATTTTTGTGTATTTCCCTAAAATGTTTATAAAGATAATTGTCCAGGTTCCCTTTTTTGATGTTACAGATATGCTCCCTTATCCTGTCCCTTAGCATTCGCGTTGTTTCTCCTATATAAAAAAGTTCACAAGAGCATTGCAGCATATAGATTACTCCTTTATTAGTGCACCTTATTGTCTTTTCTATTTTAAACTCCTTAGTGTTATTAGGAGTCCTAACAGTTTTCTTTTTAATGCCATACTGGCATGCTCTGCATACATGGCAGGGAAAAAAACTTTCACATCCCCTCCTTTTAGGTCTCTCTCAAAAGATTTTTTATTTTTATTCTGTTTTTTTACTCACTTGGTGCAAGAATCATTTTTAAATTCTGTGCTCTCCTATAAATTACTCTTGGGTATGGTGGTATTTTGTCTCCTAGAATTGGGTAATTTTTTAGGAGATGCCAGTGTTTTCTTAAAAATGTTTTCACTAGTTAGATGGTCTTCGCTGAAGTCATTTATAAAAGGGACATTGAACTCATCTGACATATAATTATTAGATTTATGTTTATATTCTAATAGTTCTTTCTTCTCTGTGTTTCTTCCTCTCTCTGTTGCTCTATTTATTGTTTATTACTTTAAGGTAGGATGAGATTTGGGGGGAGGAGCAGTGTTGGTTGAAGAAATGACTGTTAACAGCCATGTGTAAATTATCTCCTGTGAAGTCTCCATGTGCATGGAACAGACACATTTACATTTACAATTCCTGTATAGCATAAATAAAAATATATTATTCTTGAAAAAGGAATGATGCAAATATTTCATGTGTGTGTTTGAAATAATTCAAATAACCCATATATGTATATATATTGAACTGGGACATATTATATTAAAGGGGTAATTGCTATATTGAATATATATATATCTGAAAAATAAATGATACTGCATAGAAATGAATGTGTATATATATATATATATATATATATATATATTTCTTTCATGTAATTGGCAAGAGTCCATGAGCTAGTGACATATGGGATATACATTCCTACCAGGAGGGGCAAAGTTTCCCAAACCTTAAAATGCCTATAAATACACCCCTCACCACACCCACAATTCAGTTTTACAAACTTTGCCTCCCATGGAGGTGGTGAAGTAAGTTTGTGCTAGATTCTACGTTGATATGCGCTTCACAGCAGGCTGAAGCCCGGTTTTCCTCTCAGAGTGCAGTGAATGTCAGAGGGATGTGAAGAGAGTATTGCCTATTTGAATACCATGGTCTTCCTCTAGGGGGTCTATTTCATAGGTTCTCTGTTATCGGTCGTAGAGATTTCTTCTCCTACCTCCCTTTTTAGATTGACAATATACTCTTATATACCATTACCTCTACTGATTCTCGTTTCAGTACTGGTTTGGCTATCTACTATATGTAGATGAGTGTCTTAGGGTAAGTAAGTCTTATTTCTATTTATGACACTCTAAGCTATGGTTGGGCACTTTATATGTAAAGTTCTAAATATAGGTATTCCCTTATGTTTGCCATGATTCAGGATAATCAGTATTCCTTCTTTCAGACTGTCAGTTTAATTTTTTTGGGAAAATGCATATGAATTTATATTTTTCGTACCTTAAAAATTTTCAATTGACTTTTTTTCTAAATTGCGGGCTGTTAGGCTCGCGGGTGCAGAAAATGCTTCAATTTATTGCGTCATTTTTGGCACAAGACTTTTTTGGCGAAAAAAATTTGTCATTTCCGGCATCATAGTTGACGCCGGAAGTTTTCACGTGGTTGCGTCATTTTTTGACATATGTGTGTTGCGGACGTTTTTGGCGCCAAAAAATATGGGCGTCATTTTTGAAGCCAAAAAATGTGGGCATTATTCTTGGCACCAAAAATGTGGGCGTCATACTTGGCGCCAGTTTTTTTCACATTATATCAGTCTCACTTTTTAGTTACTGTCAGGGTATTCACTATTACAATCCTGTCCCTTTAATTCCGAATCCTCTCTCCCTATTTAAGGCCCCTCCTCTCTATGCTCCTCGCTTGGTAATTTGAATCAGTTACTTAATGTGACTCCTCTCTGAAGACACCTAGCCCTTTCCTCAAGCTGTGGGGATTTCTTACTTGTTGCTTTGAATCTTGGCAGCCTACATTAATCCTTCATTGCTGTGTGCCGGTCTGCCTCTTTTATTACTTGCAGTTTCTTAGGAACCAAAGGAGCAGCCTTCAATTCCCTAACTGAAACACCGGGTGGCTGTGACGTCACACCCGGCATCTCAGCGTGTCTGCAGCGCGTGTACCGCGCTGTGTCCTTTCAACAAACAAGCATTCAGGATACCGTAAGGCTTTCATCTGGCTCTGACTTAGCCTTCCAAATAACCATCAGGAATTGGTCTGTATATTTTATTACTCTATTTGGATATCATTATGTATCTCAAGTAAGCAAACTTACTAAGCACTGTATTCAATGACTGTTACTATCACTAAACTGCAGGATTAACTTCATCTGCCTGTTACATTGCCTACTCTGCTTGAACTGCTGCTTGCTTAACATCATTTGCTGTGACCACCCTGAACTTGACAAAGTGAATTATCGTTTGTTACTAACTTATACTTGCATAAACAAAATCTGCTAACATAATCTAACATATCATTCTATCTACATATGATATTCCCTGAAGTGCTGAATTCCTAACAAATACATTCTGGCCTTATAACAATATCTCTTTGTACTACATCTGTTTGTATTACATTCCATTTCACTATCTATGTTCTCTGTATATGTGTCAGCTATATCACATTTAATCACTAGTTAATTAGTTGATTAACTTCCTATCCAATCTATAGATACTCCTCCTATCTGTTGAGATACAGACATCCTGTAACTTGGTTGCGTGACAGCTCCGTATTCACTCTGTACCCTGCAGTAGTGACCCTCAGTTCAATGAGCAAAACCGGATTCCTGTAAGTTAAATCTGTGTGAATCCAAGGTTTGGTGTGAGGCTGAGTGGTCCTGCTATAGCGGATACTAGGTACCTGAACTTATTTACCACCTGTTCTAACACATAACTTTACAGAACATAACATATTACCAAGCCTAATAAAAGTACCTCTATCCACTATCATGGAGTTGAGTGAGCTTTCCAATAGAGTGGGTTCTCTAGCACAAAGTATGGATAGTATGTTACAAGGTTTAAGAGAGATACAAATTGAGAACCAGAATATTAGAAAATTTATTAATGAGCATATGGCAACTAAACCTTCTACTTCTGTGATTACACCTGAGCCTGTTGTGAGTCCGCCAGAGAAATTCTCTGGGGACAGGTCCATGTTCAGAGACTTTAGAAATTCTTGCACTCTAATGTTCACTTTGAAACCTAGGTCTTATCCTACTCACAGAATCAGAGTTTTGACTGTGATTTCTTTTTTGCGTGGAGAAGCTAGATCTTGGGCCAACGCTTTCTATGAGACTGATGATCCCATATTGGATTCTCTTGATTCCTTTTTTTCTGCGATGTCCCTTTTATATGAGGATCATAACAAGCAGAATACTGCTGAAACAGCTTTGAGATCCTTACGCCAAGGGAAAAGGATGGTAGAGGAATACATAATGGACTTTAAAAGATGGGCTCCTGACACTTTATGGAACAATCCAGCTCTGAAAAATCAATTTCGCTTGGGCCTCAGTGACTCATTAAAAGATGAACTTGCTAGAGGTATCATTCCAGATGTCCTTGAGGATCTCATGACTTTATGTATTGGTATTGACCAGAGACTCAGGGAAAGGAAATATGAAAAATCCACAACTGACATTACTCCTAAGAAATACACTCCCTATCATGCAAATTTTCCTACCCATGCTACCAAGAATGTTGATGAACCCATGGATGTTGCTGTGATTAGAGGTCCTCTAAAGCCTGAAGAGAAAGCCAGACGCAAACTGCTTAATTTGTGCCTATATTGTGCTGAAAAGGATCATGGCGTAAGGGATTGCCCATCTCTCCTTCGTCAAAAGAAGGGTAAGAGAGTGAGATTTAAGCACAATGTAAATATGGTTAATAATAATTTGCTTCATTTATCAATCCCTCTCTCGTTACAGTGGGATCAGCAGAAGATAGACGTACAGGCCGTAATTGACTCTGGAGCATCTGGGAATTTCATAGATTTAGTTTTTGTTGATAAGCACAAAATACCACTAATAAAAAAGAGTGTTGCACTAGCCATCCGTTTGGTTGATGGTTCATTTTTTAGTTCTGGTCCTATCTCACACCATACAGTTCCACTTAAGGTTACCTCAGACTCAGGGCATACTGAGTTGATATCTTTTGATGTTTTACCAAGTTCAGTCTACCCTATGATACTTGGTATTCAGTGGTTGTCTATGCATAACCCCACTATTTCTTGGACAGACTCTACTGTAGTTTTTGATTCTCAGTACTGCAAGCAATTCTGCACTGATTCTCATACACTTTGTCATATTAATGTAGAGACATTACCAGATTGCTACAAAGAATATGCTGATGTTTTTGAGGTTTAAGGTTGAGGCAGCCACACTTCCACCACATAGAAAGTATGACTGCCCTATTGATCTCATTCCTAACTGCACCATTCCATATGGTCATATATATCCTTTGTCTCAACCTGAACTAGCACACCTTAAGGAATATCTAGACGAAAACTTGAAAAAAGGGTTTATACGTCCATCCACTTCCTCTGCAGGTGCTGCTATGTTTTTTGTGAAAAATAAAGATGGCAGTTTACGCCCCATTATAGATTACAGACAACTGAATAAATGTACTAAGAAAAACAGATATCCCCTGCCTCTCATTCCTGAACTAATTGAGCGCCTTCAGGGTGCCACCATCTACACCAAGCTCGATCTTAGGGGCGCATACAATTTAATCAGGATGAGAGCAGGGGATGAGTGGTTAACGGCTTTCCGTACACGATACGGACTTTACAAATACACAGTAATGCCGTTTGGGCTCTGCAACGCCCCAGCCACTTTCCAGTGCTTCATAAATGATGTTTTTCACGACCTTCTGGATGTATGTATTGTTATCTATTTAGATGACATTCTTGTCTATTCAGACACTTTTGAAAACCATTTAAAACATGTAAAATTAGTTTTATCTCGTTTAAGACAACATCATCTCTACGCCAAACTAGAGAAATGTATATTTAATACTAACTCTATTTCATTTTTGGGTTACTGTATCTCTCCTACTGGGATTACTATGGAGACCAGTAAAGTAGAAGCTATACTCAAATGGCCAGTACCCTCATGTAAAAAAGATGTCCAGAGGTTCCTTGGTTTTGCGAATTTTTATAGAAAATTCATTAAAGATTTTTCACATATTGTCAAACCATTAACAACTTTAACTAAGAAACATATCAGGTTTTCATGGGATAGTAGAGCTCAGGACTCTTTCACTACCCTCAAGAATAAATTTACTTCAGCCCCTATTTTGCAATTCCCAGATCCCAGTTGTCATTTTACGCTTGAGGTTGATGCTTCTGAATTTGCAATAGGGGCTGTTCTATCCCAGAGGGCCTCTCAAGAACAGCCATTACATCCTGTTGCATTCTACTCTCGTGTCATGAGCTCAGCTGAGATAAACTATGGTATTGGTGATAAGGAATTGCTTGCCATCAAATCCGCATTGGAATTCTGGAGGCATATCCTGGAAGGTACAAAATTTCCTATTACTATTTACACAGACCATCGTAACTTAGAGTATTTAAAGTCAAACAAGACCCTGACTTCTCGTCAAGTCCGCTGGAGCCTTTTCTTCTCACGTTTTGATTATGTGATCACCTATCGTCCAGGTTCTAAGAATCTTAAGGCAGATACCCTCTCTCGTATACCTCCTAAGCCACAAGATCATCTGACACCTGCCTCAGTGATACCTGCGGACAGAATCATTTGTTTAACAAACGATTTCTTAGAGACCCTAAAGCTGCAACAGAAGGAGGATTCATTAATAACACACCTCAATTTAAATAAACATTCTGATGAACTGTTCTATCATCATGATCAACTATATGTACCCAAGGTTCTCAGGAATCAGCTTTTAGCAGCAGCTCATGATTCCTCTTTAGCAGGTCATCCTGGCGTACATAGGACTCTTCATATCCTTTCAAGGAATTATTGGTGGCCCAAAATGTCTGATACAATCAAGCAATACATCAAAACATGTTTTCTTTGCACTACTAAAAAACATCAACATACACGTCCCTACGGATACCTTCTATCTCTTCCAATACCTGAAAGACCTTGGGCAGATATTGCCATGGACTTTATTGTCGATCTGCCACCTTCTGCTAACTTCAACACTATCATGGTCGTTGTTGATCTCTTTTCTAAAATGGCCCATTTCCTGCCACATAGAGGTCTACCCACAGCTCCAGAAACAGCTACTCTTTTCATAGATCATATTGTCAAATTACATGGTCTACCAAATTCCATTACTACTGACAGAGGTTCTCAGTTTACCTCTAGATTTTGGGAACATCTTTGTAAATCCCTCAACATCTCTAGGAGGTTAAGTACAGCTTTTCATCCACAAACCAATGGGCAGACTGAGAGAACAAATCAAGCCCTGGAACAGTATCTCCGTTGTTACTGTTCTCTAGAACAAGATAACTGGCATTCTCTCCTTTCCACTGCTGAATTTGCTCATAATAACATGCTCAATTCCTCCACTAAAATGTCTCCATTTTTCCTTAACTACGGTTTTCATCCTTCTTATGACATTCACACTCCGAAAAACTCTCCTATACCTGTTGTTAATGATAAAATCAATACCTTAGTGAAAGGTTTCGCCACTGTAAAACAACTACTACTCGATGCTCAAAAAGCTCAAAAACATTACTACGATCTACGACGTTCTAAACCTCCCGAATATAAGGTGGGAGATAAAGTTTGGTTAAGCACGAAGAATATAAGATTACAAGTTCCTTCCAAAAAGCTCGCTTCACTTTATTTGGGTCCCTTTGAAATTAAGAATGTTGTTAATGCTAATGCAGTCACTCTTCAACTACCTTCTTCCATGAGAATTCATCCAACATTTCATGTCTCACTCCTTAAACCCTATGCTTCTATCAGGGCTACATCTTCGATGGATACTTCTCTAACTCATGTGACAGATGAGATGGAGTACGAGATTGATTCTATTCAAGATTCTCGATACTTTCGAAACCGCCTTCAGTATTTGGCCAGTTGGAAGGGTTATGGACCTGAAGAAGATTCTTGGGAGCCTGCTACTAATGTTATGGCTCCGCGCTTGGTTTCCTTGTTCCATAGGAGGAATCCTCACCGTCCAGGTCCTTGATCCGCTGAGCGGCTCCTTGAGGGGGGTGTCCTGTCAGGGTATTCACTATTACAATCCTGTCCCTTTAATTCCGAATCCTCTCTCCCTATTTAACGCCCCTCCTCTCTATGCTCCTCGCTTGGTAATTTGAATCAGTTACTTAATGTGACTCCTCTCTGAAGACACCTAGCCCTTTCCTCAAGCTGTGGGGATTTCTTACTTGTTGCTTTGAATCTTGGCAGCCTACATTAATCCTTCATTGCTGTGTGCCGGTCTGCCTCTTTTATTACTTGCAGTTTCTTAGGAACCAAAGGAGCAGCCTTCAATTCCCTAACTGAAACACCGGGTGGCTGTGACGTCACACCCGGCATCTCAGCGTGTCTGCAGCGCGTGTACCGCGCTGTGTCCTTTCAACAAACAAGCATTCAGGATACCGTAAGGCTTTCATCTGGCTCTGACTTAGCCTTCCAAATAACCATCAGGAATTGGTCTGTATATTTTATTACTCTATTTGGATATCATTATGTCTCTCAAGTAAGCAAACTTACTAAGCACTGTATTCAATGACTGTTACTATCACTAAACTGCAGGATTAACTTCATCTGCCTGTTACATTGCCTACTCTGCTTGAACTGCTGCTTGCTTAACATCATTTGCTGTGACCACCCTGAACTTGACAAAGTGAATTATCGTTTGTTACTAACTTATACTTGCATAAACAAAATCTGCTAACATAATCTAACATATCATTCTATCTACATATGATATTCCCTGAAGTGCTGAATTCCTAACAAATACATTCTGGCCTTATAACAATATCTCTTTGTACTACATCTGTTTGTATTACATTCCATTTCACTATCTATGTTCTCTGTATATGTGTCAGCTATATCACATTTAATCACTAGTTAATTAGTTGATTAACTTCCTATCCAATCTATAGATACTCCTCCTATCTGTTGAGATACAGACATCCTGTAACTTGGTTGCGTGACAGCTCCGTATTCACTCTGTACCCTGCAGTAGTGACCCTCAGTTCAATGAGCAAAACCGGATTCCTGTAAGTTAAATCTGTGTGAATCCAAGGTTTGGTGTGAGGCTGAGTGGTCCTGCTATAGCGGATACTAGGTACCTGAACTTATTTACCACCTGTTCTAACACATAACTTTACAGAACATAACAGTTACTTCTGGTTCCTAGAGGTTTATTTTGTTTTGCATTTTTTCCCATTCCTGAAACTGTCATTTAAGGAATTTGATAATTTTGCTTTATATGTTGTTTTTTCTATTACATATTGCAAGATGTCACTACCTGACCCTGGATCAGAATCTACTTCTGGAAAGCCGCTGCCTGATGTCGGTTCTACCAAAGCTAAGTGCATTTGTTGTAAACTTTTGGTAACTGTTCCTCCGGTTGTAGTTTGTGTTAGTTGTCATGATAAACTATCAAACGCAGATACTATTTCCATTAGTAATAATCCATTACCTCTTGTTGTTCCTTCAACATCTAATGTTCAGGATGTTCCTGTTAATGTAAGAGAATTTGTTTCTAATTCTATTCGGAAGGCTCTGTCTGTTATTCCTCCTTCTAGTAAACGTAAGAGGTCTTTTAAAACTTCTCATATTTCAGATGAATTTTTAAATGACCGCCATCATTCTGACTTATCTATTTCTGATGAGGATTTATCTGGTTCAGAAGATTCTGCCTCAGATATTGACACTGATAAATCTTCATATTTGTTTAAGATGGAGTTTATTCATTCTTTACTTAAAGAAGTGTTGATTGCATTAGATATGGAGGAGTCTAGTCCTCTTGATATTAAAACTAATAAGCGTTTAAATTCAGTTTTTAAACCTCATGTAGTTATTCCAGAAGTTTTTCCAGTTCCTGATGCTATTTCAGAAGTAATTTCTAGGGAATGGAATAGTCTGGGTACTTCATTTACTCCTTCTCCAAGGTTTAAGAAATTGTACCCTTTGCCATCTGATAGATTAGAGTTTTGGGGAAAAATCCCCAAAGTTGATGGGGCTATCTCTACTCTTGCTAAACGTACTACTATTCCTACGGCAGATAGTACTTCTTTTAAGGATCCTTTAGATAGGAAGCTTGAATCCTTTCTAAGGAAGACTTATTTATGTTCAGGTAATCTTCTAAGACCTGCTATTTCTTTGGCTGATGTTGCTGCAGCTTCCACCTTCTGGTTGGAGGCTTTAGCGCAACAAGTGTCAGACCATAATGCTTATAGCATTGTTAAACTTCTTCAACATGCTAATAACTTATTTGTGATGCCATTTTTGATATCATTAGAATTGATGTCAGGTATATGTCTTTAGCTATTTTAGCTAGAAGAGCTTTATGGCTTAAGTCTTGGAATGCAGATATGACTTCTAAGTCAACGTTGCTTTCTCTTTCTTTCCAAGGTAATACATGATTTGGTTCTCAGTTGGATTCAATAATTTCAACTGTTACTGGGGGGAAGGGAGCCTTTTGCCTAAGGACAAAAAAATCTAAAGGTAAATATAGGGCTGCTAATCGTTTTTGTTCCTTTCGTCAGAATAAGGAACAAAAAGCCTGACCCTTCCCCTAAAGGAACAGTTTCCGTTTGGAAACCTTCTCCAGTCTGGAATAAATCCAAGCCTTTTAGAAAGTAAAAACCAGCTCCCAAATCCGCATGAAGGTGCGGTCCTCATTCCAGCACAGCTGGTAGGGGGCAGGTTACAATTTTTCAAAGATGTTTGGATAAATTTGATTCAAAGTCTGTGGATTCAGAAAATTGTTTCACAAGGGTACAGAATAGGTTTCAAGGTAAGACCGCCTGTGAGAAGATTTTTTCTCTCACGCATTCCAGTAAACCCAGTAAAGGCTCAGGCGTTTCTGAAATGTGTTTCAGACCTAGAGTTGGCTGGGGTAATTGTGCCAGTTCCAGTTCTGGAACGGGGTCTGGGGTTTTACTCAAATCTGTTCATTGTACCAAAGAAGGAGAATTCCTTCAGACCAGTTCTGGATCTAAAAATATTGAATCGTTATGTAAGGATACCAACATTAAAAATGGTAACTATAAGGACTATTCTGCCTTTTGTTCAGCAAGGGCATTATATGTCTACAATAGACTTGCAGGATGCATATCTTCATATTCCTATCCATCCAGATCACTATCAGTTTCTGAGGTTCTCTTTTCTAGACAAGCATTTACCAGTTTGTTGCTCTTCCGTTTGGCCTAGCAACAGCTCCAAGGATCTTTTCAAAGGTTCTCGGTGCCCTTCTCTCTGTAATCAGAGAACAGGGTATTGCGGTATTTCCTTATTTGGACGATATCTTGGTACTTGCTCAGTCTTTACATTCTGCAGAATCTCATACGAATCAACTTGTGTTGTTTCTTCAAAGACATGGTTGGAGGATCAATTTACCAAAGAGTTCCTTGATTCCTCAGACAAGGGTAACCTTTTTGGGTTTCCAAATAGATTCAGTGTCCATGACTTTGTCTCTAACAGAAAAGAGACATCTGAAATTGGTTTCAGCTTGTCGAAACCTTCAGTCTCAATCATTCCCTTCGGTAGCTTTGTGCATGGAAATTCTCCAGCTTTGTATGCTGAACCAATGGTGCAGGGATTATACAAAGATATCACAATTAATATCCTTAAATCCCAATGTTCGATCTTCTCTGACTTGGTGGTTGGATCACCATCGTTTAATTCAAGGGGCTTCTTTTGTTCGTCCAACCTGGACTGTGATCTCGAAAGATGCCAGTCTTTCAGGTTGGGGAGCTGTATGGGGATCTCTGACAGCGCAGGGGGTTTGGGAATCTCAGGAGGCGAGATTACCAATCAACATTTTGGAACTCCGTGCGATTTTCAGAGCTCTTCAGTTCTGGCCTCTTCTGAAGAGAGAATCGTTTATTTGTTTTCAGACAGACAATGTCACAACCGTGGCATATGTCAATCATCAAGGGGAGACTCACAGTCCTCAGGCTATGAAAGAAGTATCTCGGATACTTGTATGGCGGAATTCAGCTCCTGTCTAATTTCTGCGGTTCACATCCCAGGTATAGACAATTGGGAAGCGGATTATCTCAGTTGCCAGACTTTACATCCGGGCGAATGGTCTCTTCACCCAGAGGTATTTCTTCAGATTGTTCAAATCTGGGGACTTCCAGAAATAGATCTGATGGCCTCTCATCTAAACAAGAAACTTCCCAGGTATCTGTCCAGCTCCAAGGATCCTCAGGCGGAAGCGGTGGACGCGTTGTCACTTCCTTGGAATTATCAACCTGCTTATATCTTTCCGCCTCTAGTTCTTCTTCCAAAAGTGATTTCCAAAATCCTAATGGAGCGTTCTTTTGTACTGCTGGTGGCTCCAGCATGGCCACACAGATTTTGGTATGCGGATCTCGTTCGGATGGCCAGTTGCCAACCTTGGACACTTCCGTTAAGGCCAGACCTTCTATCTCAAGGCCCATTTTTCCATCAGGATCTAAAATCATTAAATTTGAAGGTATGGAGGTTGAACGCTTAATACTTAGTCATAGAGGTTTCTCTGATTCAGTGATTAATACTATGTTACAGGCTCGTAAATCTGTGTCTAGAAAGATCTATTACCGAGTTTGGAAGACTTACATTTCTTGGTGTTCGTCTCATAAATTCTCTTGGCATTCTTTTAGAATTCCTAGGCCTAGATTTGGAGTTCGGCGGTAAAAGGGCTGTTAACGCTCCGCGGGCTTTTTTCTGGCCGCACCATAAAATTAACTCTGGTATCGAGAGTTAAAACAAATGCTGCGTTAGGCTCCAAAAAAGGAGCGTAGAGCATTTTTACCGCAAATGCAACTCTCGATACCAGAGTTGCTTACGGACGCGGCCGGCCTCAAAAACGTGCTCGTGCACGATTCCCCCATAGGAAACAATGGGGCTGTTTGAGCTGAAAAAAAACCTAACACCTGCAAAAGAGCAGCGTTCAGCTCCTAACGCAGCCCCATTGTTTCCTATGGGGAAACACTTCCTACGTCTGCACCTAACACTCTAACAGCCAATAGAATGCGAGCTCAATCTGATTGGCTGATTGGATCAGCCAATCGGATTGAACTTGATTCTGATTGGCTGATTCCATCAGCCAATCAGAAAATTCCTACCTTAATTCCGATTGGCTGATAGAATCCTATCAGCCAATCGGAATTCGAGGGACGCCATCTTGGATGACGTCCCTTAAAGGAACAGTCATTCGTCGTTCAGTCGTCGGTCCGGATGGATGTTCCGCGCTGGATGTCTTCAGGATCCTGCCGCTTCGCTCCGGATGGAAGAAGATCGAAGATGCCGCTTGGAGAAGATGTTTGCCGGTCCGGATGTCCTCTTCTTGCCGGATAGGAGGAAGACTTTGGAGCCTCTTCTGGACCGGATTATGGATCGCCAACCCCCGCTTGGGTTGGATGAAGATCTTGGAGCCAGGACGGATCGGTGATACCTGGATGGTGAAGACAAGGTAGGAAGATCTTCAGGGGCTTAGTGTTAGGTTTATTTAAGGGGGGTTTGGGTTAGATTAGGGGTATGTGGGTGGTGGGTTGTAATGTTGGGGGGGGGTATTGTATGTTTTTTTTTACAGGCAAAAGAGCTGAAATTCTTGGGGCATGCCCCGCAAAGGGCCCTGTTCAGGGCTGGTAAGGTAAAAGAGCTTGTAACTTTTTTAATTTAGAATAGGGTAGGGAATTTTTTATTTTGGGGGGCTTTGTTATTTTATTAGGGGGCTTAGAGTAGGTGTAATTAGTTTAAAATTGTTGTAATATTTTTCTTATGTTTGTAAATATTTTTTTATTTTCTGTAACTTAGTTCTTTTTTATTTTTTGTACTTTAGATAGTTTATTTAATTGTATTTATTTGTAGGAATTGTGTTTAATTTATTTATTGATAGTGTAGTGTTAGGTTAATTGTAGGTAATTGTAGGTAGTTTATTTAATTATTTTATTGATAGGGTAGTGTTAGGTTTAATTATAACTTAGGTTAGGATTTATTTTACAGGTAAATTTGTTATTATTTTAACTAGGTAACTATTAAATAGTTCTTAACTATTTAATAGCTATTGTACCTGGTTAAAATAAATACAAAGTTACCTGTAAAATAAATATTAATCCTAAAATAGCTATAATATAATTATAAATTATATTGTAGCTATATTAGGATTTATTTTACAGGTAAGTATTTAGCTTTAAATAGGAATAAGTTATTTAATAAGAGTTAATTTATTTCGTTAGATAAAAATTATATTTAACTTAGGGGGGTGTTAGTGTTAGGGTTAGACTTAGCTTTAGGGGTTAATACATTTATTAGAATAGCGGTGAGCTCCGGTCGTCAGATTAGGGGTTAATAATTGTTATTTATGATAGGGTTAGTGAGGCGGATTAGGGGTTAATACATTTATTATAGTAGCGCTCAGGTCCGCTCGGCAGATTAGGGGTTAATAAGTGTAGGCAGGTGTCGGCGACGTTGAGGGGGGCAGATTAGGGGTTAATAAATATAATATAGGGGTCGGCGATGTTAGGGGCAGCAGATTAGGGGTACATAGGGATAACGTAGGTGGCGGCGATTTGCGGTCGGAAGATTAGGGGTTAATTATTTTAAGTAGCTGGCGGCGACGTTGTGGGGGGCAAGTTAGGGTTTAATAAATGTAATACAGGGGTCGGCGGGGTTAGGGGCAGCAGATTAGGGGTACATAAGGATAACGTAGGTGGCGGTCGGCAGATTAGGGGTTAAAGATTTTAATCGAGTGGCGGCGGTGTGGGGGGACCTCGGTTTAGGGGTACATAGGTAGTTTATGGGTGTTAGTGTACTTTAGGGTACAGTAGTTAAGAGCTTTATGAACCGGCGTTAGCCAGAAAGCTCTTAACTCCTGCTATTTTCAGGCGGCTGGAATCTTGTCGTTAGAGCTCTAACGCTCACTTCAGAAACGACTCTAAATACCAGCGTTAGAAAGATCCCATTGAAAATATAGGCTACGCAAATGGCGTAGGGGGATCTGCGGTATGGAAAAGTCGCGGCTGTAAAGTGAGCGTTAGACCCTTTAATCACTGACTCCAAATACCAGCGGGCGCCCAAAACCAGCGTTAGGAGCCTCTAACGCTGGTTTTGACGGCTACCGCCGAACTCCAAATCTAGGCCCTAGAATTTTACAGTTTCTTCAGGATGGTTTGGAAAAGGTTTGTCTGCAAGTTCCTTGAAAGGACAAATCTCTGCTCTTTCTGTACTTTTTCACAGAAAGATTGCTAATCATCCTGATATTCATTGTTTTGTACAGGCTTTGGTTCATATTAAGCCTGTCATTAAGTCAATTTCTCTTCCTTGGAGTCTTAATTTGGTTCTGAGGGCTTTACAGGCTCCTCCGTTTGAGCCTATGCATTCTCTGGATATTAGATTACTTTCTTGCAAAGTTTTATTCCTTTTGGCCATCTCTTCTGCTAGAAGAGTTTCTGAGTTATCTGCTCTTTCTTGTGAATCTCCTTTTCTGATTTTTCATCAGGATAAGGCGGTGTTGCGGACTTCATTTAATTTTTTACCTAAAGTTGTGAATTCTAACAACATTAGTAGAGAAATTGTTGTTCCTTCTTTGTGTCCTAATCCTAAGATTTCTCTGGAGAGATCTTTACATTCTTTGGATGTAGTTAGAGCTTTGAAATATTATGTTGAAGCTACTTAAGATTTCAGGAAGACTTCTAGTCTATTTGTTGTCTTTTCTGGTTCTAGGAAAAGTCAGAAGGCTTCTGCCATTTCTTTGGCATCTTGGTTAAAGTCTTTGATTCATCATGCTTATGTGGAGTCGGGTAAATCCCCGCCTCAAAGGATTACGGCTCATTCTACTAGGTCAGTTTCTACTTCTTGGGTTTTTAAGAATGAAGCTTCTGTTGCTCAGATTTGCAAAGCAGCAACTTGGTCTTCTTTGCATACTTTTACTAAATTCTACCATTTTGATGTTTTTTTCTTCTTCTGAAGCAGTTTTTGGTAGAAAAGTACTTCAGGCAGCTGTTTCAGTTTGATTTTTCTGCTTATAATTTCAGTTTTTTTCATTATAAGATTAAAACTTTTTGATTTGGGTTATGGATTATTTTTTCAGCAGAATTGGCTGTCTTTATTTAATCCCTCCCTCTCTAGTGACTCTTGCGTGGAAGTTCCACATCTTGGGTATCTGCTATCCCATACGTCACTAGCTCATGGACTCTTGCCAATTACATGAAAGAAAACATAATTTATGTAAGAACTTACCTGATAAATTCATTTCTTTCATATTGGCAAGAGTCCATGAGGCCCACCCTTTTTGTGGTGGTTACGATTTTTTTGTATAAAGCACAATTATTCCAATTCCTTGTTTGAGGCTTTCGCTCCTTTCTTATCACCCCACTTCTTGGCTATTCATTAAACTGAATTGTGGGTGTGGTGAGGGGTGTATTTATAGGCATTTTGAGGTTTGGGAAACTTTGCCCCTCCTGGTAGGAATGTATATCCAATACGTCACTAGCTCATGATCTCTTACCAATATGACAGAAATTAATTTATCAGGTAAGTTCTTACATAAATTATGTTATATATATATATATATATATATATATATATAAAAGAAAATAACAGACAAAATTCGTGAGAACTACACGTTGTAATTAAGCCACTGGCTTTCTGAGTATACAATCCAGTTTTGCATATACAGTGATAAACTGGCGTATCGCTTTGTCTTATTAGTAAGTAAAGTAAAAAATGGAGCTTTTAGTCAGTGGAAAGTAACAGACCTCTGTGTTTAGGCTGAGAGGATAATGTGCTGCTGTCGGCAAATTATGGCAGTGATAGAGTTCAATCTTGTTATGGTTCTTTAGTAAGAACTACAGATATGTAAATACAACAGGTATAGTCTCACCGCTATTGCCGCACTCCGTCACGTCCCTCAGGCCGTCCCAATACCAGGTATGGATTCACTCCTCCGACATCCAAACATGCAATTAAATGAACAAATAGGGTTACCTGTATTGAAACTGATCACAGCCGCAGGCCTTGGTGCAGGTAAAAAACTTCTTTATTTAGGTAGATTTAACATTCACAGGGTAAAACAGACTCAGGGGTACATTGAGCACAAACGTCCGACGCGTTTCCTGCCCGGAGGCACTTCGTCAGGGACTTACAAAATCAAACTACAGACAGCTTAAAAATGCTTACTTGCTTACGTAACAAAATTAGCACCTGTTCATTATGGTTAAAGGCACGACTGCTGCCGTCTGTGGAAACTTGCCACTGCTGGGTCCTAAGAACCCCTTTTAAGCAAACAGCGGAATTAACATTGTGTCCACAGTGATACATGTATATATATCTTGTATCAATATTAGTAAATAACACAGAAGACACAATGGAAATGCCGCAAACTGGAAACATATTGAAATAGCCTTTTCCAAAGACGGCAGCAAAATAGAACAAGAATCGTTCTGCAACCGATTCGTGTGAGCAGGTGCTAAGAGGACATAAAATTATTTTCAAGCTGCGAATTCTAAAAGAATAAAAATGTTATTAATACAATGTACTGCGAACTCACAGAGGATTCTAACTGAGACATTTCTACAGGTCTCATATATAGGTTTAAGATGTTAAAGAAATTTTTCATCTTTGAATTGTCTTTGTAAGAATGTTTACGTATTTCACGTTCAGGGGAGAATTTAAGGACTTATGAAACAATTAGATCTTTGTTTGACTTGCTTTGTTAGTTACAGTGTGTGTGTGAGCTAGCTTACTCAATGTGAATAATAAAATAAATTATATTGGAGTGATGTGTGTGAATGTGATCAGTGATAAAAACAAACAAGTGAATGTGTGAGATTGGGGGAAAAACTTGATGTGTGACCTTGTGAAATAATTTTTTAGAGTAGAATGTCCTGGAAAGGATCAAGTCTAACGTTAGTCTGTGTATAGATAAGGAAATAGTGAATAAGCTGTGTGAGCTATGAGAAAAAGTGAGATTTAATAAGCAAATAAGGCCAAGTCTAAAAATTGATACAACTAACTTAAGTATTTGGAACTAAAGAGCACTCGGGGGGACAAGGGAAGAGGCTCCTATTTATACTTAACAGATATATTTATTACCTTATTATGTTTTTAAGGAAATTTTTCGTATATATATATGAATCTTATTATAGACTACTATTCTATGTATATTTGTGTCTTAATATGGACAATTTAGTCTATAAAGTATCTAAGATCTGTTATCTTATTAATACCATTTGGAATACCGGTCATTAAATTAAATATCCAAAAGGCCTCTTTTTTATTCAACTTTGCCGTTCTATCCCCACCTCTAATATCATAAGGGGCGTGGTCTATACCTTGGAAGCTGAACATGGTACTAAGGTTGTGGTCATTGACTGAAATACCCAGAGAGATGCAGTGTTCAGCAAAGTGCTTAGCTACTGGAGTGGCGGGAGGGTCATGTTTGATGGAGAGCAAGTGCTCCCTGACCCTATCCTTGAGGAGTCTGGTGGTCCTGCCTACATACATGGGTGCGAAATTTGCACCATCATATGCAAATCTCTACCTAACACATTTTGAATTTCAGAAAATATTCCATGACAATAATCCCTTTAAGTCACAGATGGGGTTTTACAGAAGGTATATCGATGACTTAGTTATATTATGGAAGGGTGACATCAATTTAATACCTATATTTGTGAAATATCTAAATGATAATAATCTCAATTTAGGATTCACATACACAGCATCAAAAGAAGACATACCATTCTTAGACATCACACTGAAGTTAGACAGCCTGTCACATTCAATTATCACCTCTACATTCAGAAAACCAACATCAGGAAACACGATTCTACAAGCAGATTCACACCATCCAGCTCACCTCAAAAAGGCTATCCCAAAAGGGGAATACATGCGCCTTAGACGCAATTGCAGCAATGTTCACACATTAGTTTGATTTTGTAAGTCCCTGACGAAGTGCCTCCGGGCAGGAAACGCGTCGGACGTTTGTGCTCAATGTACCCCTGAGTCTGTTTTACCCTGTGAATGTTAAATCTACCTAAATAAAGAAGTTTTTTACCTGCACCAAGGCCTGCGGCTGTGATCAGTTTCAATACAGGTAACCCTATTTGTTTATATATATATATATATATATATATATATATATATATATATATATATATATATATATCCAAGGTGTGTGGGCGCCAATAGCACAAAAAAGTGCTCCTTAAAGTTTGTAAAAAAACTTAATGTTTATTGATAACAGGGTAAAAACATGACAGCAAAGCAGCTGTAAATAGCACTAAAAACACAAAAACACAGAGCCAGCGTTCAGACCTCACGCAGACATGTTTCGTGCATGACTAGCACTTGATCACTGCATGTGTGTGGTCTGTTCGCTCTACAATTTAAAGCTAGCTTGTTAAAGAGACAGTACAATTTTGTTATATAAACACTGTGTTTGCTCTCACTTAGTACTTCAATAGACATTTGTTAAAGAACAGATTTTGTTTAAATTTTATCTCCTAGTTATGTATATAGGATCTCACATTTGAGAGTATTATCCCTAATATGCTTAGAATTTTTATATATATATAAGCAGCAAAGAAGAAAATGTTGCAGACAGCGGTTATAGGTAAAATTCAAAGTCTTTATTGGAACATGGTTAAAATGTAGAAATACTCCAGAGGTCACACAGGTACATCACAGCAATAGGTCCGTTAATATGTTTCGGCCTCAGGCCGTAATCATAGCTAAAGGACATAGCACCTGAACCAATTAAAAAGGCACCAGGATAACCCTGACTGGATAAAATCAAAGGCAAGCTGTGTGTTAATTTTAACTCTATGAGTGGTTATACACATACTAATAATACAGCCAGTGTCTAAAAGAGAAACAGCACAAATACTAATACAGATCAAAGTCTAAACTCAAAACTTATATTGGTAACAACATGTGCTGTATGAAATTGAAAGGAAAAATGAATGAAAATTGTAATGAAAAGCAAAGAAAAAAGAAAAATATGAAAATTATAAAAATTATAAAGGTATGTAAATATGTAATGATGAAATATGCTTGAAAAACACAAAAACTGTTTCGTGTACAAAAAGATACTAGAGATAACAGTATACTAATAGTGTACCAAGTGCAAAATAATAATTTATACATGATATTCAAAATAAAGAAATTAGTATACAAAATGAATTAAATTAAATACAATCAAAGTTAGAGGACAATATATGCAGTACTAGTAGCAAAATTGGAATAACTGTAGTACACCGAAAGGGGACATGTAGGGCTGATATCACCGTCAGACTATCTGTAGTGCACCAGATAGTACACGAATGTAACAAGATGTTGCATGATGGGGATAAAAAAATCTGTGGCAACAGTAAATTTTGCCAATAATTTATTAGATCATATTCTGAATTTAAACCGGTAGGTACACGGGTTTGTAATTTAAAAATCCAGAATAGCTCCCTCTTTTGCAGCAGCTTGTCCCTATCTCCCCCTCTAGGGGGGCTGAGCACTCTCTCTATGGTTTGCCATCTGAGTGAGTCCACCCTTTTTTGGTGATATCTTGCAACGTGTTGCACCAAAGGTGTAGAAGCTACACCAGCTTGTATAGTAGAGAGATGGTTGCGAATGCGTACCTTTACCTCAGTAGTCGTAAGTCCAACATACTGTAAGTGGCACAAAGTGCAACTTTGCACATACACCACATATGTAGAGGTGCACTTGAGGCAGGATTGTATTGCAAAAACCTCACATGTGACTTCAGATCTAATGCTATCAGATGGCAGCACAAACTCACACACCCTGCATTTATTACGGCACTTAAAAATGCCTCTGTGGGTAAGCCAAGAACTTTGATGTTGCTTAATCTTGGGTAGCACAGATGGAGATAGTATGTTACCCAAAGTGGTTGTTTTCCTATAAGAGCAGCGTAGACCTTGAGAAACACAATGTTCTAGCTTATCATCAGCTGCCAGAAACGAGAAATGCTTCTTAACAATTTTGCAAATTTCAGAATTCTCTTGACTAAACTCTGTAACAAAGGTAACACCACTGTGATCATCAGTAATATTGCCCCTGTCACTATTCCTATCTGTCAGGCCCAGAACATTTGACCTATCCAGGCCGTCAACTTGTTCTTTGGCTTTTTTAATTACTCTAGAGCTGTAGCCTCTGTGTTTCAGCCTATTGGCCAAATCTTTAGACTGTTCTGCACATTTTTCAGGTAAAGAGCAATTGCGTTTCACCCTCATGAATTGGCCCTTGGCCACAGCATGGGGTACATGCCTAGGGTGGCAACTTTGGGCATGTAGCAGGGTATTCCCAGCTATGGGCTTTCTGTAAATCTCCGTCACTATCCTGCCATCCTCCATGCCCTTGATGGTAATATCTAGGAAATTGATCTCACTGTCCCGCAACTCGCAGGTAAATCTCAAGCCAATATTATTAGAGTTAAGGTATGTCATAAAAGACATAAACTGTGACTCACTCCCATTCCACACGAAGCTAGCCACTTTACCATTGGGTCCCGTATGTGAGGCGGATAGAGGTTTTTTTTTCCTATCAGCAGTATTCTATTCTATTATATTGATTCACTGCTATACCAGTGTTTTTTGCTTAATCGAACTTTTTTCCCTGGAATTTGAACTTTGTCTACACAAATAACTTTTGTTATTGAATATATATATAATATACGTACAGTAACTTTGACTCTTACTTTACTTTAATTTGTTTTGAGTGCATAGCCCAGTTGCACTCCATTGTTCCTGTCCATATTTGAGCTGTCCACTATTCAGGCTCCATGGAGGTTACACATTTTTATTCGTTATTGCCTGTGTCTGAGAGAGATTGCACCTCTACAGAAATTGAAAGGATTTTTTATACAGATAAATCAAATTACTCTTTATCAGCTCTGTTTGAAGAAATGGAGAAATTACTGATCAGGGAGCATAAGCTCCAATGGGACATATGGACTCTTGAAACATACATTAAACTTAAGATTTTACCACGTGGGTTGAGGTTGAACAAATTTCCCACATTTGATGTTATTGATAATGTTTTCATTTCTGCTTGGAATTAAATTTTGTCTGATTGTTCAACACTTTTAATGTTGCTATTAGTCTCCTATAAAACTAATCTTCTTAAAATTACCAGAGAGGAGATAGGGGAGTTACAAAATGAAATGAATACACAACAGTTGGAAACTAGTTTTGCAAAATTTGATGGCATACTGAAAGTAGTGGTAGCTAAAGTAAAAGATTCAATTCTTGAGATTAAACATACAAAATTTGTTAGAGATCAGACTGACTATAGTAACAACACAGTTTACTTATGGAAGAGTTCAGATAAGGCTATGCACAAAAGACAATCTAGAGGTAGGTCTAGAAATAGACGCAATAATAGTAACAACCATAACAATTCAAGAGATGCTAATGGCCAAGTATCCACACAAAATCTAGAGGCCAAGCGAGTTACATACTCTGACACAGATTTTGAGTCAGGGGAGGAAGCTGGGGCTTCAAGTGGTGAGGAACTCCCAAGAAGCATTCTGAAGAATAAACAGCCAGCATTAGTACAGAATACACAAGTTCTGACCACCTCTGATCATTATCAGCCTCAAATATCTTCTTCCAGTTTAAGAAGTGCTGACTCTAGAAATCCTGTCTCTAATTATGTGGAAGAAGGTGCAGGAGCCTCAATTATGCAAACTAATGTGTCTGCTGATGATCAGAGAAGGATAGAACAGGTTTTTTCTCTCCCCCCACAACGCACCGGAATAGGGCAAACAGGTCAGGGACATTATCACCTAAGAGGCCAGAGAGGGAAACAAAAGTACAAGTAAATAATGTAATAAATCTATCTAAATACACACTAACTGATTAACAAGTCTTTCTCCTAAGTTGAGGTTTGAACTTTGCACCCACCAATCATTTTAATGTCTTCAATACCATCTTAGATGTTAATAAACTAATACGAAACATGACTCTACAGAAAAAAAAATTCACCAAATCATCTGAAATTTCAGATAATAGTGTGGAACCAATAGGTGATCATCCACCCCATGTTTCGCGTGTTGGTAAATTAACATTTAGTGAAACCTGTGATGTTGTTAATTTGGAGAATTTATCCAGAGAGACCGTGTCAAGTACACGTAAGGAGAGTATTAATGCTTCTAGTGGCTTTCAAAAAAAGTCACAGTTTTACCCTATTCACACAAGGGGTAATACTCTAGAGACCTTCTTTAAACGTGTGGAAAGGGATCTTATTAAACTCAAAAACTCTGTGGGATATCAAGCCCCCAATCTGTCTGGACCAGAGAGAGTAGCCCTTAAAGAGCTACAAGAGAATCAGGATATAGTCATACTTACAGCTGATAAGGGCAGCTCTGTCGTGGTCCTTGACAGATTGGATTATGTTAATGAAGCTTTACGTCAACTCAATAATATTTAGGACTATATTCCCCTATCTAGGGACCCAACTGCTGATTTTAAAAGGGAACTTTTGGATATATTGGATGATGGGTTGGAGGATGGGCACTACGATCGGAAAACCTTTGAGTTTCTGGTGGTTGACTATCCGGTAGTGCCCATCTTCCACCATCTTCCTAAGGTACACAAACCCCTTGAAAACATAAAGGGGCGTCCCATAGTCAGTGGGATTGGTTCTCTTACAGAGCATGTCTCACAATGGGTGGATAATCTTCTGCAGCCACTTGTAAAGAACTTGCACAGTTACATTCAAGATACTAAAGAGGTTATATGTACATTTGAGGACATGAGATGGCAGCATAACAGCCATAAATGGGCCACTATTGATGTGGTTGCACTGTATTCCTCCATTCCACACGAGGAGGGTCTGACAGCAGTTGGTTTCTTTTTAGAATTTTTTTCTGATTTTTCAGTTTAGTTCAGAAGTTTTATTCTCAGAGCTCTTAAGTTTTTGCTCACACACAATTATTTTTCTTTTGATGATGGCTTCTATCTCCAGAGGCGTGGGACAGCTATGGGGGCTAAGTTTGCCCCCTCCTATGCCAACCTATTTATGGGTTGGTGGGAGCTGTCCCACGTCTATGGAGATGGGAACCCATACAGAAAGTTCATATACTTTTATGGTCGCTATATAGATGACCTGCTCCTCGTGTGGAATGGGAGTGAGTCACAGTTTATGTCTTTTATGACATACCTTAACTCTAATAATATTGGCTTGAGCCATGCTGTGGCCAAAGAGAGAGAGAGAGAGAGAGAGAGATTTACACTTTGCCAATAAATATGGATTTTATTTGCATCAAGCTGGATCCTACCTCCTCTTTTTGACTGTTTGTATCTGCACCAGCTTTTGGATCAGCTTTAAGCCCTTGTATATTAGTTCTACCTGTTGTGAAGCCCGGGTGAAGAAAGAGCACCGCCCCCTGACTGGAGATCCCGCTACGTCATGACGGACGCCCCAGTGCACCTGTATACAGCATGAAGCGCTGTTGGAGATTTTCTTCATTGCCGGTTGGTTTGGAGCTGCTAGCCCACCGATTTGCTTTCGGTTCGACCACGGAGGTCCCCCGGCTGCATAGAACTCCTGTCTGAGGCACTGCACGGCATATATAAATACCGGGGGCGGTTAAGCTCCCTTGGGGTAAGTCCCAGACACAACAGCATATACTTGTTTGTACTTCTGTTTGCACTTGATTTGCATATTAGAAGAGAACTTCCTAAACTTCCTTATATCACAACATTTGATTTGCATATTAGAAGAGAACTTCCTAAACTTCCTTATATCACAACAGTAAATTATTGCCAATAATTTATTAGATCATATTCCGAATTTAAACCGGTAGGTACACGGGTTTGTAATTCAAAAATCCAGAATAGTTCCCTCTTTTGCAGCAGCTTGTCCCTATCTCCCCCTCTAGGGGGGCTGAGCACTTGGTAAGCCTTGGTGTCACGCTCACACACCCAATTTGTTTGCTATTACTGTTTGCTGTTCATTTAGCCTGCTTTGGCGTTTTAAACTTTGCCAATAAATATGGATTTTATTTGCATCAAGCTGGATCATACCTCCTTTTCTTTCATGTAATTAACAAGAGTCCATGAGCTAGTGACGTATGGGATATACATTCCTACCAGGAGGGGCAAAGTTTCCCAAACCTTAAAATGCCTATAAATACACCCCTCACCACACCCACAAATCAGTTTTACAAACTTTGCCTCCAAGGGAGGTGGTGAAGTAAGTTTGTGCTAGATTCTACGTTGATATGCGCTCCGCAGCAAGTTGGAGCCCGGTTTTCCTCTCAGCGTGCAGTGAATGTCAGAGGGATGTGAGGAGAGTATTGCCTATTGAATGCAGTGATCTCCTTCTACGGGGTCTATTTCATAAGGTTCTCTGTTATCGGTCGTAGAGATTCATCTCTTACCTCCCTTTTCAGATCGACGATATACTCTTATATTTACCATTTCCTCTACTGATTCTCGTTTCAGTACTGGTTTGGCTTTCTACAAACATGTAGATGAGTGTCCTGGGGTAAGTAAGTCTTATTTTCTGTGACACTCTAAGCTATGGTTGGGCACTTTATTTATAAAGTTCTAAATATATGTATTCAAACATTTATTTGCCTTGACTCAGAATGTTCAACTTTCCTTATTTCCAGACAGTCAGTTTCATATTTGGGATTATGCTTTAATTATCATATTTTTTCTTACCTCAAAAAATTTGACTTTTTTCCTGTGGGCTGTTAGGCTCGCGGGGGCTGAAAATGCTTCATTTTATTGCGTCATTTTTGGCGCGGACTTTTTTGGCGCAAAAATTCATTTCCGTTTCCGGCGTCATACGTGTCGCCGGAAGTTGCGTCATTTTTTGACGTTATTTTGCGCCAAAAATGTCGGCGTTCCGGATGTTGCGTCATTTTTGGCGCAAAAAGCATTTAGGCGCCAAATAATGTGGGCGTCTTTTTTGGCGCCACAAAATATGGGCGTCGCTTTTGTCTCCACATTTTTTCAGTCTCATTTTTCATTTGCTTCTGGTTGCTAGAAGCTTGATGTTTGGCATTTTTTTCCCATTCCTGAAACTGTCTTATAAGGAATTTGATCTATTTTGCTTTATATGTTGTTTTTTCTCTTACATATTGCAAGATGTCTCACGTTGCATCTGAGCCAGAAGATACTACAGGAAAACCTCTGCCTGCTGGATCTACCAAAGCTAAGTGTATCTGCTGTAAACTTTTGGTAGCTATTCCTCCAGCTGTTGTTTGTATTAAATGTCATGACAAACTTGTTAATGCAGATAATATTTCCTTTAGTGATGTACCATTGCCTGTTGCAGTTCCCTCAACATCTAAGGTGCAGAATGTTCCTGATAACATAAGAGATTTTGTTTCTGAATCCATAAAGAAGGCTTTGTCTGTTATTTCTCCTTCTAGTAAACGTAAAAAGTCTTTTAAATCTTCTCTTTCTACAGATGAATTTTTAAATGAACACCATCATTCTGATTCTTTGGACTCTTCTGGTTCAGAGGATTCTGTCTCAGAGATTGATGCTGATAAATCTTCATATTTATTTAAGATGGAATTTATTCGCTCTTTACTTAAAGAAGTACTAATTGCTTTAGAAATAGAGGATTCTAGTCCTCTTGATACTAATTCTATACGTTTAGATAAGGTTTTTAAAGCTCCTGCGGTTATTCCAGAAGTCTTTCCTGTTCCTAATGCTATTTCTGCAGTAATTGCTAAGGAATGGGATAGATTGGGTAGTTCATTTACTCCTTCTAAACGTTTTAAGCAATTATATCCTGTTCCGCCTGACAGGTTAGAATTTTGGGACAAAATCCCTAAAGTTGATGGGGCTATTTCTACCCTTGCTAAACGTACTACCATTCCTACATCAGATGGTACCTCGTTTAAGGATCCTTTAGATAGAAAAATTGAATCTTTTCTAAGAAAAGCTTATCTATGTTCAGGTAATCTTCTTAGACCTGCTATATCATTGGCTGATGTTGCTGCAGCTTCAACTTTTTGGTTGGAAACTCTAGCGCAACAAGTAACAAATCGTGATTCTCATGATATTATTATTCTTCTCCAGCATGCTAATAATTTCATCTGTGATGCCATTTTTGATATTATTAGAGTTGATGTTAGATTTATGTCTCTGGCTATCTTAGCCAGAAGAGCTTTATGGCTTAAGACTTGGAATGCTGATATGGCTTCTAAATCAACTCTACTTTCCATTTCTTTCCAGGGAAACAAATTATTTGGTTCTCAGTTGGATTCTATTATTTCAACTGTTACTGGTGGGAAAGGAACTTTTTTACCACAGGATAAAAAGTCTAAAGGTAAAAACAGGGCTAACAATCGTTTTCGATCCTTTCGTTTCAACAAAGAACAAAAGCCTGATCCTTCGTCCTCAGGAGCAGTTTCAGTTTGGAAACCATCTCCAGTCTGGAATAAATCCAAGCCTGCTAGAAAGGCAAAGCCTGCTTCTAAGTTCACATGAAGGTACGGCCCTCATTCCAGTTCCGCTGGTAGGGGGCAGGTTACGTTTTTTCAAAGAAATTTGGATCAATTCTGTTCACAATCTTTGGATTCAGAACATTGTTTCAGAAGGGTACAGAATTGGTTTCAAGATGAGACCTCCTGCAAAGAGATTTTTTCTTTCCCATGTCCCAGTAAATCCAGTGAAAGCTCAAGCATTTCTGAATTGTGTTTCAGATCTAGAGTTGGCTGGAGTAATTATGCCAGTTCCAGTTCCGGAACAGGGGATGGGGTTTTATTCAAATCTCTTCATTGTACCAAAGAAGGAGAATTCCTTCAGACCAGTTCTGGATCTAAAATTATTGAATCGCTATGTAAGGATACCAACGTTCAAGATGGTAACTGTAAGGACTATATTGCCTTTTGTTCAGCAAGGGAATTATATGTCCACAATAGATTTACAGGATGCATATCTGCATATTCCGATTCATCCAGATCATTATCAGTTCCTGAGATTCTCTTTTCTAGACAAGCATTACCAATTTGTGGCTCTACCGTTTGGCCTTGCTACAGCTCCAAGAATTTTCACAAAGATTCTCGGTGCCCTTCTGTCTGTAATCAGAGAACAGGGTATTGTGGTATTTCCTTATTTGGACGATATCTTGGTACTTGCTCCGTCTTTACATTTAGCAGAGTCTCATACGAATCGACTTGTGTTGTTTCTTCAAGATCATGGTTGGAGGATCAATTTACTAAAAAGTTCTTTGATTCCTCAAACAAGGGTAACCTTTCTGGGTTTCCAGATAGATTCAGTGTCCATGACTCTGTCTTTAACAGACAAGAGACGTCTAAAATTGATTACAGCTTGTCGAAACCTTCAGTCACAATCATTCCCTTCGGTAGCCTTATGCATGGAAATTCTAGGTCTTATGACTGCTGCATCGGACGCGATCCCCTTTGCTCGTTTTCACATGCGACCTCTTCAGCTCTGTATGCTGAACCAATGGTGCAGGGATTACACGAAGATATCTCAATTAATATCTTTAAAACCGATTGTTCGACACTCTCTAACGTGGTGGACAGATCACCATCGTTTAATTCAGGGGGCTTCTTTTGTTCTTCCGACCTGGACTGTAATTTCAACAGATGCAAGTCTCACAGGTTGGGGAGCTGTGTGGGGATCTCTGACGGCACAAGGAGTTTGGGAATCTCAGGAGGTGAGATTACCGATCAATATTTTGGAACTCCGTGCAATTTTCAGAGCTCTTCAGTTTTGGCCTCTTCTGAAGAGAGAATCGTTCATTTGTTTTCAGACAGACAATGTCACAACTGTGGCATACATCAATCATCAAGGAGGGACTCACAGTCCTCTGGCTATGAAAGAAGTATCTCGAATTTTGGTTTGGGCGGAATCCAGCTCCTGTCTAATTTCTGCGGTTCATATCCCAGGTGTAGACAATTGGGAAGCGGATTATCTCAGTCGCCAAACGTTGCATCCGGGCGAATGGTCTCTTCACCCAGAGGTATTTCTTCAGATTGTTCAATTGTGGGGGCTCCCAGAGATAGATCTGATGGCCTCTCATCTAAACAAGAAACTTCCCAGGTATCTGTCCAGATCCCGGGATCCTCAGGCGGAGGCAGTGGATGCATTATCACTTCCTTGGAAGTATCATCCTGCCTATATCTTTCCGCCTCTAGTTCTTCTTCCAAGAGTAATCTCCAAGATTCTGAGGGAATGCTCGTTTGTTCTGCTAATAGCTCCGGCATGGCCTCACAGGTTTTGGTATGCGGATCTTGTCCGGATGGCATCTTGCCAGCCATGGACTCTTCCGTTAAGACCAGACCTTCTGTCACAAGGTCCTTTTTTCCATCCGGATCTGAAATCCTTAAATTTAAAGGTATGGAGATTGAACGCTTGATTCTTGGTCATAGAGGTTTCTCTGACTCCGTGATTAATACTATGTTACAGGCTCGTAAATCTGTATCTCGAGAGATATATTATAGAGTCTGGAAGACTTATATTTCTTGGTGTCTTTCTCATCATTTTTCTTGGCATTCTTTTAGAATACCGAGAATTTTACAATTTCTTCAGGATGGTTTGGATAAGGGTTTGTCCGCAAGTTCTTTGAAAGGACAAATCTCTGCTCTTTCTGTTCTTTTTCACAGAAAGATTGCTATTCTTCCTGATATTCATTGTTTTGTACAAGCTTTGGTTCGTATAAAACCTGTCATTAAGTCAATTTCTCCTCCTTGGAGTTTGAATTTGGTTCTGGGAGCTCTTCAAGCTCCTCCGTTTGAACCTATGCATTCATTGGACATTAAATTACTTTCTTGGAAAGTTTTGTTCCTTTTGGCTATCTCTTCTGCTAGAAGAGTTTCTGAATTATCTGCTCTTTCATGTGAGTCTCCTTTTCTGATTTTTCATCAGGATAAGGCGGTGTTGCGAACTTCTTTTGAATTTTTACCTAAAGTTGTGAATTCCAACAACATTAGTAGAGAAATTGTGGTTCCTTCATTATGTCCTAATCCTAAGAATTCTAAGGAGAAATCATTGCATTCTTTGGATGTTGTTAGAGCTTTGAAATATTATGTTGAAGCTACGAAATCTTTCCGTAAGACTTCTAGTCTATTTGTTATCTTTTCCGGTTCTAGGAAAGGCCAGAAAGCTTCTGCCATTTCTTTGGCATCTTGGTTGAAATCTTTAATTCATCTTGCCTATGTTGAGTCGGGTAAAACTCCGCCTCAAAGAATTACAGCTCATTCTACTAGGTCAGTATCTACTTCCTGGGCGTTTAGGAATGAAGCTTCGGTTGACCAGATCTGCAAAGCAGCAACTTGGTCTTCTTTGCATACTTTTACTAAATTCTACCATTTTGATGTATTTTCTTCTTCTGAAGCAGTTTTTGGTAGAAAAGTTCTTCAGGCAGCGGTTTCAGTTTGAATCTTCTGCTTATGTTTTTTGTTAAACTTTATTTTGGGTGTGGATTATTTTCAGCAGGAATTGGCTGTCTTTATTTTATCCCTCCCTCTCTAGTGACTCTTGTGTGGAAAGATCCACATCTTGGGTAGTCATTATCCCATACGTCACTAGCTCATGGACTCTTGTTAATTACATGAAAGAAAACATAATTTATGTAAGAACTTACCTGATAAATTCATTTCTTTCATATTAACAAGAGTCCATGAGGCCCACCCTTTTTTGTGGTGGTTATGATTTTTTTGTATAAAGCACAATTATTCCAATTCCTTATTTTATATGCTTCGCACTTTTTCTTATCACCCCACTTCTTGGCTATTCGTTAAACTGATTTGTGGGTGTGGTGAGGGGTGTATTTATAGGCATTTTAAGGTTTGGGAAACTTTGCCCCTCCTGGTAGGAATGTATATCCCATACGTCACTAGCTCATGGACTCTTGTTAATATGAAAGAAATGAATTTATCAGGTAAGTTCTTACATAAATTATGTTTTTTTGACTGTTAATAATTTACTGTTGCCACGGATTTTTTATCCCCATCATGCAACATCTTGTTACATTTGTGTACTATCTGGTGCACTACAGATAGTCTGACTGTGATATCAGCCCTACATGTCCCCTTTCGGTGTACTACAGTTAGTCCAATTTTGCTACTAGTACTGTATATATATTGTCCTCTAACTTTGTATTGTATTTAATTTAATTAATTTTGTATACTAATTTCTTTATTTTGAATATCATGTATATATTATTATTTTGCACTTGGTACACTATTAGTATACTGTTTTCTCTAGTATCTTTTTGTACACGAAACAGTTTTTGTGTTTTTCAAGCATATTTCATCATTACATATTTACATACCTTTATAATTTTTATAATTTTCATATTTTTCTTTTTTCTTTGCTTTTCATTACAATTTTCATTCATTTTTCCTTTCAATTTCATACAGCACATGTTGTTACCAATAAAAGCTTTGAGTTTAGACTTTGAACTGATTTTTCACACATCTAGCTCCCACTTCAGTTTATTTGTGGTTATGAATTATGTTCGATTAAACGTGTTCTAGTTCTTTAAAATGTGTGATTAAATTAAATTTTGAATATAGAGACAGCATGCCTTGTATATTATATTATATTATATTGTAATAATAATATTATTCTAAACTCAATTGTTGTCCAATATGTATAATTGTTGCAACTATATTTATGTTGCCGCTCCTTTAAGGTGCTTAGAGAACTGGAAAGAAAACCGAGTAAATCTTTTTATAATGCTATTATTATCATTAATAGTATTGACAGTTGACTCTTTATACATTTAAACATTTATACATGTTTGACTACATAGCTTTTAAATCTGTATTAGTATTTGTGCTGTTTCTCTTTTAGACACTGGCTGTATTATTATTATGTGTATAACCACTCATAGAGTTAAAATTAACACACAGCTTGCCTTTGATTTTATCCAATCAGGGTTATCCTGGTGCCTTTTTAAGTGGTTCAGGTGCTATGTCCTTTAGCTATGATTACGGCCTGAGGCCGAAACATGTTAGTGGACCTATTGCTGTGATGTACCTGTGTGACCTCTGGAGTATTTCTACATTTTAACCATGTTCCAATAAAGACTTTGAATTTTACCTATAACCGCTGTCTGCAACATTTTCTTCTTTGCTGCTTATTCTCTGGGCTGCAGCAGCGGTTTTCAGGACATCGGCTCCAAAGTTTTCCAAGGGATTTCCTACAAGTGTTTCCTACGGCTTTGGATTGGTTCGTGAATACCATGTGTCATCCGACACACCCCTGTCCCGCATAGTGGGACGCCTCGCAGGGACGCTACTGTGGCTTTCGAGTGAGCTCCGCAACACAGCCTTCAAGTCTTACATTGAGCCTGAAGAGGAGTTGAGGATTGTTGCACCCCGGGTGGTGAGTTTAAGGCGCTAATGCCTTATGGGAGCACGGCTTCCGTTATACCTCACTCTACAATGTTTGGTGCTCTATTGTAATTGATATAAGCTGCCGGTTGTCTATTACCGCACCACATTACAGCTGGAGCTCTGAAGCTAGCCACTTTACCATTGGGTCCCGTATGTGAGGCGGTTAGAGGGTTTTTTTTTCCTATCAGCAGTATTCTATTCTATTATATTGATTCACTGCTATACCAGTGTTTTTTGCTTAATCAAACTTTTCCCCTGGAATTTGAACTTTGTCTACACAAATAACTTTTGTTATTGAATATATATATAATATACGGACAGTAACTTTGACTCTTACTTTACTTTTATATATATATATATATATATATATTATTTTTTTTTATTATTATTATTATTTTTTTCAAAGCATAAAACATCTTAGCCTCTATGTTTTTTTAAAAAATATTTATGGACCTAAAAAGAAATGATTAATAACACTTATTTTTATTTCAGATGGACCATAGACAAGATTCATGCATGCAGAATTTGTTGGAGATGTAGAACATGCTGTATTTGTGTGAATACATATATAACAGATGTATAAATGCCATTAATTTCAGAATAATTAGCAGTATTAATTTGCTTTAATATAGTATGATGTTGGGGACACATGATGTTTCATATTGAAATAATCAGAGAGATGACATGATGCTTCCCCATCTATAATTAATATTGTGAGTGATTGATGCAGTAAGTTATGGTCTAATGAATAACCATTTCATAGAAATAATGAATTGCTAAAAATGTTGGATAGTAAATGTATTGCTGTGTTTGTCACGCTGCCCCCCGGTGTTATGATGCGAGAATTACAGCCAGAAGGCTTTTCGGCTGTTAAAAATGAAATTCCCAGGTAACCAATGGGATGATCAGCTCCGTAAGGGCCAATAACAAAGAAGGTTTTCCGAAAAGGGCCTCCCATATTCTCACCCATGATGGAAACACATATAAGCTTAATGCAAGATAGGAGAAGGACAGATTCTGCTGAGCTGACTTGTAACTGGTTTGTTGGGCGTGAAATACCATTACTCTAGCAAAGCTGGTCTACCTTTTCTCATTGATTGCAAAATATACTTATTGGAATTTTGAGGTGAGATTAAACTTGTTGAGAGATATTGGATATCGATTGGTGTTCATCTTGGTAAAGTATTAAAAGATTGTTGATAGATTAAAGAGAGCAGTTTATATTTCAAGCTAGTATTTCATAGCCTGTGTATTGTTAAACATATATCCTTGATGCTAAATAATTCTTCTGTGCAAAATATAATATATATATATATTTATAACAGTAGCAAAGATGTGCACTCTCACTTAATGACAACTGCCAGGGTGCTAGTAAAAATCAATATAGAAAGAAGAAACAAACTTGCACTCGCTGGTCTTTTTAGTGAAATAATTTACTGAAAAATTGTGACGTTTCGAGGACAAAAATCCCCTTCCTCAGACAATGTGTTTAACAAACAAGAGTGACTTTATACACTGTGTAACCCAAACCCCTCCCCTCAATTAGACAAAAAAAACGCCAAATTGGTAACCATGGTGACCACTGAGTCACATTGTACACAACAAGTGTTTACCATATAAAATATGTGCTATCGTATAAACATATTTAAAGATGAGCCATCCTGGCTCTGACAAAACAGTGACAGCCCAAGTGCGCATTAGGGAAACTGTGATGCAATGGAAACGAGCGTGAAAAACAAACAGATCACTTGATAAGTATAATGAGAGTTACCATTCAATCATTCATACTGCCCTTTGTTACTCCATAGAGAGTTACAGATGCTAAAGAGTCAAATCGCCAGTTTTAAACTCACCAAAAATGAAACATAACCCACAGACTCAGGAGCCGTTCACTGCTGCATCGGTATACAACGCCGGGTAGAGAACCCGGAACTCAGAACTACGCAGGCCTCTCACGTGGGGGGCAATCGGCCAATCACCGGGATTGTTTACCGTTGCCATAGTGACCAGTCACACATTTGCTAAACAGTACTAGAATATACACGCATGATGGAAATTAAGCGCTGGAATTAATAAAGTTACACTTAAGTTGTAGCAGACTACAAATCATAGAGAAGGTCAAAGATGTACAATCAAACTCCACACGTCTGTAAATACATGTCACAACGGTCAGAAACCCAATTGTCATATGTTCAATATACTCTATCAGGCAAACACTTCCACAATCAAAAAGTAAAGCTGTAATTACACCATTGACCATATTGGCCATAATGTGCCATAAACCCCATGCAATTAGTATTGTAGCCATAGGTATCACAAAGATAAGGACTAAAACAGGATTAAAGCTAACGGTGTTAAAACTAACAAGAATATAGTGTCGCCCCCAAAAAGCAGAAAATAAAAAGAAGGAAAATCAGAAAATCAGAAAAACGAAAAACGAAATAGTTACATACAATAGTGAAAAAATGTAGATAACGTGCTCCAAGTTCACCACATATCACCAATATAAACCCCATTCAGAGTACGAAGAAGAAAGGGGAAATAAACATAGATCAAAGCCCAAATCACCAATACAGGTGTAAAGAAAATGAAAGGAACTTAAGTGAGTGAAATTGGATGGTACGTGGACTCTCCCAAAAAGATTTTTTTGTTGTTAAAGGCACAAGGCAAAAATACTTCAGTCTATAGAGAACATTGCCAGACTATAGAAAACAGTGCCAATCAAACATAGTATTCAGTCCCTGTGGTTGAAGAGTGTTTAGTCGAAAGATCCACTTGGCCTCAATTCGTAGAAGGAGTGTATCCCTGTCACCCCCTCGCCTCAGTGGGGGGACATGGTCTATTAGTGTAAATCTTAAATCCTGGAGTCCATGGCCTTTTTCCACAAAGTGTCTAGCTACTGGCTGGTCACTCGAACCCTTTTTAAGTGCTGTCCTGATTGAAGACCTATGGTTGGCAAACCGAGTTCTGGCATCATCTGTGGTTTTACCCACATAAAAACGCCCACAGCTACAGTTTAATAGATAAACCACATGGGTGGTGGTACAAGTTAGTACATGTCTGATCTTGTATCTCTGGTTACGATGTGGGTGGCCAAAGGTGGCCCCTGGGATCATAGAGTTGCAGGTCGTGCATCCTAAGCACCTATAGCACCCTGGTTTCTTTTTCTGTGACAACCATGTCTCATGGGTATAGCAGTGAGTCGGATCCGTTAGCATCAGAAGATCTTTAAGGTTCTTATTACGTTTGTACCCCACTCTAGGATGTTGCCAATTGTTGAATGGGAGTGATGGATCACCCTGCACAATGTGCCAATGTTCTCTTAAAGACTTTCCCAAAGATCTCGTCAAGGGACTATATATAGTTGTGAATGTCATTCTCTTCTCATCCTTGTTCCTAGATGTAGTCAGGGTTTTGTCATCATTCTCAGCTTGCACTCTACTCTGATAGACCAGGCGGGGATTGTATCCTCTTTGTGTGAAACGTTGTTGCATTTCTTCAAGTTGCTGATCTCTTCTGGTCTTGTCACTATTGTTCCTAATCGTCCGAGAGAGTTGGGCTTTCGGGATTGCTTTAAGGAGTGCTACTGGGTGATTACTAGTAGCATGCAGAATTGAATTTCTGTCGGTTGGTTTCCTGAACAGTGAAGTCCCTAGTTGGCCATTATCCCTTTTGAAGATATTGAGGTCTAGGAACTCAATGTTTGACATATCATGCTTCAACTTGAACTTTACTGGATTACAAAGAGAGTTCAGCTGTGTAAACCATGTTTCAAGCTCAGAGACTGTGCCACTCCAGACAATTAGCAAATCCTCAATGTACTTTTTATAGAATAGTACTTCAGGCTTATGGTAGATTCCCATCACTGCTGTTTCGTAATGCTCCATAAAGATGTTGGCTAGTGAGGGGGCCACATTCGATCCCATGGCCGTACCAGAAATTTGCTGATGGTACTTTCCCTCAAACTTGAAATAGTTTAGCCGCAGACTTAGATCAAGCAGTTTAATAAGGAAGTCCCTCGGAGGACCCACATACGGATATCTATCCAAAGCATCCGACACTAGTTGCTTCCCTGCCTCATGCGGGATGATAGTGTAAAGACTATTAACATCAGCCGTTACCAGGATACACGGCTCTTGGAACGTAATAGTTCTTATCTCTTCAATGAGTTGTGTGGAATCCCTAAGGTAAGACCTCATATTCTTCACCAATGGTTGTAGAAAAACGTCCACAAAAATGGCCAGCCTTGAAGTGATGGAATCACGGGCAGAGACGATAGGCCTACCAGGAGGCCTTTCCAAGTTTTTATGGATCTTGGGGAGTGTGTATAAAATTGGGCACACTGAATGCTTAATCCTCAAGAACCCCACTGTGTCTTCATCAATCCATCCTTCATGAAATCCCTCTTGCACAGCCTGGTCTATGAGTATTTTCAATTTCAAATACTCATAGACCAGGCTGTGCAAGAGGGATTTCATGAAGGATGGATTGATGAAGACACAGTGGGGTTCTTGAGGATTAAGCATTCAGTGTGCCCAATTTTATACACACTCCCCAAGATCCATAAAAACTTGGAAAGGCCTCCTGGTAGGCCTATCGTCTCTGCCCGTGATTCCATCACTTCAAGGCTGGCCATTTTTGTGGACATTTTTCTACAACCATTGGTGAAGAATATGAGGTCTTACCTTAGGGATTCCACACAACTCATTGAAGAGATAAGAACTATTACGTTCCAAGAGCCGTGTATCCTGGTAACGGCTGATGTTAATAGTCTTTACACTATCATCCCGCATGAGGCAGGGAAGCAACTAGTGTCGGATGCTTTGGATAGATATCCGTATGTGGGTCCTCCGAGGGACTTCCTTATTAAACTGCTTGATCTAAGTCTGCGGCTAAACTATTTCAAGTTTGAGGGAAAGTACCATCAGCAAATTTCTGGTACGGCCATGGGATCGAATGTGGCCCCCTCACTAGCCAACATCTTTATGGAGCATTACGAAACAGCAGTGATGGGAATCTACCATAAGCCTGAAGTACTATTCTATAAAAGGTACATTGAGGATTTGCTAATTGTCTGGAGTGGCACAGTCTCTGAGCTTGAAACATGGTTTACACAGCTGAACTCTCTTTGTAATCCAGTAAAGTTCAAGTTGAAGCATGATATGTCAAACATTGAGTTCCTAGACCTCAATATCTTCAAAAGGGATAATGGCCAACTAGGGACTTCACTGTTCAGGAAACCAACCGACAGAAATTCAATTCTGCATGCTACTAGTAATCACCCAGTATACACTCCTTAAAGCAATCCCAAAAGCCCAACTCTCTTGGACGATTAGGAACAATAGTGACAAGACCAGAAGAGATCAGCAACTTGAAGAAATGCAACAACGTTTCACACAAAGAGGATACAATCCCCGCCTGGTCTATCAGAGTAGAGTGCAAGCTGAGAATGATGACAAAACCCTGACTACATCTAGGAACAAGGATGAGAAGAGAATGACATTCACAACTATATATAGTCCCTTGACGAGATCTTTGGGAAAGTCATTAAGAGAACATTGGCACATTGTGCAGGGTGATCCATCACTCCCATTCAACAATTGGCAACATCCTAGAGTGGGGTACAAACGTAATAAGAACCTTAAAGATCTTCTGATGCTAACGGATCCGACTCACTGCTATACCCATGAGGCATGGTTGTCACAGAAAAAGAAACCAGGGTGTTATAGGTGCTTAGGATGCACGACCTGCAACTCTATGATCCCAGGGGCCACCTTTGGCCACTCACATCGTAACCAGAGATACAAGATCAGACATGTACTAACTTGTACCACCACCCATGTGGTTTATCTATTAAACTGTAGCTGTGGGCGTTTTTATGTGGGTAAAACCACAGATGATGCCAGAACTCGGTTTGCCAACCATAGATCTTCAATCAGGACAGCACTTAAAAAGGGTTCGAGTGACCAGCAAGTAGCTAGACACTTTGTGAAAAAATGCCATGGACTCCAGGATTTAAGATTTACACTAATAGACCATGTCCCCCCACTGAGGCGAGGGGGTGACAGGGATACACTCCTTCTACGAATTGAGGCCAAGTGGATCTTTCGACTAAACACTCTTCAACCACAGGGACTGAATACTATGTTTGATTGGCACTGTTTTCTATAGTCTGGCAATGTTCTCTATAGACTGAAGTATTTTTGCCTTGTGCCTTTAACAACAAAAAAATCTTTTTGGGAGAGTCCACGTACCATCCAATTTCACTCACTTAAGTTCCTTTCATTTTCTTTACACCTGTATTGGTGATTTGGGCTTTGATCTATGTTTATTTCCCCTTTCTTCTTCGTACTCTGAATGGGGTTTATATTGGTGATATGTGGTGAACTTGGAGGACGTTATCTACATGTTTTCACTATTGTATGTAACTATTTTGTTTTTTCGTTTTTCTGATTTTCCTTCTTTTTATTTTCTGCTTTTTGGGGGCGACACTATATTCTTGTTAGTTTTAACACCGTTAGCTTTAATCCTGTTTTAGTCCTTATCTTTGTGATACCTATGGCTACAATACTAATTGCATGGGGTTTATGGCACATTATGGCCAATATGGTCAATGGTGTAATTACAGCTTTACTTTTTGATTGTGGAAGTGTTTGCCTGATAGAGTATATTGAACATATGACAATTGGGTTTCTGACCATTGTGACATGTATTTACAGACGTGTGGAGTTTGATTGTACATCTTTGACCTTCTCTATGATTTGTAGTCTGCTACAACTTAAGTGTAACTTTATTAATTCCAGCGCTTAATTTCCATCATGCGTGTATATTCTAGTACTGTAGAGCATATGTGTGACTGGTCACTATGGCAACGGTAAACAATCCCGGTGATTGGCCGATTGCCCCCCACGTGAGAGGCCTGCGTAGTTCTGAGTTCCGGGTTCTCTACCTGGCGTTGTATACCGATGCGGCAGTGAACGGCTCCTGAGTCTGTGGGTTATGTTTCATTTTTGGTGAGTTTAAAACTGGCGATTTGACTCTTTAGCATCTGTAACTCTCTATGGAGTAACAAAGGGCAGTATGAATGATTGAATGGTAACTCTCATCATACTTATCAAGTGATCTGTTTGTTTTTCACGCTCGTTTCCATTGCATCACAGTTTCCCTAATGCGCACTTGGGCTGTCACTGTTTTGTCAGAGCCAGGATGGCTCATCTTTAAATATGTTTATACGATAGCACATATTTTATATGGTAAACACTTGTTGTGTACAATGTGACTCAGTGGTCACCATGGTTACCAATTTGACGTTTTTTTTGTCTAATTGAGGGGAGGGGTTTGGGTTACACAGTGTATAAAGTTACTCTTGTTTGTTAAACACATTGTCTGAGGAAGGGGATTTTTGTCCTCGAAACGTCACAATTTTTCAGTAAATTATTTCACTAAAAAGACCAGCGAGTGCAAGTTTGTTTCTTCTTTATATATATATATATATATATATATATATATATATATATATATATATATATATATATATATATATATATATATATCTTAGAATTTATTTTTATTTTTTGAAAATCAGCTTTATTTCTATAAAAATCGATTTACAAGCATTGGAGACGCAGCTCCTCTTCAATATACAAAGGCTGATTCATTTTTCCAAAACATAAAACAATTCTTACGTACACCACATGTCGAGTTATAAATGTCCATAAGATGATCCGGTGTATGTGGTGGGTTAACCAGATGATTTATAAAGAATAAATATTCTATAATAATAACAACAACCTTAATAATAGTAAATAAACATACAATCGGTAGATGCAGATTATTGGTAAACATTTGTTTTGTTTGTTTATCTGTTGGAGTGATGGTATCATGCTATTCCATGTCAATCAAATACTTATACCTAAAGGAATCCATTCTTATCTTTACTTTGTCGTGGAAATATAGTGTTCCCATAATGAGGTTATTTCTGCAAATATGTGCATGGTATTGTGTTGTAAGTAGTGGTTCTCTTCCAACGATATTAATTCTGACGTTTTTAATTTCCACATGTGTTTATGAGGGATGTCTTTACTTTTCCAATTTTTAGCTATGAGTTTAACACTATTCGTCATTATGGTGAATAATTTTAGAAATGGTTTGTATTTTATGGGGGGTGGTTTATTCAAAAGCCAAATTAGGGGATCTAACGGGAACTGAAAGTCTAAAATTCCCTCAATTTCTGCAATAATCTGTCTCCAAAATGTCTGTAGTGTCGAGCACCACCACCACATATGTGCCATATCACTTCCTATATGTCCACATCTCCAGCATTTATTACTGGATTTATGGAAGAGTTTATAAAGTCTGTGGGGTGTGTAATACCATCTATGCAATATTTTGAGGTTTAATTCAACTATACTTGAAGAGCTTGAAGTCTTCATGGTGCATAGAAATATCTGTGAGCAAGTCTGAGGAAGAATCTTGCCTAGATCTCTTTCCCAAGCTTCCATTTATCCCAGTACCTGTCCAGGCTGTATGTGAGTCAGTAGTCTATATATTTTTGAAATAGTGTGTCTTGGGGTTGGGTTTTGGGTAAACAAAAGCTCAAAATTAGTGAGGGATCTAATCATGTTCCGAGAGTGAGGGTGTTGGGTAAGGAAATGATGAGTTCTGTAATAAGTGTACCAATTTGTGAAGCAGGTAAATCCCCGAGACACTAGGGTCTCTCGTTTTATCACCTGTTCATTATCTATGAGAGAATGTATAGGTATGTCCGTCTGTTTCTCGTTAATTGAAGTTTGTGTTGTAGTTAGATCTATACTAAACTCTCCATTGGTCGTTAATGAAGTAAGAGGAGACGGCTTAGAGGAAATGTGAGGATAATGTATTAAGGCTTCTTGCCATATTTTAAAAGTTTCAAGTAGAATCTTAGAATTGATTTTAATTATAAGTAACTAAAAATTTGTTCTAGTTTAAATAAATAGATATTTTAAAGTAAAGGTTTACAGTAAGAATATATGTATTTTTAGTATCCGAATTAGAATTGTATTAGAATCAATTGCAGCTAAATAGCTGAGTATATATATATATATTGTCCTATTGTTTATTAGCACTGTTAATTGTATTGCTGAATATTAGTAGCTGTTATTTTAAGTCTCACTGCGATATTTTAAATGCAACTCTGAATGAAAGGCTATTGTGAATAAGGCCAGATCTAAAAGTAATCGTGTATGAACTCTGCATAGCATATTTTAATCATTTTTAAATGTGTATAGTATTGACTCACATTCTGATCCATACAAATATATTCCAATGTGTTCATAGATATTAACTAATAAAAAGAATTCAGGTATTTATATTCATTTTGTGGTTTCTAGTAGATGCATATTGATTGAGGGTTTATAATTTAAAGGATAATTATTAAATATATTGTATTATAACCTTGCCATAGACTGACATATTTGGAGAGCACTACTGAGATTCTTATAAATATACTGACATTGCCCAGGCTTGGGCAAGAGATGTTCAGGACCCCTGGGCATTGGAAATCTTGACCCACAGGTATCAACTGGAATTCAAGGATTTTCTCCCAAGAGGGTGATCTCATCTTTCATGATGGTCTGTAGACCAGATAAAAAGAGAGGCGTTCTTACGCTGTGTAAAAGACCTCTCTACCATGGGAGTAATTTGTCCTGTTCCAAAACTGGAACAGGGACAGGGGTTTTACTCAAATCTTTTCGTGGTTCCCAAAAAAGAGGGAACTTTCAGACCCATTTTAGATCTCAAGTGTCTAAACAAGTTTCTCAGAGTCCCATCGTTCAAGATGGAGACTATACGAACAATCTTACCAATGATCCAGGAGTGGTCAATATATGACTACCGTGGACTTGAAGGATGCATATCTTCATATCTCTATTCACAAGGATCATCATCAGTTCCTAAGGTTTGCCTCCCTGGACAAACATTTTCAGTTCGTTGCTCTTCCCTTTGGGTTGGCCACAGCACCCAGGATCTTCACATAGGTTATAGGGTCCCTTCTGGCGGTTCTCAGACCATGGGGAATAGCAGTGGCGCCTTATCTGAATGATATTTTGATTCAGGTGTCAGCTTATCATCTGACAAAATCTCACATGGACACAGTGTTGTCCTTCCTGAGAACTCACGGTTGGAAGGTGAACATAGAAAAGAGTTCACTAGTTCCACGGACAAGGGTTCCCTTCTTGGGAACTCTGATAGACTTGGTAGACATGAAAATAGGTCAGAAAATCAAAAATTCTACATACTTGCCGAGCACTTCAGTCCATTCCTCGGCCATCAGTGGCTCAGTGTATGGAGCTAATTGGATTAATGGTAGCGGCAATGGACATCATCCCATGTGCTCGCTTTCATATCAGACCACTGCAGCTGTGCATGCTCGGACAGTGGAATGGATCATCTGTCCCAGGGGACGTGTTTCCGCAGACCCTTGTGGGTGATAGTGACAACGGACGCCAGTCTACTGGGCTGGGTGCAGTCTGGAATTCCCTGAAGGCTCAGGGTGTTTGGTCTCTACTTCCAATCAATATTCTGGAACTGAGAGCAATATTCAATGCGCTTCAGGCATGGCCTCAGTTGGCTTCGGCCAAATTCATCAGATTCCAATCGGACAATATGGCTTATATCAATAATCAGGGGGGAACAAGGAGTTCCTTAGTAATGATAGAAGTATCCAAGATAATCCAATGGGTGGAGGCCCACTCTTGTTATCTGTTGGCAATCTACATCCCAGGAGTAGAAAACTGGGAAGCGGATTTTCTAAGTCATCAGACGTTTCATCCGGGGGAGTGGGAACTCCACCCAGAGGTGTTTGCTTCATTGATTCGCCAATGGGGCAGACCAAATTGGATCTGATGGCATCTCGTCAGAATGCCAAGCTTCCACGTTACGGATCCAGGTCGAGGGATCCTCAGGCCGAACTGATAGATGCCTTGGCAGTTCAGCCTAGCTTATGTGTTTCCACCATTTCCTCTCCTTCCATGCGTAATTGCTCGGATCAAACAGGAGAGAGCTTCAGTAAACCTGATAGTGCCTGCGTGGCCATGCAGGACCTGGTATGCGGATCTAGTGGACATGTCCTCTCTGCCACCGTGGAAACTTCCTTTGAGACAGGACCTTCTCATTCAAGGTCCTTTCCAACATCCAAATCTTAATTCTCTGCAGCTGACTGCTTGGAGATTAAACGCTTGATTTTATTTAAGCGGGGATTCTCTGTTTCGGTCATCGATACTTTGATACAGGCACTTTGATAAGATATGGCGTAAATATCTTTATTGGTGTGAATCCATCATCAATCATGGAGTAAAGTTAGGATTCCCAGGATTCTGTCTTTTCTCCAAGAAGGATTGGAGAAAGGGTTATCAGCAAGTTCCTTAAAGGGACAGATTTCTGCTTTGTCAATTTTGCTTCACAAATGTTTGGCAGATGTTCTAGATGTTCAGTCTTTTTGTCAGGCTTTAAACAGAATTAACCTGTATTTAGACTGATTACTTTTGAATTTAGTTCTTAGAGTTCTTCAAGGGGTTCTGTTTGAACCCATGCATTCCATAGATATTAAATTATTATCTTGAAAAGTTTTGTTTTTGGTTGCTATTTCTTCGGCTCGTAGAGTTTCTGAGCTTTCAGCATTACAATGTGATTCGCCTTATCTTATATTTCATTCTGATAATGTGGTTTTGCGTACCAAACCTTTTTCAAATAAGAATATTAATCAGGAAATTGTTGTTCCTTCCTTGTGTCCTAATCCTTCTTCTAAGAAGGATTTCAGGGGAAGCGCAGTAGGTCTGGTGTGAGAACAAATGCTGAGCCCTCTGACGCTTTATTAGCCATATCCGATGTACCCTCACAATGTTCTGAGTTGAGGGTGAGGGATTTGCTGTCTGAGGGAGAGATTTCTGATTCAGGAAAGATGTTCCCTCAGACAGACTCAGATATGACGGCTTTTAAATTTAAACTATAACACCTCCGCTTGTTGCTCAGGGAGGTTTTAGCGACTCTGGATGATTGTGATCCTATTATAATTCCAGAGAAATTGTGTAAAATGGACAGATATCTAGAGGTTCCTGCCTACACTGATGTTTTTCCGGTCCCTAAGAGGATTTTGGACATTGTTACTAAGGAGTGGGATAGACCAGGTATTCTGTTCGCTCCCCCTCCTACTTTTAAGAAAATGTTTCCCATATCAGACACCATGCGGGATTCATGGCAGACGGTCCCTAAGGTGGAGGGACCTATTTCTACCCTGGCTAAGCGTACAACTATACCTATTGAGGACAGTTGTGCTTTCAAAGATCCTATGGATAGAAAATTAGAGGGTCTCCTAAAGAAAATATTCATTCATCAGGGTTTTCTTCTGCAACCTATAGTGTGCATTGTTCCTGTAACTACTGCAGCTGCTTTTTGGTTCGAGGCTCTGGAGGAGGCTCTTCAGGTTGAGGCCCCATTAGATGATTCTGATATAGAATTAGGGCTCTCAAGCTAGCTAATTCTTTCATTACAGATGCCGCTTTTCAACTGGCTAAATTAGCGGCAAAGAATTCAGGTTTTGCCATTTTAGCGCATAGAGCGTTATGGCTTCAGTCCTGGTCTGCTGATGTGTCATCAAAATCTAAGCTTTTAGCCATCCCTTTCAAAGGTAAGACCCTATTCGGGCCTGAACTGAAAGAGATCATTTCAGACATCACTGGAGGAAAAGGCCATGCCCTTCCACAGGATAAGACAAATAAGATGAGAACCAAACAAAATAATTTTCGTTCTTTTCGAAACTTCAAAGGTGGTCCCTCTACCTCTTCCCCTGCTGCAAAACAAGAGGGGAATTTTGCTCAATCCAAGTTAGTCTGGATACCTAACCAGACTTGGAACAAAGGTAAACAGGCCAAGAAGCCCGCTGCTGCCACCAAGACAGCATGAAGGGTAGCCCCCGATCCGGGACCGGATCTAGTAGGGGGCAGACTTTCTCTCTTTGCTCAGGCTTGGGCAAGAGACGTTCAGGACTCCTGGGCTTTAGAAATCGTAACCCAGGGGTATCTTCTAGATTTCAAAGATTCTCCTCCAAAGGGGAGATTCCATCTTTCTCAATTGTCTGTAAACCAGACAAAAAGAGAGGCGTTCTTACACTGTGAGAAGACCTATATACCATGGGAGTGATCCGCCCAGTTCCGAAAACAGAACAGGGGCAGGGGTTTTACTCCAATTTAGACCAATTTTAGATCTCAAGATCCTAAACAAATTCCTCAGAGTCCCATCCTTCAAGACCTTCGGACTATTTTACCAATGATCCAGGAGGGTCAATATATGACCACCGTGGACTTAAAGGATGCGTATCTACACATCCCTATCCACAAAGATCATCACCAGTTCCTCAGGTTCACCTTTCTGGACAAGCATTACCAGTTTGTGGCTCTTCCCTTCGGGTTGGCCACAGCTCCCAGGTGCTAGGGTCCCTTCTGGCGGTTCTAAGGCCATGCGGCATAGCAGTGGCACCTTATCTGGATGATATCTTAATTCAGGCGTCAACTTCCCAACTAGCCAAGTCTCACACGGACATCGTGTTGGCTTTTCTAAGATCTCACGGGTGGAAGGTGAACGTAAAAAAGAGTTCACTTATCCCTCTCACAAGAGTTCCATTCCTGGGAACTCTGATAGATTCGGTGGACATGAAAATTTTTCTGACGGAGGTCAGGAAATCAAAGATTTTAACCACCTGCCGAGCTCTTCATTCCATTCCTCGGCCATCAGTGGCTCAGTGTATGGAGGTAATCGGACTAATGGTAGCGGCAATGGACATAGTTCCGTTTGCTCGCTTGCATCTCAGACCACTGCAACTATGCATGCTCAAATAGTGGAATGGGGATTATGCAGATTTATCTCCTCAGAGAAATCTGGATCAAGAGACCAGAGACTCTCTTCTTTGATGGTTACCACAGGATCATCTGTCCCAGGGAATGTGTTTCCGCAGGCCAGCGTGGGTCATAGTGATGACAGATGCCAGCCTTTTGGGCTGGGGTGCAGTCTGGAATTCCCTGAAAACACAGGGTTTGTGGACTCAGGAGGAGGCTCTCCTCCCGATAAATATTCTAGAACTGAGAATGATTTTATACACGCTTCAGGCGTGGCCTCAGCTGGCATCGGCCAGATTCATAAAATTACAGTCGGACAATATAACAACTGTAGCATATATCAATCATCAGGGGGGAACAAAGAGTTCTCTAGCGATGATAGAGGTTACCAAAATAATTCGATGGGCAGAGACTCACTCTTGCCATCTATCAGCAATCTATATCCCAGGAGTGGAAAACTGGGAAGCAGATTTTCTAAGTCGTCAGACTTTTCATCCGGGGGAGTAGGAACTCCATCCGGAGGTGTTTGCACAATTGATTCAGCAATGGGGCACACCAGAATTGGATCTGATGGCGTCTCGTCAGAACGCCAAACTTCCTTGTTACGGGTCAAGGTCAAGGGATCCTCAGGCAGTACTGATAGATGCTCTAGCAGTACCCTGGTTGTTCAACCTGGCTTATGTGTTTCCACCATTTCCTCTCCGTCCTCGTTTGATTGCCAGAATCAAACAGGAGAGAGCTTTGGTGATTTTGATAGCACCTGCGTGGCCACACAGGACTTGGTATGCAGACCTGGTGGACATGTCATCTCTTCCACCATGGACTCTGCCACTGAGACAGGACCTTCTGATTCAAGGTCCGTTCCAGCATCCGAATTTAGTTTCTCTGTGGCTGACTGCCTGGAGATTGAACGCTCGATTTTATCCAAGCGGGGATTCTCTGAGTCGGTCATAGATACCTTGATTCAGGCTCGAAAGCCTGTCACTAGGAAAATTTATCATAAGATATGGCGTAAATATCTTTATTTGTGCGAATCCAAAGGCTACTCATGGAGTAAGATCAGGATTCCTAGGATTTTGTCCTTTCTCCAAGAAGGATTGGAGAAGGGGCTATCAGCTAGTTCCTTAAAGGGACAGATATCTGCTTTATCAATTTTATTGCACAAGCATCTGGCAGATGTTCCAGACATTCAGTCGTTCTGTCAGGCTTTAGTTAGAATCAAGCCTGTGTTTAAACCCGTTGCTCTGCAATGGAGTTTGAATTTAGTTCTTAAAGTTCTGTTTTTAGTTGCTATCTCTTCGGCTCGAAGAGTTTCTGAACTATCTGCATTGCAATGCGACTCACCTTATCTTTTTTTCCATGCTGATAAGGTGGTTTTGCATACCAAACCTGGATTCCTTCCTAAGGTCTTTACTAATAGGAATATTAATCAGGAAATTGTTGTTCCTTCTCTGTGTCCTAATCCTTCCTCTTAGAAGGAGCGTCTGTTGCACAACTTGGACGTGGTTCGTGCTTTGAAGTTTTACTTGCAAGCAACCAAAGATTTCCATCAAACATCTTCTTTGTTTGTTGTCTATTCTGGAAAACGTAGAGGTCAAAAAGCTACGGCTACCTCTCTTTCTTTTTGGCTGAAAAGCATCATCCGTTTGGCATACGAGACTGCTGGACAGCAGCCTCCTGAAAGAATTACAGCTCATTCTACTACAGCAGTGGCTTCCACATGGGCTTTTAAAAATGATGCTTCTGTTGAACAGATTTGTAAGGCTGCGACCTGGTCTTCGCTTCATACCTTTTCCAAATTTTACAAATTTGATACTTTTGCTTCTTCGGGGGCTATTTTTGGGAGAAAAGTTCTTCAATCAGTGGTGCCTTCTGTTTAGCTATCTGTCTTGTCCCTCCCATTCATCCGTTTCCTGTAGCTTTGGTATTGTATCCCACAAGTAAAGGATGAATCAGTGGACTCATCGTACCTTATAGAAGAAAAGTAAATTCATTTCTTCTATGGTACGGCGAGTCCACGGCCTGCCCTGTCATTTTATGACAGATTATATTTTTGGATTTTAAACTTCAGTCATTTCTGCACCTTTTAGTTTCTCCTTTTTCTTCCTGTACCTTCAGTCGAATGACTGGGGGTGGAGCTAAGGGAGGAGCTATATAGACAACTCTGCTGTGGTGCTCTTTGCCACTTCCTGTTAGCAGGAGGATAATATCCCACAAGTAAAGGATGAATCCATGGACTCATCGTACCATAGAAGAAATTAATTTATCAGGTAAGCATAAATTTACTTTTTGAGCACCATAACAATACAGAGAATAATTTCCAGATAAGGCATATCATTTCCATAAAAGAAAAAAAAAAAAACAAGATTCATCCAACATTTTATCTGATAGACATACCCTAACACGAAAAAAAAAATTCCCCATAATTTATGTAAGAACTTATCTGATACATTAATTTCTTTCATATTGGCAAGAGTCCATGAGCAAGTGACGTATGGGATATACAATCCTACCAGGAGAGGCAAAGTTTCCCAAACCTCAAAATGTTTATAAATACACCCCTCACCACACCCACAATTCAGTTTAATGAATAGCCAAGTAGTGGGGTGATAAAATAAGGAGTAAAAAAAGCATACAAAAAAAGAGGAACTGGAAATATAATATATAACCACCAGAAAAAGGGTGGGTCTCATGGACTCTTGCCAATATGAAAGAAATGAATTTATCAGGTAAGTTCTTACATAAATTGTTTTCTTTCATGTAATTGGCAAGAGTCCATGAGCTAGTGACGCATGGGATAGAAATACCCAAGATGTGGAAGTCTACAGAAGAGTCACTAGAAAGGGAGGGATAAAATAAAAATGGCCATTTTCCACTGAAAAAAAAATAAATCCACAAAAAAGTTTTCTCATAAATTTAAAGAAAAAAACGTAAAACATCAGCAGAAGAATCAGACTGAAACATCTGCCTGAAGAACTTTTCTACCAAAGACTGCTTCAGAAGAAGCAAATACATGAAAATGGTAAATTTTAGTAAATGTATGCAAAGAAGACCAAGTTGCTGCTTTTCAAATCTGATCAACTGAAGCTTCATTCTTAAAAGCCCAAGAAGTGGAGACTGATCTAGTAGAATGAGCTGTGATCCTCTGAGGCTTGGACTGACTGTCCCGCCTCCAAATAAACCTTATGAATCAAAAGCTTTAACCAAGATGCCAAAGAAATGGCAGAAGCTTTAGAACCAGAGAAGACAACAAATAGACTAGAAGTCTTCCTGAAATCTTTAGTAGCTTCAACATAATATTTCAAAGCTCTTACAACATCCAAAGAATGCAAAGATCTTTCAAGAGTATTCTTCGGATTAGGACACAAGGAAGGAACAACAATTTCCCTACTAATGTTGTTAGAATTCACAGCCTTAGGAAGAAGCCTTATCCTGATGAAAATTCAGAAAAGGAGGCTCACAAGAGAGAGCAGACAACTCAGAAACTCTTCTAGCTGAAGAGATAGCCAAAAGAAACAACACTTTCCAAGAAAGTAGTTTAATATCCAAAGAATGCATAGGCTCAAAAGGAGGAGCCTGCAACATTTTCAAAACCAAATTAAAACTCCAAGGAGGAGAGATTGATTAAATAACAGGCTTGATACGAACCAAAGCCTGAACAAAACAGTGAATATCAGGAAACTTAGCAATCTTTCTATGAAATAAATCAGAGCAGAGATTTGTCCCTTCAAAGTACTTGCAGACAAACCTTTATCCAAACCATCCTGAAGAAACTGTAATATTCTAGGAATTCTAAAAGAATGCCAGGAGAATTTATGAGAACACCATGAAATATAGGTCTTCCAAACTCGATAATAAATCTTCCTTGAAACAGACTTACGAGCCTGTAGCATAGTATTAATCACTGAGTCAGAGAAACCTCTATAACTAAGCACTAAGCATTCAATTTCCATACCTTCAAATTTAACGATTTGAGATCGTGATGGAAAAACGGCCCTTGAGACAGAAGGTCTGGTCTTAGTGGAAGTGGCCAAGGCAACGGGACATCCGTACAAGATCTGCATACCAAAACCTGTGTGGCCACGCTGGTGCTATCAGAAACACATACGATTGTTCCATAATGATCTTGGAGATCACTCTTGGAAGAAGAACTAGAGACGGAAAGATATAAGCAGGTTGGTAAAACCAAGGAACTGCTAAAGCATCCACCATCTCCGCCTGAGGATCCCTGGACCTGGATAGGTACCTGGGAAGTTTCTCGTTCAGATGAGAAGCCATCAGATCTATTTCTTGAAAACCCCACTTCTGTACAATCTGAAAAAATACATCTGGATGGAGAGACCAATCCCCTGGATATAAGGTCTGACAGCTGATATAATCCGCTTCACAATTGTCTACACCTGGGATATGAACCACAGAAATTAGACAGGAGCTGGATTCCGCCCAAGAAAGTATCTGAGATACTTCTTTCATAGCTAGGGGACTGCAAGTCCCACCCTGATGATTGACATATGCCACAGTTGTGATATTGTCCGTCTGAAAAAAAATGAATGGTTCTCTCTTTAACAGAGGCCAAACTTGAAGAGCCCTGAAAATAGCACAGAGTTCTAAAATATTGATTGGTAACCTCACCTCTTGAGGTTTCCAAACCCCTTGTGCTTTTAGAGATCCCCAGACAGCTCCCCAACCTGTAAGACTTGCATCTGTTGTGATCACATTCCAGGTAAGACGAACAAAAGAGGCCCCCTAAATTATACGATGATGGTCTAACCACCAAGTCAGAGAGAGTTGAATGTTAGGATTTAAGTATATCAATTGTGATATCCGAGTATAATCCCTGCACCATTGATTCAGCTTACAAAGCTGCAGAGGTCTCATATGAAAACAAGCAAAAGGGATCGCGTCCGATGGATCTAAAACTTCCATGCACATAGCCACTGAAGGGAATGATTGAGACTGAAGGTTTCGACAAGCTGAAACCAATTTCATTCTTCTCTTGTCTGTTAAGGACAGAGTCATGGACACTGAATCTATCTGGAAACTTAAAAGGGTGACCCTTGTCTGAAGAATCAAGAAACTCTTTAGTAAATTGATCCTCCAACCATGTCTTTGAAGAAACAACACTAGGTGATTTGTGTGAGAATCGGCTAAATGTAAAGACTGAGCTAGTACCAAGATATTGTCCAAATAAGGAAACACCGCAATACCCTGTTCTCGGATTACAGATAAAAGGGCACGGAGAACCTTTGAAGAGATCATTGGAGCTGTTGCTAGGCCAAATGGAAGAGCAACAAATTGGTAATGCTTGCCTAGAAAAGAGAATCTCAGAAACCGATAGTGGTCTGGATGAATCGAAATGTGAAGATATGCATCCTGTAAGTCTATCATGGACATATAATGACCTTGCTGAACAAAAGGCAAAATAGTACTTATAGTCACCATCTTGAAAGTTGGGACTCTTACAAAACGATTCAAAAACTTCAGATCCAGAACTGGCCTGAATGAATTTTCTTTCTTTAGGACAATGAATAGATTTGAATAAAACCCCAGACCCTGTTCCTGAAACAGAACTGGTATGATTACCCCTGAAAGCTCTAGATCTGAAACACACCGGATTTGCTGAAATGTGAGAGAGAAAAAAATCTTCTCACAGGCGGTCTTACTCTGAATCCTATTTGATACCCTTGAGAGACAATACTCTGAATCCACTGATTTTGAACAGAATCTGCCCAAATGTCTTGGAATAATTTCAATCTGCCCCCCCACCAGCTGAATTGGATTGAGGGCCGCAACTTCATGCAGACTTGAGGGCTGACTTTGGTTTCTTAAAAGGCTTGGATTTATTCCAACTTGAAGAAGGTTTCCAATTGAAACCAGAGTCTTTATGGGAAGGATTGGTTTTCTGTTCCTTATTCTGTCAAAAAGAACGAAAATGATTAGAAGCTTTAGATTTACCCTTAGATCTTTTATCTTGAGGCAAAAAAATTCCCTTCCCCCCAGTGAAAGTTGAAATAATTAAATCCAACTGAAAACCAAATAAAATGTTACCTTGGAAAGAAAGAGATAGCAATCTAGACTTAGATACCATGAGGCCTACTTATCAAGCCGTCAACTTTCTTGCATTTGACGGCACCAATACGCTCGCCTGATATTGCCTAACATTGCGGCTGCAGACCTGAATACGCTCTCCATATTTATATAAAAAGCTGTCAAAAAGACACGCACCCAGCTAAATTAGTTGTTAGTTTTTTGTAACTTTGTAATTTTTAATTGTAGATTTAAATTATTTGAGTAGGGTTAGGTTTTTAACTATATACTATATTTAATTTAATTTGTAGTTTAATGTAATTTTAGTATAACAGTTAGGGTAGCTTAATTATTAGTTTAATATAGTTTAATGTAATTTTAGTATAATAGGGTAGTTTAATTAATAGTTTAAGATAGTTTAATTTAAATCTAAAGGTAAGTTTCAATTTATTATAAGATAGGGATGTTGTAATTTTAATGTAAAGTTAGCGGGTTGTTAGGTTTAGGGGTTAATAGCTTAATTTAGTTTATGGCGATGTGGGGGGCTGGCAGTTTAGGGGTTAATAGGTTTAGTAAGTGCTAGTGATGTGGGAGGCCAGGGGTTAATACATTTATTTATTTGCGGTGGGTTCCGGAAGTGGCGGGATAGGGGTTAAAAACATTATGTAGGTGATGGCGGGGTCCGGGAGAGTCGGAATAGGGGTTAATAACATTATGTAGGTGGTGGCAGTGTTGGGGTGGCAGATTAGGGGTTAATAAGTATAATGTTGGCGGTGCGGCAGATTAGGGGTTAATAAGAATAATGTAGGTGGCGGCGATGTCGGGGGCGGCAGATTAGGGGTTAATAAGTATAATGTAGGTGGCAGCGTTGTTGGGCGGAAGATTAGGGGTGTTTAGACTCGGGGTACATGTTAGGGTGTTAGGTGTAAACATAACTTTTATTCTACCATAGAAATCAATGGGATATCTGGCAGCAGCGAACATAAGCTTTCAATGCTTTCAGACTCCCATTGATTCCTATGGCATCCGCCGTCTCCAGGGCGGCGGATTGAAAACCAGGTACGCTGGACTGGAATAGTGGTGAGCTTACCGAATTTGCATTTGGAACATCTGTAATGAAGTAAGCATCGATCTGTGTCGGACTGAGACCGGCAGATCATATGTTACTTCATAGATTTCAACTTTTGCCTGTCTGTAGGCTTTGATAAATAAGGGGAATCAGGCTCTCCACAATTAGGCTGTGGAATTCCAGTGTATTTGCGGTTGATGGCTTGATAAATAGGCCTCTATGTCAGCATTCCAAGATTTGAGCCATAAAGCTCTTCTAGCTAAAATAGCTAAAGACATAAATTTAACATCAATTTTGATAATATCAAAAATGGCATCACAGATGAAATGATTAGCATGTTGAAGCAAATGAACAATGCAAATCAGGATCTGTTTCCTGTTGCACTAGGCTATCCAACCAAAAGGTTGATGCAGCCACAACATCAGCCATAGAAATAGCAGGCCTGAGAATATAGCCAGAATATAAATAAGCTTTCCTTAGATAAGATTCAAGTTTCCTATCTAAAGGATCTTTTAAAGAAGTACTGTCTTCCATAGGAATAGAAGTACGTTTGGCAAGAGTAAAAATAGCTCCATCAACTTTGGGGATTTTTTCCCAAAATTCTAATCTAGCCGCTGGCAACAGGTACAACCTTTTAAACCTAGAAAAAGGAATTAAAGAAGTACCAGGTTTAATCCATTCCTTAGCAATCACATCAGAAATAGCATCAGGAACTGGAAAAACCTCAGGAGTAACCACAGGAGGTTTATAAACAGAATTTAAATGTTTACTAGTTTTGATATCAAGAGGACTAGACTCCTCAATATCCAAAGTAACCAACACTTCTTTTAACAAGGAAAGAATATACTCAATCTTGAAAAGATAAGTAGATTTGTCTGTGTCAATGTCTGAGGTAGGATCTTCTGAATCAGAGAGATCCTCATCAGAGGAGGATATTTCAGTATGTTGTTGGTTATTAGAAATGTAATCAATTTTATGAGAAGTTTTAAAAGATCTTTTACGTTTATTAGAAGGTGGAATAGCGGACAAGCCTTCTGTATCGCATCAGCAATATCATTTTTCATATCAACAGGGATATCATGTACATTAGATGTTAAAGGAACAACAGAAACTGTACTAGTACTGACTGAAACGTTTTCTGCGTGCAAAACCTTATTATGACAACTGTTACAGACTACAGCTGGAGATATAATCTCAGCTAACTTACAACAGATACACTTTGCTTTGGTAGAACTGTGATCAGGCAGCAGGGTTCCAACAGTTGCTTCTGAAGGCAGGATCAGATTGAGACATATTGCAAAATGTAAAAGAAAAAAACAACATTAAAGCAAAATTTACAATTTCCTTATATTTTTTCAGGAATGGGAAAAAATGCAAACAGCATAGCCCTCTGAGCATATAGAAGGCAAGAGGCATATATATAGGAAGCGGGGTAAAAAATAAACAAAATTTTTTGGTGCCAAGTATGACGCACAACACAAAAGGAAGTTGAAAACAATTTTGGGCACTAACAACATCCGGAAATGATGCAACTTGCATCTTAACAGACGCAACCTCGTGCAAGGAAACCTGGCATCAAATAAGATGCCGGAAATGGCGAACTTGCATCACAAAGACGTACCTTCATGCCAAAAAAACTCTTGCGCCAAGAATGACACAATAAATAATAGCATTTTACGACCTTGCAAGCCTAGTTTTGCCCGTGAAATTTAAAGAAAAAAGTTAATTTGAAAAAAGGACTATACCCCAGGTAAGAAAAATAACTTCCTAAAACATGCTTCCCAAACTGAAACTGATAGTCTGCAAAAGGAAATATACATAGGGCCTATCTATCAAGCAGTTATGAAGCAGCAGTCACAAAGACTGCTGCTCTATAGCCCTGTCCGCCTGCTCTGAGCAGGCGGACAAGAATCGCCGGAATTCAAACCGATTGAGTACAATCGGGTTGATTGACACCTCCTGCTAGTGGCCGATTGGCTGCGAGTCTTCAGGGGGCGGCATTGCACCAGCAGCTCTTGTGAGCTGCTGGTGCAATGCTGAATATGCGTATTGCTCTCCGCATTCAGCAATGTCTGTCGGACCTGATCCGCACTGTCGGATTCAGGTCCGAAAGACATTTGTTAAATATGCCTCATAGACCTGACTCATGGCAAATATAAGTAAAATACATATATTTTAAACTTTATATTAATACATAAAGCACAAAAACCATAGCTGAGAGTGTCTTACATAATGAAAACATACTTACCGAAAGACACCCATCTACATATAGCAGATAGCCAAACCAATACTTAAAAAGTATCAACAGAGGTAATGGTATATAAAAGTATATCGTCGATCTCAAAAGGGAGGTAGGCGATGAATCCCTACAACCGAAAACAGAGAACATTTGAAAAGATTTCCCGTGAGGAAAACCATAAAATCAATAGGCGATACTCTCTTCACATGCCTCTGACAATGACTGTACTCTGAGAGGAATTGGGCTTCAGAATGCTTAGAAGCGCTTATCATAGAAGAAATCTAAAAATCAAGCACAAACTTACTTCACCACCCCCATAGGAGACAAAGTTTGTAAAACTGAATTGTGGGTGTGGTGGGGGGTGTATTTATAGGCATTTTGAGGTTTGGGAAACTTTGCCCCTCCTGGTAGGATTGTATATCCCATACGTCACTAGCTCATGGACTCTTGCCAATTACATGAAAGAAAAGAAAACTTGCAATTTCCCTTATCTTGAACTTCCTCAATTACCTATTTTCCTAGGAATGATAAAATAAAATAAAAAGAACTCAACAAATACAAAAAAAAAAGAAGAGAAAAGAGAACACCACACTTCCATACCCTCTCACTCCCATATAACACTATCTCGCTTGTCTGATAAGATTATAATAACAGTACTAGCTCTAGGTCCAGTGTACTGACCTTCTGAAATTGGAGGGAAGGATACTTACCCTATACCGACCTCCCTAAATCCTGTAATCCACATTGGTGGGAATAAATCAGATAAAACAAGCTCAGCAAAAGAGATCAAACTCAAAAAAGGAGCTAAGATGTGTCTTTGTATCGGCAATGGGTAAGATCTAATTATAGGGAGCCAACAAAAAGCGTTTTATCCTATCTTCTACCGCGAATTTAGTATAGTAAGATTCAAATAATATTTGGGCTTGAATTTCATAACCTTGGAGCAGAATGATCCGTCCAATTTTTAAGTATAAGAAATCTAGCTGTTAAAATGATAGTATTCAGAACCTTTATACTAGGGGAGGATCTATGTTTATATGTTGCTAAGAAAAAGATCTCCTTAAGGAGTAATAAGCACTGTATCCTTGTAGAGTCTATTATACTAGTACCAGATTTTCTGCTAAAATTGCCAAATTTTAGGACAAGACCAGAATATATTAATTATATCCCGTTGCGCAATGAGCAACGAGGAAAAGCATAAGATTGGGCTGGATAGAATCTGGACATTTTGAGTGGAGATAAATAATAATTATTAATAAGTTTTATGTGTGATTCTCTCCAGGACATGGAAATCTGAGATTTGTCTAACGCTAAAAAACTTTGTCTTATCCTTTCCTTATTTATAGAGGGGAAAACCACCCCCCAAATATTACATAATTTATTAACATGAAGTATGCTCTGCTTTGCCAACATGATATCATATATGAGCGGTATTGAAGTAATGCCAGCAGCAAATCTTTGAATAACAAACTTAATATCAGACCAAGCAGCCAAAGTCTCAACATCCCACCTCTGAGAAAAAACAAAATGCTGCAGCTGCAAATATGCATAGAAGTTAGATCTAGGAAGATTACATTTTTGAAAAAATACCTCTGGAGCCAGAATTTGTCGATCTGACAACATTTGATTGACAAATTGCAGACCTTGATCTGCCCATAAACTAAATACCTCCTGATAAATTTCAGGAATAAATTCCAGGTTACCGACTATCTACAAGAATTCTGAAAATGCTGGAGTAACCTCCAACAGAGCACAAAACTTATGCCACGCTATAATCATGTTTTTTAAAGAAATCAAGCACTGGATATTAGAAGGGAGATTTTTAAGAGAATAATGTAAAATAGCCTTTAATGTAAACAGTGAGAGCAGGAAGGTTTCTAAGTCAGAGTTTGCAATGCGATTAGTCTCAGCAATCCAATCTATAACGATTTTAATCAGAGTGGCTATGTTATAAAGTCTCAGATCTGGCAAAGCCAGACCCACTTCCGTGTTCTTTTGCATTAACCTGTTTCTTATTTCCCCAGATAAATGTAGACCGCTAAGAATAAAGACTATGTACATCTCTATTGGTTAAGAGATAAAGTATCCAAGGGAAAATAACAGACTTTATCAAATTAACTTGTGCTGAAATAGATAGCGAAAAAGATGACCACATCTCTAAATCCGATTTAATTTTCTGTAGAAGGGAGTTATAATTTAATTTGTACCAGTTTTGGGGTTTTTATGGAAGACTACGCCTAGATATCTAAAAGAGTCTACTAATTTAAACAGATGGTCTAGAAAACTAATCTTAGACTTGCTAACCCAAAGCAGTTCACTTTTGTCAAAATGTATTTTATAACTTGAAAACGAGGAAAAAATGGCAAAAAGCTAAAGAATTAAAAGGAATTGACTGTTGTGTATTATCCAAAAATCAAAGTAAATCATTGGCATAGAGAAGAATTTTTAATCCATGTGATGTGAATTTGTCCATAAGGAAATACCTTTATGTGGTCTGTTACTAAAAAGTCTTTCAAAACACTTCTTCTTATCTGTAATCCTAAATTTGATATTTATTAAATTACCTTTAAAATATTTTCCAAGCAATATGTAGGGCGTATGGTGAGATGTTTGAAAGACTGCAGTGGAGAGCATTTACATTTCTTTACAGCTGACCCTCCTATAATAACGCTTGCACAACATTTTGTGTCCCATGGGACCAGCCAGTTGAAAGACCTATTTTTATACATTCTGTGTAATATTACTGGTGGAAATAGATTACCTTCTTTGAATAGTAGAGACGCATACTAGATCTTCACTCTGCAGGTGCACTTAATGATATTAACAAATTTGGGATTTAAAATGTTTATACAGGTAGCCCTCAGTTTACACCGGGGTTAGGTTCCAGAAGGAATGGTTGTAAATCGAAACCGTTGTAAATTGAAACCCAGTTTATAATGTAAGTCAAAGGGAATTGAGGGAGTTAGGTTCTAGGCCCCTCTCAAAATTGTCATAAGTAACACCTAAACATTATTTTTAAAGCTTTGAAATAGAGACTTTAAATGATAAACAGCATTTTAAACCTAATAAAATAATCACACAACACAGAATATATAATTAAACTAAGTTAAATGAACAAAAACATTTTCTAAACTGCATTATAAACCTAATAAAATAATCAGACAACACAGACTTTACTTGCATTTTTCTGCAAACAGTTCTTTCTATGCATTTCAATCTGGACTGATTTATAGTCAGGAAGATATTGTTCCTTTCAAAACTGCTCGATAGCTTAGGTCTAGTTATACTGATTCATTTTAGCTTGCCTGGCTTGCATATCTTTGCTGCAACACAAGAGGACAGCTCCACCTAATGGCTATTTTAATCAATGCACTGCTTCTCAATGCTTTTCAATAGCAGTCACTTGACTGAAAAAAAAAGGTTGTTATTCTGAATCGGCTTAAATTGGACCATTGTAAACCGAGGGCCACCTGTATAGGTATTTAATTTTGGTATAATGACATATAATGGTTACACTTCAGTTTTCTCTATGATTTACATTGATATTTCTCTTACTCATACATCACATCTGTATTCCATACACACCCCTCAATCATTCATTACTACACATATCACACTTCCATTCTCCTTTTTTTTGCAAACTTTCTTCAAATGTTTCTTTTATTGCTTCTTTCCTTTGATTACATTTTTCTTTTGAAAATGTTTGTATAAGCCAATATTAATGTTACAGAATTTTTTTGTACAATGAACACATCTAAAATATTTTGTTACTTTGTTTATACACAAATAATACTATACCACAGTTAACACTGATTGATGTGTTTATTCTTACATATAAGTTGTACTACAATAACTTTGTGTATATAATGTATAACATTAGAATGGGGTTTTGGACCCTTGGTACACAAGGGCTTAACATTATGGCATTTAATGTAGGGCACTACTTATCCCTGACAAAGTGCATTGTGGCATGAAAGTTAGACATGTAGTATTAGTTGGAACATCTGCAGCTGTGCCATGTATATTGTAAAATATGGAAATATAGGGCTTGTTTTATTATTCTCCAATGCTGGATCTTTCATTTCATATGGTGAAAAGTATATGTACACCTGACCATCACACCTATATGAGCTTGTTGGACATACCACTCCAGAACCATGTTCTTTAAAATGGACCATATTTGTGTCTATCCCCAGGCTTTCCACAAGACTTTAAAGTGTTTCTGCAGGACTTGTGTCGATTCATCCAAAAGAGCATCTATGAGGACAGGCACTGATGTTGAACAAAAAAGTCTGGTTTCCAGTCAGAATTCCAATGTATCCCAAATGTGTTCAATGAGGTTGAAGTCAGGGCTTTGTGCAGGTCACTTGCATTCTCTCTCATTAAACTTGTCAAACCATGCCTTCATGGACCTTGCCTTTTGTGCACAGGGACATAGTCATACTGGAACAAGAAAAGGCCTTCCCTAAACTGTTGCTACAAAATTGGAAGCACCTAAATGTTTAAAATCTCTTTATATCCTGTAGCATTTAGATGACCCTTCACTGGAACTAAGGGGCCTATGCTAACCTCTGAAAAACAGCCCCAGTCATTATCTCTCATCCACTGCACTTTACAGAGGCACTATGCATTTGAGTAGGTAATGTTATTTTGGCATCCCCCACACCCAGATTTGTCCATCAGACTGCCAGATAAGGAAATGTGATTCTTCTCTCTAGAGATCATGGAAACCATTTCATGAAGCTCCCGATGCACAATTTTTGGCCTGATGTTGCTTGCAGAGGCAGTTTAGAACTCTGTAGTGAGTGATGCAACTGATTATAGAGATTTTTATGCTCTATGTGCTTCCGCACATTGGATGGCGCCACTCAGTGAGTTTGCATGGTCTACTACTTCGTGACTGGGCTCTTAATGATCCTAGATGCTTTCACTTCACAATAATGGCACTTACATTTTACCAGAGCAGATCTACTAGGGCACAAATTTCACAAACTGACTTGTGGCAAAGGTGGAATCCTATAACGATGACATGTTCAAAGTCACCGAGCTCTTTACTATGACCAATTGTATTGCCAACATTTGTCTATGGAGATATCATGGGTAAATTCTGGATTTTATGCATCTATTAGCAATTGGTGTGGTTGAAACCTGAACTAAATAATTAGTAGGAGTGTGCACATAATTTTGGCCATATTGTGCATATCCAAAACACAGAAATGAACTGCACTCTCAAACCAGAGTGGGTACACATACCATGCCATTGGCAAATTAACTCTCCATTGTTGTTTTTACCAATATGCACATTTTGTGGGCATTATTTTTCTTTAAAACATTTGATTTTGATAAAACTGAAAGTAAAATAGATAAAGATGAACTATGAATTGGGCGCCATATCTTAAAATATTCACTAAACCTGTGCAGAGGCTGGAAGTGAGATCAAGGAGACGATGGACCTGATGATTACGGCATGGAGAGAAATCTCACAAAATATTATTTTTTTTGAGAATTTTATTGCAATGCATGTGTAACTCCCTCACCCACCAATGCATGTGTAACTCCTTCACATCCAGAAGCCTTTTTTAAATTATTTGAGGGATCTTGCGATATTGATAAAACTAATTAGATAATCTCTTTAGATCATCAGGCCCAATGCCTGGTTACTGTGTTGCATGTGCTTTATTTGTGCATAAGCAGTACTATCCAGTACTATGAGTAAAGCATGTAACAGCTTGTAATTAAAATGCATTGCTGTTATGTTGTTATAGAATATCATATCAGCAAAGTCTTAATGTTTTAAAACAAAGTAATGTTCTGTTTACTGCAACTCATTTTAGTTAGTCAAACTCCACCCACCATTTGCCTTATTTGGAGCAGCCAATCTGGGCCTTAGTCCTCAGGCAAAAATGCTAGCCACTGCCATAAAGTTAGTTTAAAATACATTTTCTTTCATGTAATTAGCAAGAGTCCATGAGCTAGTGACGTATGGGATATACATTCCTACCAGGAGGGGCAAAGTTTCCCAAACCTCAAAATGCCTATAAATACACCCCTCACCACACCCACAAATCAGTTTTTACAAACTTTGCCTCCTATGGAGGTGGTGAAGTAAGTTTGTGCTAGATTCTACGTTGATATGCGCTCCGCAGCAGGTTGGAGCCCGGTTTTCCTCTCAGCGTGCAGTGAATGTCAGAGGGATGTGAGGAGAGTATTGCCTGTTTGAATTCAATGATCTCCTTCTACGGGGTCTATTTCATGGGTTCTCTGTTATCGGTCGTAGAGATTCATCTCTTACCTCCCTTTTCAGATCGACGATATACTCTTATATTTATACCATTACCTCTGCTGATTTTCGTTTCAGTACTGGTTTGGCTTTCTACAACATGTAGATGAGTGTCCTGGGGTAAGTAAGTCTTATTTTCTGTGACACTCTAAAGCTATGGTTGGGCACTTTTTTATAAAGTTCTAAATATATGTATTCAAACATTTCTTTGCCTTGACTCAGGATGTTCAACATTTCCTTATTTCAGACAGTCAGTTTCATATTTGGGATAATGCATTTGAATATATCATTTTTTATCTTACCTAAAAATTGACTTTTTCCCTGTGGGCTGTTAGGCTCGCGGGGGCTGAAAATGCTTCATTTTATTACGTCATTCTTGGCGCGGACTTTCTTGGCGCGAAAATTTTTTCTATTTCCGGTGTCATACGTGTCGCCGGAAGTTGCGTCATTTTTGACGTTTTTCGCGCCAAAAATGTCGGCGTTCCGGATTTGGCGTCATTTTTTGCGCTAATAGCATTTAGGCGCCAAATAATGTGGGCGTCAATTTTGTCTCCACTTTATTTAAGTCTCATCATTTGTTGCTTCTGGTTGCTAGAAGCTTGTTCACTGGCATTTTTTCCCATTCCTGAAACTGTCATTTAAGGAATTTGATCAATTTTGCTTTATATGTTGTTTTTTCTATTACATATTGCAAGATGTCCCACGTTGCAACTGAGCCAGAAGATACTACTGGAAAATCGCTGCCTGGTGTTGGAACTACCAAAGCTAAGTGTATCTGCTGTAAACTTTTGGTAGTTGTTCCTCCAGCTGTTGCTTGTATTAAATGTCATGACAAACTTGTTAATGCAGAAAATATTTCCTTTAGTAAAGTACCATTACCTGTTGCAGTTCCATCAACATCTAATGTTCAGAGTGTTCCTGATAACATAAGAGATTTTGTTTCTGAATCCATTAAGAAGGCTATGTCTGTTATTCCTCCTTCTGGTAAACATAAAAAGTCTTTTAAAACTTCTCTTTATACAGATGAATTTTTAAATGAACATCATCATTCTGATTCTAATGATTCTTCTGATACAGAGGATTCTGTCTCAGAGGTTGATGCTGATAAATTGTCATATTTATTTAAAATGGAATTTATCCGTTCTTTACTTAAAGAAGTCCTAATTGCATTAGAAATTGAGGATTCTGGTCCTCTTGATACTAAATCTAAACATTTAGACAAGGTCTTTAGATCTCCTTTGGTTATTCCAGAAGTTTTTCCTGTTCCTGGTGCTATTTCTGAATTAATTTCCAGAGAATGGAATAATTTGGGTAATTCATTTACTCCTTCTAAACGTTTTAAGCAATTATATCCTGTACCGTCCGACAGATTTTTGGGACAAAATCCCTAAAGTTGATGGGGCTATTTCTACCCTTGCTAAACGTACTACTATTCCTACGGCAGATGGTACTTCCTTTAAGGATCCTTTAGATAGGAAGATTGAATCCTTTCTAAGAAAAGCTTATCTGTGTTCAGGTAATCTTCTTAGACCTGCTATATCATTGGCTGATGTTGCTGCAGCTTCAACTTTTTGGTTGGAAACTTTAGCGCAACAAGTAACAGATCATGATTCTCATAATATTATTCTTCTTCTTCAACATGCTAATAATTTTATCTGTGATGCCATTTTTGATATTATCAGAGTTGATGTCAGGTTTATGTCTCTAGCTATTTTAGCTAGAAGAGCTTTATGACTTAAAACTTGGAATGCTGATATGTCTTCTAAATCGACTCTACTTTCCCTTTCTTTCCAGGGTAATAAATTATTTGGTTCTCAGTTGGATTCTATTATCTCAACTGTTACTGGTGGGAAAGGAACTTTTTTACCACAGGATAGAAAATCTAAAGGTAAAAACAGGGCTAATAATCGTTTTCGTTCCTTTCGTTTCAACAAAGAACAAAAGCCTGATCCTTCATCCTCAGGAGCAGTGTCAGTTTGGAAACCATCTCCAGTCTGGAATAAATCCAAGCCTTCTAGAAAAGCAAAGCCAGCTTCTAAGTCCACATAAAGGTGCGGCCCTCATTCCAGCTCAGCTGGTAGGGGGCAGATTACATTTTTTCAAAGAAATTTGGATCAATTCTGTTCACAATCTTTGGATTCAGAACATTGTTTCAGAAGGGTACAGAATTGGTTTCAAGATAAGACCTCCTGCAAAGAGATTTTTTCTTTCCCGTGTCCCAGTAAACCCAGTGAAAGCTCAAGCATTTCTGAAATGTGTTTCAGATCTAGAGTTGGCTGGAGTAATTATGCCAGTTCCAGTTTTGGAACAGGGGCTGGGGTTTTATTCGAATCTCTTCATTGTACTCAAGAAGGAGAATTCCTTCAGACCAGTTCTGGATCTAAAAATATTGAATCGTTATGTAAGGATACCAACATTCAAAATGGTAACTGTAAGGACTATCTTGCCTTTTGTTCAGCAAGGGCATTATATGTCTACAATAGATTTACAGGATGCATATCTGCATATTCCGATTCATCCAGCTCACTATCAGTTCCTGAGATTCTCTTTCCTGGACAAGAATTACCAGTTTGTGGCTCTGCCGTTTGGCCTTGCTACAGCTCCAAGAATTTTTACAAAGGTTCTCGGTGCCCTTCTGTCTGTAATCAGAGAACAGGGTATTGTGGTATTTCCTTATTTGGACGATATCTTGGTACTTGCTCAGTCTTCACATTTAGCAGAATCTCATACGAATCGACTTGTGTTGTTTCTTCAAGATCATGGTTGGAGGATCAATTCACTAAAAAGTTCATTGATTCCTCAGACAAGGGTAACTTTTTTAGGTTTCCAGATAGATTCAGTGTCCATGACTCTATCTTTGACAGACAAGAGACGTCTAAAATTGATTTCAGCTTGTCGAAACCTTCAGTCACAATCATTCCCTTCGGTAGCCTTATGCATGGAAATTCTAGGTCTTATGACTGCTGCATCGGACGCGATCCCCTTTGCTCGTTTTCACATGCGACCTCTTCAGCTCTGTATGCTGAACCAATGGTGCAGGGATTACACAAAGATATCTCAATTAATATCTTTAAAACCGATTGTCCGACATTCTCTGGCGTGGTGGACAGATCACCATCGTTTAATTCAGGGGGCTTCTTTTGTTCTTCCGACCTGGACTATAATCTCAACATATGCAAGTCTTACAGGTTGGGGAGCTGTGTGGGGGTCTCTGACGGCACAAGTGGTTTGGGAATCTCAGGAGGTGAGATTACCGATCAATATTTTGGAACTCCGTGCAATTTTCAGAGCTCTTCAGTCTTGGCCTCTTCTGAAGAGAGAGTCGTTCATTTGTTTTCAGACAGACAATGTCACAACTGTGGCATACATCAATCATCAAGGAGGGACTCACAGTCCTCTGGCTATGAAAGAAGTATCTCGAATTCTGGTTTGGGCGGAATCCAGCTCCTGTCTAATCTCTGCGGTTCATATCCCAGGTATAGACAATTGGGAAGCGTATTATCTCAGTCGCCAAACATTGCATCCGGGCGAATGGTCTCTTCACCCAGAGGTATTTCTTCAGATTGTTCAAATGTGGGAACTCCCAGAAATAGATCTGATGGCTTCTCATCTAAACAAGAAACTTCCCAGGTATCTGTCCAGATCCCGGGATCCTCAGACGGAGGCAGTGGATGCATTATCACTTCCTTGGAAGTATCATCCTGCCTATATCTTTCCGCCTCTAGTTCTTCTTCCAAGAGTAATCTCCAAGTTTCTGAAGGAATGCTCGTTTGTTCTGCTGGTAGCTCCAGCATGGCCTCACAGGTTTTGGTATGCGGATCTTGTCCGGATGGCCTCTTGCCAGCCGTGGACTCTTCCGTTAAGACCAGACCTTCTGTCGCAAGGTCCTTTCTTCCATCAGGATCTCAAATCCTTAAATTTAAAGGTATGGAGATTGAACGCTTGATTCTTGGTCAAAGAGGTTTCTCTGACTCTGTGATTAATACTATGTTACAGGCTCGTAAATCTGTATCTAGAGAGATATATATTAGAGTCTGGAAGACTTATATTTCTTGGTGTCTTTCTCATCATTTTTCCTGGCATTCTTTTAGAATTCCGAGAATTTTACAGTTTCTTCAGGATGCTTTAGATAAAGGTTTGTCCGCAAGTTCCTTGAAAGGACAAATCTCTGCTCTTTCTGTTCTTTTTCACAGAAAGATTGCTAATCTTCCTGATATTCATTGTTTTGTACAAGCTTTGGTTCATATAAAACCTGTCATTAAGTCTATTTCTCCTCCTTGGAGTTTGAATTTGGTTCTGAGGGCTCTTCAAGCTCCTCCTTTTGAACCCATGCATTCATTGGACATTAAATTACTTTCTTGGAAAGTTTTGTTCCTTTTGGCCATCTCTTCTGCCAGAAGAGTCTCTGAATTATCTGCTCTTTCTTGTGAGTCTCCTTTTCTGATTTTTCATCAGGATAAGGCGGTGTTGCGAACTTCTTTTGAATTTTTACCTAAGGTTGTGAATTCCAACAACATTAGTAGAGAAATTGTGGTTCCTTCATTATGTCCTAATCCTAAGAATTCTAAGGAGAAATCGTTGCATTCTTTGGATTTTGTTAGAGCTTTGAAATATTATGTTGAGGCTACTAAGTCTTTCCGAAAGACTTCTAGTCTATTTGTCATCTTTTCCGGTTCTAGAAAAGGTCAGAAAGCTTCTGCCATTTCTTTGGCATCTTGGTTGAAATCCTTAATTCACCATGCTTATGTCGAGTCGGGTAAAACTCTGCCTCAAAGGATTACAGCTCATTCTACTAGGTCAGTTTCTACTTCCTGGGCGTTTAGGAATGAGGCTTCGGTTGATCAGATTTGCAAAGCAGCAACTTGGTCCTCTTTGCATACTTTTAATAAATTCTACCATTTTGATGTGTTTTCTTCTTCTGAAGCAGTTTTTGGTAGAAAAGTACTTCAGGCAGCGGTTTCAGTTTGATTCTTCTGCTTATGTTTTCATTAAACTTTATTTTGGGTGTGGATTATTTTCAGCAGGAATTGGCTGTCTTTATTTTATCCCTCCCTCTCTAGTGACTCTTGCGTGGAAAGATCCACATCTTGGGTAGTCATTATTCCATACGTCACTAGCTCATGGACTCTTGCTAATTACATGAAAGAAAACATAATTTATGTAAGAACTTACCTGATAAATTCATTTCTTTCATATTAGCAAGAGTCCATGAGGCCCACCCTTTTTGGTGGTTATGATTTTTTTGTATAAAGCACAACTATTCCAATTCCTTATTTTATATGCTTTCGCACTTTTTTTATCACCCCACTTCTTGGCTATTCGTTAAACTGATTTGTGGGTGTTGTGAGGGGTGTATTTATAGGCATTTTGAGGTTTGGGAAACTTTGCCCCTCCTGGTAGGAATGTATATCCCATACGTCACTAGCTCATGGACTCTTGCTAATATGAAAGAAATGAATTTATCAGGTAAGTTCTTACATAAATTATGTTGTCTTGCATTTTTTATCTGATCAAGCCATTTAGGGAGAGATATGAACCAGAGTTTACCTTGAGAAGTCAGCAGGTGTATTTAAAGTTCTGAGAATTAGAAATTGCTCAATTTTCAGAGTTGATTTACATGAAAAGGACCCAAATTAAATAATAAAAATAGAATGCAAAGTTGTTTCATTGTGCATAACTAAACATTTTATATGAAAGTCTAAAGGTGTTTACTGTCCTTTTAAGGAAGCAGGGAAGATACTGGGAATCCACTACTATTTTCTCTTGTAAAGGTGTATCCAGTCCACGGGTTCATCCATTACTTGTGGGATATTCTCCTTCCCAACAGGAAGTTGCAAGAGGACACCCACAGCAGAGCTGTCTATATAGCTCCACCCCTAACTGCCACCCCCAGTCATTCTCTTGCAACTCTCGACAAGAAAGGAAGTATCAAGAGATATGTGGTGACTTTAGTGTAGTTTTTACCTTAATTCAAGAGTTTGTTATTTGGTTTGGTACCGGCGTTGTACTGTTTTACTCTCAGGCAGAAATTGGAAGAAGAATCTGCCTGGAGGTTGATGATCTTAGCGGTTTGTAACTAAGGTCCATTGCTGTTCTCACACATAACTGAAGAGTATGGAAAGAAAACTTCAGTTGGGGGGACGGTTTGCAGATCACCTGCTTTGAGGTATGTTCAGTATATTTTTTCTAGAGAGATGATAAGGTCTAGAAAATGCTGACAGTGCCTGGTATATTTGAGGTAAGCCTGATACAGTGATTTAACAATGACTGGGATCATGCTTACAAGATAAGGGTAATATTCATGTTAATTCTCATATTACTTAGTGTAAAAACATTTGCATAACTTACAGAAAAAACGTTTTTTCTCTGAGGGTGATAAATCTTTATTTGGGGCCTAGTTTTCCACATGGCTTGTTAGATTACTCCTAGGAGTACTTTTTTAAGGCCCTCTGACATTGAGTGCATGGTGGGAGGGGCCTATTTTCGCGCACTTTATGCGCAGTTGATATTCAGACTGAGACATCCAGCTTCCCTAAAGGAGTCCTCTGGCATCTAGGACCACTATAGAGGGTTTTTTTCCTGCAAAAATCATGTTTAAGGGCAGGTAGGAGCCACAGCAGAGCTGTAGCAGTGTGTTTGACTGTTTTTTTTTCTAATCCGGTTTGGGGCCTAAGGGGTTAATCATCTATTTGCAAGTGGGTGCAATGCTGCTTTGGTCTCTGATACACACTGTAAAAATGTCGTAGAGTTTACTACTTTTTAACACTGTTTTGCAGTTTATGTGGTAGTTTTTTTCTCTTAAAGGCACAGTACCTTTTTTAGTTTAATTGCTTTTTCACATTTATTAAAGTGTTTTCAAGCTTGCTGGTCTCATTACTAGTCTGTTAAACATGTCTGACATAGAGGAAACTCCTTGTTCATTATGTTTAGAAGCCATTGTGGAACCCCCTCTTAGAATGTGTACCAAATGCACTGACCTTTCTATAAGTTATAAAGACCATATTATGGCTTTTAAAGATTTATCACCAGAGGTTTCTCAGACTGACAAAAGGGAGGTTAAACCACCTAGCTCTCCCAATGTGTCAGAACCTATATCTCCCGCGCAAGTGACGCCAACTACATCTGGCGCATCCAATGCGTTTACCTTACAAGACATGGCGGCAGTTATGAATCATACCCTCACAGAGGTATTGTCCAAACTGCCAGGGTTACAAGAAAAGCGAGACAGCTCTGGGGCTAGAACAAATACAGAGCTTTCTGACGCTTTAGTAGCTATGTCTGATATACCCTCACAATGTACAGAAGCCGAAGCAGGAGAGCTTCTATCTGTGGGTGACATTTCTGATTTAGGGAAGGTGTTACTTCAGTCTGACTCTGAAATGACAGCATTTAAATTTAAGTTTGAACACCTCCGCTTGTTACTCAGGGAGGTTTTAGCGACTCTGGATGACTGTGACACCATTGTAGTCCCAGAGAAATTGTGTAAAATGGACAAATACTTTGCAGTGCCTGTTTACACTGATGTTTTTCCAATCCCTAAGAGGTTTTCAGAAATTATTACAAAGGAATAGGATAGACCAGGTGTACCGTTCTCTCCCCCTCCTGCTTTTAAAAAGATGTTTCCCATAGATGCCGCTACATGGGACTCATGGCAGACGGTCCCTAAGGTGGAGGGAGCAGTCTCTACCCTAGCTAAGCGTACAACTATCCCCGTCGAGGACAGTTGTGCTTTCCTAGATACAATGGATAAAAAAATAGAGGGTTTCCTTAAGAAAATCTTTATACAACAAGGTTTTATTCTCCAGCCTCTTGCATGCATTGCCCCAGTCACTGCTGCAGCGGCTTTCTGGTTTGAGTCTCTTGAGGAGGCTCTACAGGTGGAGACCCCGTTGGATGATATCCTAGACAGGCTTAAAGCTCTTAAGTTAGCCAATTCATTTATTTCTGACGCCGTTTTTCATTTAACAAAGCTAACGGCTAAGAATTCAGGTTTTGCCATTCAGGCGCGTAGGGCGCTATGGCTTAAGTCCTGGTCAGCTGACGTTACTTCAAAGTCTAAGCTTCTCAACATCCCCTTCAAAGGGCAGACCCTATTCGGGCCTGGACTGAAGGAGATCATTTCTGATATTACTGGAGGAAAAGGCCACGCCCTTCCCCAGGATAGGTCCAACAAATTAAGGACCAAACAGACTAATTTTCGTTCCTTTCAAAACTTCAAGAGTGGCGCAGCTTCAACTTCCTCTACTGCAAAACAAGAGGGAACTTTTGCCCAGTCCAAGCCAGTCTGGAGACCTAACCAGGCTTGGAACAAGGGAAAGCAGGCCAAAAAACCTGCTGCTGCCTCTAAGACAGCATGAAGGAGTAGCCCCCGATCCGGGACCGGATCTAGTTGGGGGCAGACTTTCTCTCTTCGCCCAGGCTTGGGCAAGAGACGTCCAGGATCCCTGGGCTATGGAGATTGTTTCCCAGGGATATCTTCTGGATTTCAAAGCCTCATCTCTAAAGGGGAGATTTCATCTCTCACAATTATCTGCAAACCAGATAAAGAGAGAGGCATCCTTACATTGCGCTCAAGACCTTCTGGTTATGGGAGTGATCCACCCAGTTCCAAGGGAGGAACAGGGGCAGGGATTCTATTCAAATCTGTTTATAGTTCCCAAAAAAGAGGGAACTTTCAGACCAATCTTGGATCTCAAGATCCTAAACAAATTTCTCAGGGTCCCATCCTTCAAGATGGAGACTATTTCAACCATCCTACCTATGATCCAGGAGGGTCAATATATGACTACCGTGGACTTAAAGGATGTTTATTTCCACATTTCGATACACAGAGATCATCATCGGTTTCTCAGGTTTGCCTTCCTAGACAAGCACTACCAGTTTGTGGCTCTTCCCTTCGGGTTAGCCACGGCACCAAGAATATTTACGAAGGTTCTAGGGTCCCTACTGGCGGTTCTAAGGCCACGAGGCATAGCAGTGGCTCCTTACCTAGACGACATTCTGATACAGGCGTCGACTTTTCAAGTCGCCAAGTCCCATACAGACATTGTTCTGGCATTCCTGAGGTCTCACGGGTGGAAGGTGAACGAAGAAAAGAGTTCTCTCTCCCCTCTCACAAGAGTTTCCTTCCTAGGAACTCTGATAGATTCATGTGATATCCCTTTAAGACTTTCTGACTATCAGCACTTCCTCCTATTTAAGGAAGTGCTTTTCCATTACTCAGTGCCTGAAAATTAAAGTGGATTCTCTCATCCTGTGCTACTGCTCATTCCAAGCAGTTTACTTTTCCCTTTCAGGTCTTAAGTATTCTTATTTTTGAAGGCTGTTTGTATCTCAAAGTTTGCTGCACTTTTTTCCTGATTCCTTTTGGACTGAGACTTCTAATCATATTCCTATGCTACCGGAACTCAATCACACGCAGCTGAAGCCGCACTCACACAAGCTGCTACCGGAACGCCGCTCTCTAATATTCTCCGGTTTAATACTCACTCTGCTGTTAATTCCGCTCTCCACGCTTCATCATCGCTTCTGGCAAAATCTGATCTTATCACCACGCTGTTATTGGTATCGTATTGTATACAAAGTTTAAGGTTTCCTAATATAACGCTAAGTGTCATTACTTACCTGAGCTGTATTACAATGAATTAACCTCCTCCTTGCTGGTCAATATTGCGTGTGTGTTGGAACATTGTATATATATTTTAGAGTGTTTGTGTGAGTGCGTGAAACTTAAGGAAAGTTACTTGAACATTACTTTATCAAGATTTGAACTTTATCAACTCATTACTTATCCTGAATATAAAGGATTTTTTCTCATTTTTTCTTTGGTCATAATATTATGGAATCATTGCTTATATATTAGAAGCTTAATAAGTTTCTCACATAAGATTTACTATTATCATTCATAGAGGTATAATCCATACTTTTCATTTCAATTACTAAAAGTAAATGCTCACCTTGTGCATGCTAGTAGATTAAGTTATATTTACTTGCTGTTTACAAGAATAGAGCTACATTCCATTTATTTTATTTTTTATTATAAATCTCTGAAGTTTAGTGAGATAAAATTATCACAATTCAGTAGAAATGAAGATTTTTCTGACAGAGGTCAGGTTGTCAAAGCTTCTAACTTCCTGCCGTGCTCTTTATTCCACTTCTCAGCCGTCAGTGGCTCAGTGTATGGAAGTAATCGGCTTAATGGTAGCGGCAATGGACATAGTTCCGTTTGCCTGCCTACATCTCAGACCACTGCAACTTTGCATGCTCAATCAGTGGAATGGGGATTACACAGATTTGTCCCCTCTGCTAAATCTGGATCAGGAGACCAGGGATTCTCTTCTCTGGTGGCTATCTTGGGTCCATCTGTCCAGGGGAATGAGTTTCCACAGGCCAGAATGGACTATAGTGACGACATATGCCAGCCTTCTGGGCTGGGGCGCAGTCTGGAACTCCCTGAAAGCTCAGGGTTTGTGGACTCAGGAGAAAACCCTCCTTCCGATAAACATTCTGGAACTAAGAGCGATATTCAATGCTCTTCAGGCTTGGCCTCAGCTAGCTGCGGTCAGGTTCATCAGATTTCAGTCGGACAACATCACAACTGTAGCCTACATCAACCATCAGAGGGGAACAAGGACCCCCCTGGCAATGTTGGAGGTTTCAAAGATAATTCTATGGGCAGAGGTTCACTCTTGCCATCTCTCAGCTATCCATATCCCAGGAGTAGAGAACTGGGAGGCGGATTTCCTAAGTTGGCAGACTTTTCATCCGGGGGAGTGGGAGCTCCATCTGGAGGTATTTGCCCAGTTGATTCAACTATGGGGCAAACCAGAACTGGATCTCATGGCATCTCGTCAGAACGCCAAGCTTCCTCGTTACGGGTCCAGGTCCAGGGATCCCAAGGCAGCGCTGATAGATGCTCTAGCAGCGACATGGTCCTTCAGCCTCGCTTATGTGTTTCCACCGTTTCCTCTGCTCCCTCGTCTGATTGCCAAGATCAAGCAGGAGAGAGCTTCAGTGATTTTGATAGCTCTTGCGGGGCCACGCAGGACTTGGTATGCAGATCTGGTGGACATGTCATCCTTTCCACCATGGACTCTGCCGCTAAGGCAGGACCTTCTACTTCAAGGTCCTTTCAAACATCCAAATCTAATTTCTCTGCATCTGACTGCTTGGAGATTGAACGCTTGATTCTATCAAAGCGTGGTTTTTCTGAATCGGTCATTGATACCTTAATTCAGGCTCGAAAGCCTGTCACCAGGAAAATCTATCATAAGATATGGTGTAAATATCTTCATTGGTGTGAATCCAAGGGTTACTCATGGAGTAAAGTCAGGATTCCTAGAATCTTATCCTTTCTCCAAGAAGGATTGGAGAAGGGATTGTCAGCTAGTTCCTTAAAAGGACAGATTTCTGCTCTGTCTATTCTTTTGCACAAATGTCTGGCTGAGGTTCCAGACGTTCAGGCGTTTTGCCAGGCTTTAGTTAGAATCAAGCCTGTGTTTAAACCTGTTGCTCTGCCATGGAGTTTAAATTTAGTTCTTAAAGTTCTTCAAGGGGTTCCGTTTGAACCTTTGCATTCCATAGATATTAAACTTTTATCTCGGAAAGTTCTGTTTTTAGTAGCTATCTCCTTGGCTCGAAGAGTTTCATAGTTATCTGCTTTACAGTGTGATTCCCCTTATCTGATTTTCCATGCAGATAAGGTAGTTTTGCGTACTAAACCTGGGTTTCTTCCTAAAGTAGTATCTAATAAGAATATCAATCAGGAGATTGTTGTTCCTTCATTATGTCCTAATCCTTCCTCAAAGAAGGAACGTCTTTTACACAATCTTGATGTGGTTCGTGCTTTAAAGTTTTATTTACAAGCTACGAAGGATTTTCGTCAAACATCTGCTTTGTTTGTTGTCTACTCTGGACAGAGGAGAGGCCAAAAGGCTTCGGCAGGTTCTCTTTCTTTTTGACTGAGAAGCATAATCCGCTTAGCTTATGAGAATTACAGCTCATTCCACTAGAGCGGTGGCTTCCACATGGGCTTTTAAAAATGAGGACTCTGTTAAACAGATTTGTAAGGCGGCGACTTGGTCTTCGCTTCATACTTTTTCTAAATTCTACAAATTCGATACTTTTGCTTCTTTGGAGGCTATTTTTGGGAGAAAGGTCTTACAGGCAGTGGTGCCTTCCGTTTAAGTTCCTGCCTTGTCCCTCCCTTCATCCGTGTCCTAAAGCTTTGGTATTGGTATCCCACAAGTAATGGATGAACCCGTGGACTGGATACACCTTTACAAGAGAAAACAAAATTTATGCTTACCTGATAAATTTATTTCTCTTGTGGTGTATCCAGTCCACAGCCCGCCCTGTCATTTTAAGGCAGGTGTTTTTTATTTTTAAACTACAGTCACCACTGCACCCTATAGTTTCTCCTTTTTTCTTGCTTGTCTTCGGTCGAATGACTGGGGGTGGCAGTTAGGGGAGGAGCTATATAGACAGCTCTGCTGTGGGTGTCCTCTTGCAACGAAGGAGAATATCCCACAAGTAATGGATGAACCCGTGGACTGGATACAAGCAGCACCTTGGATAGTTGACCTTTCCGAACTCACATCTACAGTCTCTAATTTTGCAATAAAATTGCTAGACATGTCAGCCGTGTGGGAAATGAACCTACGAAAATACCTTTATGACTATTTTGAGCGGTTTGAGAACATAATGCAATCTTTGATTGACAGAGCTCCAGTGGAGTTTATATTAAAGAGACATAATACTCATATGCTAAATCACTTGAAACTGATGCAGTATATCTGTAAAAAGCTGACAGGAAAATATCACCTGAGTATCTCTATGTAAAAAAGGAAGATATTTTACCTCACAATTTCCTCAGCTCACCAGAGTAAGTTCTGTGTAAAAAGTTATACTCAGCTGCTCCCAGATGCAGGTAAAAAAATAAAAAAAATGAAGAAATGAACAGCAACCAATCAGCATCAGCAGTGCTGAGGTCATGAACTCTTACTGTGATCTCATGAGATTTGACTTAACTCTCATGATATTTCATAGTAAGCTTCCTTAACCTGATTGGTGAAATAATATGAGAGTGCACGAAGCTCATCCTTTCAGTTGTCCCAGGACAGACATACTAATATGCTGCTTAGAAATCCTTTACAATGGGAGGTGGCTACTGAGGAACTTTTGAGGTAAAATATATTTCTTTTTTACATAGAGATGTTCAGGTGATATTTTCTAATCAGCTTTTTACAGCTATGCTGCATCACTTTCAAGTGTTTAAACACCGCCGCTTGGATCAAGACTTCAGCCGGAGGATGGACATCTTCAGCCCCCCGCTTGGGCTTGGATCAAGACATCGGAGCCTGGACGGATCGGTGATACCCGTTGTGGTGAAGATAAGGTAGGAAGATCTTCAGGGGCTTAGTGTTAGGTTTATTTAAGGGGGGTTTGGGTTAGATTAGGGGTATGTGGGTGGTGGGTTGTAATGTTGGGGGGGGTATTGTATGTTTTTTTTTCCAGGCAAAAGAGCTGAATTCTTTGGGGCATGCCCCGCAAAAGGCCCTTTTAAGGGCTGGTAAGGTAAAGGAGCTTTTCTATTTTAATTTTAGAATAGGGTAGGGCATTTTTTTTTGGGGGGGGGCTTTGTTATTTTATTAGGGGGCTTAGAGTAGGTGTAATTAGTTTAAAATTGTTGTAATATTTTTCTAATGTTTGTAAATATTTTTTTATTTTTTGTAACTTAGTTCTTTTTTATTTTTTGTACTTTAGTTAGTTTATTTAATTGTATTTATTTGTAGGTATTGTATTTAATTAATTTATTGATAGTGTAGTGTTAGGTTTAATTGTAGATAATTGTAGGTAGTTTATTTAATTAATTTATTGATAGTATAGTGTTAGGTTTAATTGTAACTTAGGTTAGGATTTATTTTACAGGTAATTTTGTAATTATTTTACTAGGTAACTATTAAATAGTTATTAACTATTTAATAGCTATTGTACCTGGTTAAAATAAATACAAAGTTGCCTGTAAAATAAATATAAATCCTAAAATAGCTACAATATAATTATAATTTATATTGTAGCTATATTAGGATTTATTTTACAGGTAAGTATTTAGCTTTAAATAGGAATAATTTATTTAATAAGAGTTAATTTATTTAGTTAGATTTAAATTATATTTAATTTAGGGGGGTGTTAGGGTTAGACTTAGCTTTAGGGGTTAATACATTTATTAGAGTAGCGACGAGGTCCGGTCAGCAGATTAGAGGTTAATACTTGAAGTTAGGTGTCGGTGATGTTAGGGACGGCAGATTAGGGGTTAATACTATTTATTATAGGGTTATTGAGGCGGGAGTGAGGCGGATTAGGGGTTAATAACTTTATTATAGTAGCGGCGAGGTCTGGTCGGCAGATTAGGGGTTAATAAGTGTAGGTAGGTGTCGGCGACATTGAGGGGGGCAGATTAGGGGTTAATAAATATAATATAGGGGTCGGCGGTGTTAGGGGCAGCAGATTAGGGGTACATAAGTATAACGTAGGTAGCGGCGGTGTGCGGTCGGCAGATTAGGGGTTAAAAAAATTTAATAGAGTGGGGGGAACTCAGTTTAGGGGTACATAGGTAGTTTATGGGTGTTAGTGTACTTTAGACCACAGTAGTTAAGAGCTTTATGAACCGGCGTTAGCCCAGAAAGCTCTTAACTCCTGTTTTTTTTCTGCGGCTGGAGTTTTGTCGTTAGATTTCTAACGCTCACTTTAGCCGAGACTCTAAATACCGGCGTTAGAAAGATCCCATTGAAAAGATAGGATACGCAAATGGCGTAGGGGGATCTGCGGTGTGGAAAAGTCGCGGCTGCAAAGTGAGCGTTAGACCCTTTAATGACTGACTCTAAATACCAGCGGGCGGTAAAAACCAACGTTAGGAGCCGCTAACGCTGGTTTTGACGGCTACCGCAGAACTCTAAATCTAGGCGTTTATTTCTTTACCGAACAAATTCCAAATGAAAAAATCTGATTAGTATATCAAGGAAGGAACACATTATACAAATATATATATATATATATATATATATATATATAGATAGATAGATAGATAGATAGATAGATAGATAGATAGATAGATATTTACATCGTAATAGACACAGGTCTCAAATATATAATCAATTTTACAAACATCAAGTTAAAAAATGACACAATTCAAATACTGCATTCAGACCCGGAAGTATCATAGTTTTGAGCTCAAAGATACATTTAATTTCTAATTTTGACAGTTCCTATCCCTATCAGACCCTTTACAGTTTGTGTTCAATTTTCTAATTCCTATAAAGGACAAGACACTAGGATCTTGTCCATATTTTTCTTTGAAATGGAGGGAGATGATGTTTATGGAAGCCTTTCTTTATATTGTAAATGTGTTCATATATTATTGTTTTTAATAACCTAGTAGTTTTTCCTATGTAAAATAAATTACATTCACAGGTTAACATATATATTACAAATTTACTATTGCATGTTATCACTTGATTGATCTCATAACATTTTTTCCCATCTCTAGGATAGAAATAGTTCTTGTTACAGTGCTGATTTCCATTCTTACAGCCTGCACAATTTGTACAGTATTTGAAACCTTTTATATCTGTAAGCCAATTTTCGGGGGTTTCATCCCTAATATAACGTTTTGTCAAATGGTCTTTTAAATTCATAGCATTTTTGAAAATTAAATTTGGTTTGTCTGTTAAGATTGTATTTAACTGGGAGCCTCTTCAAAATTCCCCAATGTCTCTCAATAATATTTTTCAATTCCCTATTTTGATAATTATAATGAAAAACAAAACTTAAGTTGTTTTTATTCTCCCAAATTGTTTTTCCTTTATATTGCAACATATCCCTTCTATCCAATTTACTAACTTCTTCTATAACGGCATTTAGTTTTAGTTTATTGCCTGATAAACATATTTCCAAAAAGCGATTCTTTAGAAACCTGGCTTGTTCATTGAACACTGTTTTGTCCTTACAATTTCTTCTAATCCTATGGAATTGTCCCTTCCGTACATTTTCAATCCATCTTCTATGATGGCAACTGTCTAATCCAATATAATTGTTTACATCCGTTTTTTAGGAAATCAACCCTTTTTACTATATTCCTAAGTGAAGTTTAGATTTCAATCATTTGTTTGTAGGAAAGGAAGGAATGAATCAAGATCTAATTTTGATCCTCTCCATATAAGGAGAATATCATCTATATACCGACGATAGGCCACAATGTTCTGCCCCCAGCCATGCCCACCGTATACCCACGACTCCTCCCAAGCTGCCATGAACAGGTTGGCATAGCTGGGGGCAGAATGTGTGCCCATCACCATCCCTCCTACTTGTAAATAAAAGTCATAGTTGAACCAGAAAAATTTAGTATCAAGAATTAACTCTATCCCTTCTAAAATATATTCTATATGTAATGGATCAAAGTCTCCAAGTTGATTTAGCATCAAATCTTTGAGCTCAATACTATGACACCTTTTGGTCTGAATGCAGGATTTGAATTGTGTCATTTTTTAACTTGATGTTTGTAAAATTGATTATATATTTGAGACCTGTCTGTAAATATATATATATATATATATATATATATATATATATATATATATATATATATATATATATATATATATATATATATATATATATATATATATATATATATATATAATGTTTTCCTTCCTTGATATACCAATCAGATATACAAATTTTTCATTTGGGATCTTGGGATCCGTTGAATACCACCTTAAAGGGACACTGAACCCACAGTTTTCTTTCATGATTCAGATAGAGCATGCAATTTTAAACAACTTTCTAATTTACTCATATTATAATTTTTTCATCATTCTCTTGCTATCTTTATTTGAAAAAGAAGGCATCTAAGCTAAGGAGCCAGCCAATTTTTAGTTTAGAACCCTGGACAGCACTTGTTTATTGCTGGGTGAATTTATCCACCAATCAGCAAGAACAACCCATATTGTTCATCAAAAATGGGCTGGCATCTTAACTTACATTATTGCTTTTCAAATAAAGATAACAAGAGAATGAAGACAAATTGATAATAGGAGTAAATTAGAAAGTTTCTTAAAATTGCATGCACTATCTGAATCATGAAAGAAAAAAATTGGGTTCAGTGTCCCTTTAAAGTTCTTTAAAGACTGATTACTTGATGGACATACAGCTATAAAGAGGACTAAAGGAACTGTTATTGTTACTCTTGAGAAAGCCACAGGGGCGTGGCAAAACGCACTTTGAGATACACACTACTGGTAACATCATGGTGAAGGGAGGTCTTGTATGTGTAAGGTTTTTTTGGCTACTACACGGACACATTGTTTCAATCCATTGCCATCCTCATTATAGACTAAGAGGCCCATTTATCAAGCTCCGAACAGAGCTTGAGGGCCCGTGTTTCTGGCGAGCCTGCAGGCTCACCAGAAACAGCAGTTATGAAGCAGCGGTCTAAAGATAGCTGCTCCATAACCCTGTACGCCTGCTCTGAGCAGGCAGACAGAGATCGCCACAATTCAACGCGATCGAGTACGATCAGGTTGATTGATACCCTTCTGCTGGCAGCCGATTGGCAGCAAATCTGCAGGGGGCGGCATTGCACCAGCAGCTCACAAGAGCTGCTGGTGCAATGCTGAATATGGAGAGCGTATTGCTCTCCGCATTCAGCAAGGTCTGTCGGACCTGATCCGCACTGTCTGATCAGGTCCAACAGACCTTTAATAAATAGGCCTCTAAGTGTAACTTGTACTGTGTAACATTTTCACAATATAGACCTGAATGACTATGTTATCCAGTTTGCATTCCTAATCTGCATATGTTTTAATGTTTTTAAATAAAACGATTTTATCCTTGAAGCGGTTCACGGATCTCTAAGTGTGGCTTTACCTGAAAGCCTAATATCAGGTCTGCAATCGTAGTGGGGCTTATTATTAGCTCCCAACAAGTTTGAGTATAGCTGTAACCTTTTATACAATATCACACTATTTCTGTTTTCTTTCATGTAATTAGCAAGAGTCCATGAGCTAGTGACGTATGGGATATACATTCCTACCAGGAGGGGCAAAGTTTCCCAAACCTCAAAATGCCTATAAATACACCCCTCACCACACCCACAATTCAGTTTTACAAACTTTGCCTCCCGTGGAGGTGGTGAAGTAAGTTTGTGCTAGATTCTACGTTAATATGCGCTCCGCAGCAGGCTGGAGCCCGGTTTTCCTCTCAGAGTGCAGTGAATGTCAGAGGGATGTGAAGAGAGTATTGCCTATTTGAATTCAATGATCTCGAGACTTCTACGGGGTCTATTTCATAGGTTCTCTGTTATCGGTCGTAGAGATTCATATCTTACCTCCCTTTTCAGATCGACGATATACTCTTATGTACCATTACCTCTACTGATTCTCATTTCAGTACTGGTTTGGCTATTTACTATACAGTATGTAGATGAGTGTCCTGGGGTAAGTAAGTCTTATTTTTTGTGACACTCTAAGCTATGGTTGGGCACTTTATTTATAAAGTTCTAAATATATGTCTTTAAACTTATATTTGCCATGATTCAGGATGATCAATATTCCTTATTTCAGACAGTCAGTTTCATTATTTGGGATAATGCATATGAATAATCATTTTTTTCTTACCTTAAATTGTTTCAATTGACTTTTTTTCCCTTTGGGCTGTTAGGCTTGCGGGGGCTGAAAATGCTTCAATTTATTGCGTCATTCTTGGCGCAGACTTTTTTGGCGCAAAAAATTCTGTTTGTCATTTCCGGCGTCAAACTTGACGCCGGAAGTTGTTCGTGTTTGTGTCATTTTTTTTACATTTTGCGCCAAAAATGTTGGCGTCACCGGATGTGGCGTCATTCTTGGTGCCAGAAATTTTAAGGCGCCAATAATGTGGGCGTCTTTTTTGGCGCTAAAAAATGTGGGCGTCATTCTTGTCTCCACCTTTTTTTCACATTATTTCAGTCTCATTTTTCATTGCTTCTGGTTGCTAGAGGCTTGTTCAATGGCATTTTTTCCCATTCCTGAAACTGTCATTTAAGGAATTTGATACATTTTGCCTTATATGTTGTTTTTTCTTTTACATATTGCAAGATGTCTCACATTGACCCTGGATCAGAATCTACTTCTGGAAAGACGCTGCCTGATGCTGATTCTACCAAAGTTAAGTGCATTTGCTGTAAACTTGTGGTAACTGTTCCTCCGGCTGTAGTTTGTGATGAATGTCATGTTAAGCTTGCTAATGCAGATAGTATTTCCATTAGTAATATACCATTACCTGTTGCTGTTCCTTCAACATCTAATACTCCGGATGTTCTTGTTAATATAAAAGAATTTGTTTCTAAATCTATTAGGAAGGCTATGTCTGTTATTCCTCCTTCCAGTAAACGTAAAAGGTCTTTTAAAAACTTCTCATTTTTCAGATGAATTTTTAAATGACCGTCATCATTCTGATTTGTCTGTTTCTGATGAGGATATTTCTGGTTCAAAGGATTCTGTCTCAGATATTGACACTGATAAATCTTCATATTTATTTAAAATGGAATTTATTCGCTCTTTAATTAAAGAAGTTTTAATCGCATTAGAGATGGAGGATTCTAGTCCTCTTGATACTAAATCTACTAAGCGTTTAAATTCGGTTTTTAAACCTCCTATTTCTGAAGTAATTTCTAGGGAATGGAATAATCTGGGTACTTCATTTACTCCTTCTCAAAGGTTTAAGAAATTGTATCCTGTGCCATCTGACAGATTAGAGTTTTGGGATAAAATCCCTAAATTTGATGGGGCTATCTCTACTCTTGCTAAACGTACTACTATTCCTACAGCAGATAGTACTTCCTTTAAGGATCCTTTAGATAGGAATATTGAATCCTTTCTAAGGAAAGCTTATTTATGTTCAGGTAATCTTCTTAGGCCTGCTATTTCTTTGGCTGATGTTGCTGCCGCTTCCACTTTTTGGTTGGAGGCTTTAGCACAACAAGTATCAGACCATAATGCTCATAGCATTGTTAAACTTCTTCAACATGCTAATAACTTTATTTGTGATGCCATCTTTGATATCATTAGAGTTGATGTCAGGTATATGTCTTTAGCTATTTTAGCTAGAAGAGCTTTATGGCTTAAAACTTGGAATGCAGATATGTCTTCTAAGTCAACTTTGCTTTCTTTTTCTTTCCAAGGTAATACATTATTTGGTTCCCAGTTGGATTCTATTATTTCAACTGTTACCGGGGGGAAAGAAACTTTTTTGCCTCAGGACAAAAAATCTAAAGGTAAATATAGGGCTGCTAATCGTTTTCGTTCCTTTCGTCAGAATAAGGAACAGAAGCCTGACCCTTCCCCTAAAGGAACGGTTTCTGTTTGGAAACCTTCTCCAATCTGGAATAAATCCAAGCCTTTTAGAAAGTCAAAACCAGCTCCCAAGTCCACATGAAGGTGCGGCCCTCATTCCAGCACAGCTGGTAGGGGGCAGGTTACGATTTTTCAAGACATTTGGATCAATTCGATTCACAGTCTTTGGATTCAGAGCATTGTTTCACAAGGGTACAGAATAGGTTTCAAGGTAAGGCCGCCTGCGAAGAGATTTTTTCTCTCTTGCATTCCAATAAATCCAGTGAAGGCTCAGGCATTTCTGAAATGTGTTTCAGATCTCGAGTTGGCTGGAGTAATTGTGCCAGTTCCAGTTCTGGAACAGGGTCTGGGGTTTTACTCAAATCTTTTCATTGTACCAAAGAAGGAGAATTCCTTCAGACCAGTTCTGGATTTAAAGATATTGAATCGTTATGTAAGGATACCAACATTCAAAATGGTAACTATAAGGACTATTCTGCCTTTTGTTCAGCAAGGGCATTATATGTCCACAATAGATTTACAGGATGCATATCTTCATATTCCGATTCATCCAGATCACTTTCAGTTTCTGAGATTCTCTTTTCTAGACAAGCATTACCAGTTTGTGGCCCTTCTGTTTGGCCTAGCAACAGCTCCAAGGATCTTTTCAAAGGTACTCGGTGCCCTTCTCTCTGTAATCAGAGAACAGGGTATTGCAGCATTTCCTTATTTGGACGATATCTTGGTACTTGCTCAGTCTTCACATTCTGCAGAATCTCATACGAATCAACTTGTGTCGTTTCTTCAAAGACATGGTTGGAGGATCAATTTACGAGAGTTTGTTGATTCCTCAGACAAAGGTAACCTTTTTGGGTTTTCAAATAGATTCAGTGTCCATGACCTTGTCTCTCACAGGAAAGAGACGTCTGAAATTGGTTTCAGCCTGTCGAAACCTTCAGTCTCAATCATTCCCTTCGGTAGCTTTATGCATGGAAATTCTAGGTCTCATGACTGCTGCATCGGACGCGATCCCCTTTGCTCGTTTTCACATGCGACCTCTTCAGCTTTGTATGTTGAACCAATGGTGCAGGGATTATACAAAGATATCACAATTAATATCCTTAAATCCCAATGTACGACACTCTCTGACGTGGTGGATAGATCAGTCCAAGGGGCTTCTTTTGTTCGTCCAACCTGGACTGTGATCTCAACAGATGCGAGTCTGTCAGGTTGGGGAGCTGTATGGGACAGCGCAGGGGGTTTGGGAATCTCAGGAGGCGAGATTACCAATCAACATTTTGGAACTCCGTGCGATTTTCAGAGCTCTTCAGTTCTGGCCTCTTCTGAAGAGAGAATCGTTTATTTGTTTTCAGACAGACAATGTCACAACCGTGGCATATGTCAATCATCAGGGTGGGACTCACAGTCCTCAGGCTATGAAAGAAGTATCTCGGATACTTGTATGGCGGAATCCAGCTCCTGTCTAATCTCTGCGGTTCACATCCCAGGTGTAGACAATTGGGAAGCGGATTATCTCAGTCGCCAGACGTTACATCCGGGCGAATGGTCCCTTCACCCAGAGGTATTTCTTCAGATTGTTCAAATCTGGGGATTTCCAGAAATAGATCTGATGGCCTCTCATCTAAACAAGAAACTTCCCAGGTATCTGTCCAGATCCAGGGATCCTCAGGCGGAGGCAGTGGACGCGTTGTCGCTTCCTTGGAATTATCATCCTGCCTATATCTTTCCACCTCTAGTTCTTCTTCCAAAAGTGATTTCCAAAATTCTAATGGAACGTTCGTTTGTACTGCTGGTGGCTCCAGCATGGCCTCACAGGTTTTGGTATGCGGATCTCATTCGGATGGCCAGTTGCCAACCTTGGACTCTTCCATTAAGACCAGACCTTCTATCTCAAGGCCCTTTTTTCCATCAGGATCTCAAATCATTAAATTTGAAGGTATGGAAATTGAACACTTGATTCTTAGTCATAGAGGTTTCTCTGACTCAGTAATTAATACTATGTTACAGGCTCGTAAATCTGTGTCTAGGAGGATTTATTATCGAGTCTGGAAGACTTACATTTCTTTGTGTCTTCTCATAAATTCTCTTGACATTCTTTTAGAATTCCTAGAATTTTACAGTTTCTTCAGGATGGTTTGGATAAAGGTTTGTCTGCAAGTTCCTTGAAAGGACAAATCTCTGCTCTTTCTGTTCTTTTTCATAGGAAGATTGCTAATCTTCCTGATATTCATTGTTTTGTACAGGCTTTGGTTCGCATCAAACCTGTCATTAAATCAATCTCTCCTCCTTGGAGTCTTAATTTGGTTCTGAGGGCTTTACAAGCCCCTCCGTTTGAACCTATGCATTCTCTGGACATTAAATTACTTTCTTGGAAAGTTCTGTTCCTTTTGGCCATCTCTTCTGCTAGAAGAGTTTCTGAGTTATCTGCTCTTTCTTGTGAATCTCCTTTTCTGATTTTTCATCAGGATAAGGCAGTGTTGCGGACTTCATTTAAATTTTTACCTAAGGTTGTGAATTCTAACAACATTAGTAGAGAAATTGTTGTTCCTTCTTTGTGTTCTTTACATTGAGATCTTTACATTCTTTGGATGTAGTAAGAGCTTTGAAATATTATGTTGAATCTACTAAAGATTTTAGAAAGACTTCTAGTCTATTTGTTATCTTTTCTGGGTCCCGAAAAGGTCAGAAGGCCTCCGCCATTTCTTTGGCGTCGTGGTTAAAGTCTTTAATTCATCATGCTTAGGTGGAGTCGGGTAAATCCCCGCCTCAAAGAATTACGGCTCATTCTACTAGGTCAGTTTCTACTTCCTGGGCGTTTAGGAATGAAGCTTCTGTTGATCAGATTTGCAAAGCAGCAACTTGGTCTTCTTTGCATACTTTTACTAAATTCTACCATTTTGATGTGTTTTCTTCTTCTGAAGCAGTTTTTGGTAGAAAAGTACTTCAGGCAGCTGTTTCAGTTTGATTCTTCTGCTTATAATTTCAGTTTTTTTCATTATTAAGATTAAAACTTTTGTTTTGGGTTGTGGATTATTATTTTTTCAGCGGAATTGGCTGTCTTTATTTTATCCCTCCCTCTCTAGTGACTCTTGCGTGGAAGTTCCACATCTTGGGTATTTTTGATCCCATACGTCACTAGCTCATGGACTCTTGCTAATTACATGAAAGAAAACATAATTTATGTAAGAACTTACCTGATAAATTCATTTCTTTCATATTAGCAAGAGTCCATGAGGCCTACCCTTTTTGTTGTGGTTATGATTTTTTTTGTATAAAGCACAATTATTCCAATTCCTTATTTTTTTGATGCTTTCGCTCCTTTCTTATCACCCCACTTCTTGGCTATTCATTAAACTGAATTGTGGGTGTGGTGAGGGGTGTATTTATAGGCATTTTGAGGTTTGGGAAACTTTGCCCCTCCTGGTAGGAATGTATATCCCATACGTCACTTGCTCATGGACTCTTGCTAATATGAAAGAAATGAATTTATCAGGTAAGTTCTTACATAAATTATGTTTTTTCTTTCTTGCTGAGACACCGGAGATCACCTGTATAATGAGAAGTCACAAAGGACACAGGGGAGCTTATCCTGACTGCCTTATTCTCAGGACTGCTTTTTACTTGAGCTGACGATAGCTCAGGTTTATGTGAGTAGGCACTTATAATAGATATTAAGATTGTGTTACAATATTACACTATTTTGTTGTTTTCTCTCTTTTATTTTGAGGGATCGAGGATCACAATACATGATATCCTTTTATATCACATTTATTATTTGGAGTTTATATTAAGCTCTTAATCCATAATATGTTCAATGCTTGATACAACTACTGAATCCCTAGATACAAACCTCTTGCATGATGCTGACACAGCTATAAGCTATATCATATTGACTCAACACCTAAAAAGATCTCAACAGGCAAACATCACCCTGTGTCATTACGAGCTAAGCATTCTACAATGGCTTCGTTGATGTTGCCACTTAGCCACCAGGATAAACCCTCTGATCCTGCCATTACAAACATATGTTCTGAAGAATATTTCCTGCCCAATAGGGCGCCCTCATAATGCAGACATGTTGAGCATATCACCCAGAATAGAGCAGATCTGGGTGCAGACACTACTGGAGATGGAGATTGGGGGGACTCTCTGATATCCACAAACAACTGGATAACATACTCTCCTTCTAATAAAATCACATTAACTAGGGATACTGAGGATCTTTCTTCGCATACTACAATTTCCAGTAATTTATTTGTTATGCTCTGATCTCTCAGCATTCCAGGAACGTTACTAGATAGCACAAGTCTGAGATCTCCAACTATACCACCACAACTTGATTAACTCTTTAACGTACTCTTACATGCAGATAATAAGGCTGTGAATGTTTGAAATGTTTACTCTGAGAATGTAAATGTGCATATATTTTTTATGATAGGCATGGTTTTCATAAGGGGTTAATTTATAATAGCTTGTCCTTCTCTTTTATTCTTCTACTGCGTAATTATATATCCTCACATGGAAATTACAAAAGTTATAGCCTAGGAGATATTCTTTTAATGATGTTAAATATATATCTTCACCTTATTTTCATGTTAAAATGTTTTGCTTTCTTGTTTACAATCTTAAAATTAATATACGGCTAGATTTAGAGTTTTGTCGGTAAAGACCCGCGTAGCTAGCGCTGCTTTTTTTCCTACCGCTGCTTCCAAACAACGCTGGTATTGAGAGTTGTCTGAGGGGCTGTGTTAGGCTCAAAAAAGGGTGCGTTGAGCCGAATTTACCGCCACTTCAACCCTCAATATCAGCGTTGCTTACGGTAGCGGTAAGCTTGCAAAACGTGCTCGTACACGATTCCCCCATAGGAAACAATGGGGCAGTTTGGGCTGAAAAAAAAACTAACACCTGCAAAAAAGCAGCGTTAAGCTCCCAACGCAGCCCCATTGTTTCCTATTGGGAAACAGTTTCTAAGTCTGCACCCTAACATTAACCCCGAGTCTAAACAGCCCTAACCTTATACTTATTAACCCCTAATCTGCCGCCCCCGCTATCGCTGACACCTGCATTTTATTATTAACCCCTAATCTACCGCTCTGGACACCGCCGCAACCTACATTATACCTATGTACCCCTAATCTGCTGCCCCTAACATCACCGACACCTATATTATATTTATTAACCCCTAATTCCTATTTAAAACTAAATACTTACCTGTAAAATAAACCCTAATATAGCTACAATATAACGAATAATTATATTGTAGCTATTTTAGGATTTATATTTATTTTACAAGCAACTTTGTATTTATTTTAACTAGGTTATTAACTATTTAATAGCTACCTAGTTAAAATGATTACAAAATTACCTGTAAAATAAATCCTAACCTAAGTTACAATTAAACCTAACACTACACTATCAATAAATTAATTAAATAAATTACCTACAATTACATACAATTAAATAAACTAAACTAAATTACAAAAAAAAACAAACACTAAATTACAAAAAATAAAAAAAGATTACAAGAATATTAGGCTAATTACACCTACTCTAAGCCCCCTAATAAAATAAAAAAAGCCCCCCAAAATAATAAAGGTCCCTACCCTATTCTAAATTAAAAAGTAACCAGCTCTTTTACCAGCCCTTAAAAGGGCTTTTTGCGGGGCATGCCCCAAAGTAATCAGCTCTTTTGCCTGTAAAAAAAATACAACCCCCCCCCAACATTAAAACCCACCTCCCACATACCCCTACTCTAACCCAAACCCCCCTTAAATAAACCTAACATTACCCCTGTGAAGATCTCCCTACCTTGAGTCGTCTTCACCCAGCCGGGCTGAAGTCTTCATCCGATGGGGCAGAAGAGGACATCCAGACTGGCAGAAGTCTTCATCCTATCCGGGCAGAAGAGGACATCTGGACCGGCAGACATCTTCATTCAAGCGGCATCTTCTATCTTCATCCATCCGGAGCGGAGCCATCTACTTCCAGCCAACGTGGATCCATCCTCTTCAACCGACGCCTACTCGCCGAATGAAGGTTCCTTTAAATTACGTCATCCAAGATAGTGTCCCTCGAATTCCGATTGGCTGATAGGATTCTATCAGCCAATGGGAATTAAGGTAGGAAAAATCTGATTGACTGATTGAATCAGCCAATCAGATTCAAGTTCAATCCGATTAGCTGATCCAATCAGCCAATCAGATTGAGCTTGCATTCTATTGGCTGATTGGAACAGATTAGGGGTTAATACTTGAAGTTAGGTGGCGGCGATGTTAGGGAAGGCAGATTAGGGGTTTGCGAGGCGGGAGTGCGGCGGTTTAGGGGTTAATAACTTTATTAGAGTAGCGGCGAGGTCCGGTCGGCAGATTAGGGGTTAATAAGTGTAGGTAAGGTAGCAGCGACATTGGGGGGGCAGATTAGGGGTTAATAAATATTATGTAGGTGTCGGCGATGTTAGGGGCAGCAGATTAGGGGTTCATAGGGATAATGTAGGTGGCGGCGATGTGCGGTCGGCAGATTAGGGGTTAAAAATATTTATTATAGTGGCGGCGATGTGGGGGGACCTCGGTTTAGGGGTACATAGGTAGTTTATGGGTGTTAGTGTACTTTAGAGCACTGATGTTAAGAGCGTTAGCCCATAAAGCTCTTAACTTCTGACTTTTTTTGGCGGTAGGAGTCTTGTCGGTCGAGGGTCTACCGCTCACTTCAGCCAAGACTCTAAATACCGGCGTTAGGAAGATCCCATTGAAAAGATAGGATACGCAATTGGCGTAAGGGGATCTGTGGTATGGAAAAGTCGCGGCTTGAAAGTGAGCGTTAGACCCTTTCCTGCCTGACTCTAAATACCAGCGGGCAGCCAAAAGCAGCGTTAGGACCCCTTAACGCTGCTTTTGATGGCTAACGCAGAACTCTAAATCTAGGCGTACGTTATTAGGAGCTATACATATTTTTTTCTCTCCATATATTTCTTTGTCAATATATAAGATAAACTTAATAGTCATCTTGAAAGATTGAACTATTTCTCAGTTCATCACAGTATTATTACTATCAACGATGGCTTACTTATTTAATTTACCGTGAGAGGGATAGAACAATCTATTTTATGCATAAAGCGCATCATCATGTGACTATGAGGCCCATTTATAAAGCTCCGAATGGAGCTTGAGGGCCCGTGTTTCTGGCGAGTCTTCAGACTTGCCAGAAACAGCAGTTATGAAGCAGCGGTCTAAAGACCGCTGCTCCATAACCCTGTCCGCCTGCTCTGATGAGGCAGAGAGAGATCGCCACAATTCAACCCGATCGAGTAAGATCGGGTTGATTGACACCCACCTGCTGTTGACCGATTGGCCACGAGTCTGCAGGGGGCAGCGTTGCACCAGCAGCTCACAAGAGCTGCTGGTGCAATGCTGAATATGGATAGCGTATTGCTCTCCGCATTCAGCGATGTCTGTCGGACCGGATCTGCACTGTTGGATCAGGTCCGACAGACATTTGATAAATAGGCCTCTATATGTAAAAGCAGATGCCTGTTTTCTTATAGATAACTTTTAGAAAAGTGACGTCTTTCCTCGCATACTAATACTTAACTATTTCAAAGTTTTTGATATTCATGTTTCTGTTTTTCTGTTCATAGGAGAGATCATTACAATCTCCCACTAAGATGTTAGTTTCCTTTTTTGGCCGCTAGAAGACAATATTGTAAAATCAGAATATATTGTCACATAGTTGCCAACATTGGAGAAAAAAAGTTTTTGTTTTTTATCACTAATCTTAAAAGGATCTATCTCACCTCAATGTCTCCTCTTTTTTTTTTATTTAAACCCCATTATATGCCATAAGCATTAGCCTTTCTTTTATAAAAAGCTATAATTTACCAGATACTGTGTATATATTAAAATACTAATTGTTGGTCCAGTTCTGGCCTTTTTTTAAATATATTTTGTTATATACCTTTCTGATTATTCAGTAGTTTTGAAAACAGACACGTCCTCAAGCACTTTACCATTATATTATCCCTATAATGATGCTTTTATATTACTATGTCTAAATATGTATTGTATGTATGTGTGTATATATATATATATATATATATATATATATGTGTACATATATATGTATGTGTTTTACTGTATATTTACGGTACATATTTAAAATTCCAATGTTCTTCACATACAGGACAATGTTATTTTTATTGTAAATATATATTCCTATATTTATCTGTATATGCCTATATCTGTATATATTCTTACAGATATATAGGTATAGATATCTATTTTACCTTAACATTATCACATATACAGGTGGCCCTCGGTTTACAACGGTTCAATTTACACCGTTTCAGAATAACAACCTTTTTTTCCAGTCATGTGACTGCTATTGAAAAGTATTAAGAAGCAGTGTAAGTACAAATCTTAGCGTATAAGTACAAATCTTAGTACTAACTTTATTTGTTTAATCTATGAACATCATTAATAAAATAGTGGAAATATTAGAACACTTAATGGGGCCAATAGGAAACTAAAGGATGGGAAATACATGGAATATACAGCAGTATTACTGCTGTCAGCGGGACGTAATGCTCCATAGAGGAGAAGGCCTTACTTATTGTAGGCGAAGGTAGAAAATAAGGGAATGAGGGCCATGGACAGAAATAGCTACATACTTTGACCAATAGATTAGTGGTCAACCATTAGCCCAGAATTTATGGTACATGTAGAAACTCATTAATATAAGTATCATTTAGTATGACTGTAAGTCATAAGAAGCAGCACCAGTCCAGGTGCGTTAAGTCCCCTTGGGCTCAGTGTGCCAAGGGTATAAATCCAGCGTGATTCACACTGTAGTAAGAGCTTTGCTCTGTCACCCCCTCATGTAGGTTGGGAATATGATCAATTATGGTATATCTCAAATCTGAGACTTTATGGCCAGCTTCAGCGAAATGTTTCGCCACTGGTTGTTCAGATTCTTTATCTTCTTTTTTCTCCTTTTTATCCAAGGCTGTCCTTATAGCCATTCTATGATTGGCCATCCTTGTCCTCAGTGTGTCCACCGTTTTGCCCATGTAGAAAATCCCACATGGGCAATGAAGTAGATAGACCACGTGTGTTGTAGTACACGTAACACGATGTCTGAGATAGAATTTTTTGTTTTTGTAGGGGTGATTAAACCCACTACAAGTGATGCAACCCAAGCATCTACTACAACCTCTGACTTGTTGGAGGGCACAGGATACTTAAGTGGCGTGAGTGCTTTACCCTATTTGACTTTACACACACACACATATATATATATAGAACATAGGGAGGCACTCTCTGGTATTTTCAAAAAGTATAGTTTTATATAACAGGAGTGTGTTCCTGAAATGTCACGCCTGTTATATTAAACTTCACTTTTTTAAAAGACCAGAGTGTATTATTGAGGTGAGAGTGCTCTCTCTGGACTATATAACTATATATATATATATATATATATATATATATATATATATGATACTGTTAAAGGGACAGTCTACTTCAGAATTTGTATTGTTTAATTCCCCAGTTTTGCATAACTAACATGGTTATATTAATATACTTTTTACCTCTCTGATTATCTTGTATCTAAGCCTCAGTAGACTGCCCCTTTATTTTAGTTCTTTTGACAGGCATATATTTTAGCCAATCAGTGCTGACTCCTAGGAAACTCCATGTGTGTGAGCACAATGTTATCTATATGGCACACATTAACTAGCACCCTCTAGCTGTAAAAAACTATCAAAATGCCCTGGGATACGATGCGGCTTCAAGGACTTAGACATTAGCATATGAGCCTACCTAGGTTTAGCTTTAAACAAAGAATGCCAAGAGAACAAGCAAATTTGATGATAAAAGTACATTGGGAAGTTGTTTAAAATTGCATGCCCTATCTAAATCATGAAAGTTTAATTTTGACTAGACTGTCCCTTTAATGTAAAATATATATCTATACCTATATATCTATAGGAATATGTGAAGAACATTGGAATATGAAATATTCATAACTCCTGTCGTGTTAGCGTGCGAGCCATAAGTGTTAGGTTTTTTTCTTCTGCGCTCTCCAATGAAGTCTAAGAGAAGAATAGGTTAACACATGCAGAAAGATTACTTCTAGTGAAGTTAACGCTTGACCAAAAGTGCTAAATAGCACGCCACTTGTAATCTAGCACTATATATATCCCCACAGAAATTAGTGGCCCAAAATATTGTAATCTTTTCAAAATACCCGTTACTTATTCAGAAAAGGTAATTTATATGAGGTGGCAAGGTTGGCACCAGTTTGTTTGCGATCAAAGCATTGTGCCAGGCTGAGAACATGTGAATTGAATAAAGGGGCTCATGCCCTGTATATATCCACACAGAAATGAGTTGCCCAAAGGATTTTAACCCTTTCAAAAGACCAGTTACTTATTGAAAATGGTAAAATATATGAGGTGACAATGTTGGCACCAGTTTGCTATAAAAAGCTTTGGTCCAGGCTGAGAATGTGTAAATCTTATGAAGAGGTTCACATCCTGTATATATCCACACAGAAATCAGTGGCTCAAAGGATTTTTACCCTCTGAAAATGCCAGTTACTTATTCAGAACAGGTAAAATATATGTAAGTTGCAAGGTTGGCACCAATTTGTTTGTTAGAAATGAGTGGCCCAAAGGATTTTAACCCTAATTCAGAAAAGGTCAAATATATCTGGTTAACAAGGTGTTGGGTCAGGTTGAAAACACATGGATTATATGAAGGGGCTCACACCCTGTATATATCCACTAAGAAGTCAGAGCCCCAAAGGATTTTATTTCTTTCAAAATACCAAAATACTTATTCATAAAATGTAAAATATATTAGGTTGAAGGTTGGCACCAGTTTCATTTTTTTTTACCATAAAAAATGTTGGACCATGTTGAAAACACGTGGATTCTATGAAGGGGCTCATACGCTGTATATTTCCACACAGAAATTAGTGGCCCAGTGGACTTTAATCCTTTTAGTACACAAGTTTTTTTTAATTCAAATCATAAGCAAACGGTGCCATGTTTGCTATCTGCTTATCGCAATAGAACATGATTTTTTTTTTTAATTTAATTTTGTTTAGGTTTTGGGAAAGTATATTAATTAATTTTAAATAAAAAATACTGACAGGTAGTTTGTTTATACACTTTTTATGGCAGATTGAAATCAGTTGCCAGATAAGAAGCTGGCCGAATAAGCCAACTTCAGCCTCATCAGTATATTTTCATTGTTTATTTTGTCCCCCTTCCCCATAATTTAACTCTGAAAATTAGCAATGCTATCCTTTCTGATGAGGACATTTAGGTAAAGATATAAAACAGGAATTAATAGAGACTGAACAAACAGCGCTGAATAAAACATAGGTTTATCCAATAAGGTTTCCACACAGCCTTGTTTGCACAGAGATAAACAGAAAACTAATTCAAACATGGCATTTACCATTACTTTATAGAAATTAAAATACCTTATAGAAACTAATTATTTACACTTATATTTTCAATGTTTACACAACTAATAAAATTGTAATAAATACATCTACATATTATTCTAAGGCTAATTTTTGAGGTGAATACATCATTATGTCTAGCATGTATGTATCGCTTAATTCCCCACTTAGCTTAAAACAAAGATTTCTCTGTGGGGGAAGTCGCCGGCTCCCAGCAGCATAACCTCATCATGCACAAAGACACAGAACTAGTCAGGGGTGCATCTCTTCCCTAACTTCCTTCCCACTTATTGCACAATTATGCAAAAGTGTTGGTTGCTTGCAGGTAGGCAGGCTTAGTATTGTATTTGATCAGGTTGATTTCTGTCCGCGGCCTCAAAGCAGGCGGACAAGTTATGGAGCAATGGTCTTTAGACCGCTGCTTTATAACTTCTGTTTCCGGCGAGCTTGAAAGCTCGCCGTAAACAAGGGGCATCAAGCTCCATACGGAGCTTGATAAATCGGCCACCAAATGTGAACTGAAATCCACTAATAAACACTGACCCACATCTCAAAAACAGGCAATGAGGCAATTTAAGTGACCCATAGTACATTTTGATGAATTAGTGCCCAGTTTTTAATAAACCTATTAAAAACAAGGGCACTTTAATTAATCAAAATTGACATTTCACTGTTTTTTTCAAAAACGTACCTTTTAATCCTGGCAGCCGCTGCAGCACTTCCTCCGCCTGTCGCAAGCCGTCTTTGCGGGTCCAAAATGACGAATCCGGCTTCCTCCAATCACACCGTTGCATCAGGCCAAGATTCCCCCGGGGGGAAGCTGTGATTGGAGGAAGCCTGATTCGTCATTTTTGACATCTACAGAGGCTTCCGATGGCTGGGGGAATCGCTGGAGCGGCATTCAGGATTAAAAGGTAAGTTTTTGAAGAAAACAGTGAAATGTCAATTTTGATGAATTAAAGTGCCCTTGTTTTTAATAGGTTTATTAAAAACCGGGCACTAATTCACGAAAATGGACCTTCACTTTAATATGTTTAAATGAATATATAACCTGAGAGTGATAAGGGTGTGTTTGGAGCAAACTTGACCTCACTGGGTGAATTAGGGCAGAACGAGCTGTGAAACTCTTGTCCTACCTGCTCCTGCTGTACCATTCTGTCTGAGAGGGGGAACCAGCAAAGAAAGACTCAATAAGAGCAACACACAGCCCATTAATTCCCTGAGATTAGCCCCAATTGATTTTATGCATCTGTTAGCAATGGGTGTGGTTGAAACACCTAAACTCAATCATTAGTAGGGGTGTCCACATACTTTTGGACATATTTGGTATATAACTACATATATATATAATCAGATCAGGTAATAAGCACTCACTGGATTTAAGCACAGCACACTTTTATTTGGCAGTGACGTTTCGGGGCATTCACCCCTTCTTCAGACAACGGTTGTCTGAAGAAGGGGTGAATGCCCCGAAACGTCACTGCCAAATAAAAGTGTGCTGTGCTTAAATCCAGTGAGTGCTTATTACCTGATCTGATTGAATATTACTCTAAGCACCCTGGTCTGTGTTTATGGTTGGCAAGTGAGAGTGCACTACTTGGATTCATCATCATCATCATATATATATATATATATATATATATATATATATATATATATAAACAGCAGGTAGGCCATCACTCACGGTTACAGGTTCATCCACCCAGGGTGCTTCCATGATATGAATAAAGGCAGGAAATAAGGATGCACTCATCAGGATTTTTCAATGTTACCATTTAATGTAATGTTTTGGGGTATTATCTCCTTCGTCAGACAAGACAAAATAACAATGTTCAAACATGCAAAATAAAGTGAAAATTATCAATCCTGGGATTGATGGAATGTACACCTGTATAGCACTCTTTCCCTATTTGACAATGGCAAAAATTGGACAAGATATAAGAGTCTGAAGTGGGAGGAGTGCGTTGGGATGTATTAAAATATAACCTTTATTGGTAAATTTAAAAAAAGCAACAACAAACACAATCTACATACATACTTAATTAAAATTACAGGATTGGGTCTAATTGAATTTTTTCCTTTTTCCAGTCAGTTGAAGTGGTTGTGACATATATTGAGAAAAACTTAGACTAATAGTCAGTTTCACGCTATGGTATTCTCAGTAACTGTACATTATTTGAATATTAGTAACACTTGCGTGGTATCCGTAAAGCTGCTATACTCTGATATTGATTCAATTGCTGGTCTAGTATTAGTAATTAGCTATAAAAAGATAGCACTAGGCTAGCTTGAGTTTTGTACTGTTGTTATTCAGGCAGATATGGTGTTATTTCTATCAAGTAACTCGTGTAATTATTATTGTAACAAAGCACTTGAAAAAACGTTCCAGTTGTACCACATTATTTTAATAATTTATTGATATGAAGAATGTGTATGATATATAGTTCATAGTTGACTATACAGGATAACTGTTTGTTACACTTTTGGTCTTGTTTCTGCTACGGTTAACATAATGTTAATAGACTGCTGCTCTTGTTAGCTGCATAAGGAAGATTTCTGTCAGGTGTACACTTGTTCTGCTGACCTTTAGCGTTAAGTGTAACAACTGTATTGGGTAACTTTTTTAGACCAGGCTTCTGTTATAATATTTCACCTAAGCGATTTGTGATTCTATTATCATTATTAGTCCCCCAAGTTATTATATTAAAGTCATACTCTGTTTATTTCATTTTCAGAGTCATAGCAATTATATAAATTGATTACGGTGCTGCTGCAGGATAGCTGCTGTTCGTAAACTTAGTTTAGCTTTGCTTATACTGAAGATTGACTTGTTAATACATATTACCGGACTAAATATTAAGCATTTGGAAGGCTGAGTACTGATCTCAAACAAACAATTTGCCGTATTGTGTGTATATTAATGCTCCGTATTTCTTAACCGCTAGTTTGCAATCAACACTAGGCTCTTACTATATATGCCGGTTCAGTTTGGTAAAGTTAACTTAGCTTAGCTTATGCTAAAGATTAACAGGTTAATACGTGTTGCTGGATTGAATATTATGCATTTTAGAAGGCTGAGTATAGATCTTAAATTAACGTTTTGCGGTATTGAGTATATATTGAGGCTCTGTATTTCTTAACCGCTTGTTTGTAATCAACACTGGGCTCTTACTATAAATGCCGGTTCAATTCCAATTTGTAAAGTTAACTTAGCTTAGCTTACACTGAGGATTAACAAATTGATATGTGTTACCACTTTATTTTTTAAGCATTTTGGAAGGCTAAGTACAGACCTTGAGCTGACAAATAGCGGTATTATGTATATATTAAAGCTCCGTATTTCTTAGCCGTTTGTCTCCAATCAACACTAAGCTCTTACTATAAATGCCGGTTCTGTTTGAAATAACGTTACTGAGTTGTCCCCATTGTAAAATTAATTAAATCAATATTGTGCACAACCACAATTGTTTAAACTATAAAGACCACCATTCCTGCTTTTTTAAAAAAATTGCTAAACGGCATTCAACAAAGAATTCCCTAACATGTTTCGCCACTAACGTGGCTTTTTCAAAGGGTACGGCACGGCCATAGAAGTGTCTTTTTATTGGCTCGCACTGCTCCTCCTATTGGATCTTATTCAGCAAATTAGATGAGTCATTACAACGAGCCAATCACAGAATGAAAGACAGCCTGTATATATCAAAGAAAAAATGTAATTGGATATGGCTGCCTTTTCATTCCTGTATTGTATATAGATTTCCAGTTTCAATGAGATGTCACAAGGAATGTATACGTTTTTTATTTTGTTATTGTTTGGCAAAAAACGATAGAAAAAGAAGAGAGAACGTTGTGAAAAGCAAGACATTAGTATATCTGTTAGATTGTTCTTAAGCATTTCATGCAAAATATATTGTTTATGATTGTTTATTTTGACAGATTCAATTTACAAGTAAAGATAATAAATTGCTCAGTTTAGATCTTTGTGAGGAAATAAGGAAATAAATGACTATTTGCAAATAGTCATTTATTTCCTTATTTCCTCACAAAGATCTAAACTGAGCAATTTATTATCTTTATTTGTAAATTGAATCTGTCAAAATAAACAATCATAAACAATATATTTTGCATGAAATGCTTAAGAACAATCTAACAGATATACTAATGTCTTGCTTTTCACAACGTTCTCTCTTCTTTTTCTATCGTTTTTTGCCAAACAATAACAAAATAAAAAACGTATACATTCCTTGTGACATCTCATTGAAACTGGAAATCTATATACAATACAGGAATGAAAAGGCAGCCATATCCAATTACATTTTTTCTTTGATATATACAGGCTGTCTTTCATTCTGTGATTGGCTCGTTGTAATGACTCATCTAATTTGCTGAATAAGATCCAATAGGAGGAGCAGTGCGAGCCAATAAAAAGACACTTCTATGGCCGCGCCGTACCCTTTGAAAAAGCCACGTTAGTGGCGAAACATGTTAGGGAATTCTTTGTTGAATGCCGTTTAGCAATTTTTAAAAAAAAGCAGGAATGGTGGTCTTTATAGTTTAAACAATTGTGGTTGTGCACAATATTGATTTAATTAATTTTACAATGGGGACAACTCAGTAACGTTATTTCAAACAGAACCGGCATTTATAGTAAGAGCTTAGTGTTGATTGGAGACAAACGGCTAAGAAATACGGAGCTTTAATATATACATAATACCGCTATTTGTCAGCTCAAGGTCTGTACTTAGCCTTCCAAAATGCTTAAAAAATAAAGTGGTAACACATATCAATTTGTTAATCCTCAGTGTAAGCTAAGCTAAGTTAACTTTACAAATTGGAATTGAACCGGCATTTATAGTAAGAGCCCAGTGTTGATTACAAACAAGCGGTTAAGAAATACAGAGCCTCAATATATACTCAATACCGCAAAACGTTAATTTAAGATCTATACTCAGCCTTCTAAAATGCATAATATTCAATCCAGCAACACGTATTAACCTGTTAATCTTTAGCATAAGCTAAGCTAAGTTAACTTTACCAAACTGAACCGGCATATATAGTAAGAGCCTAGTGTTGATTGCAAACTAGCGGTTAAGAAATACGGAGCATTAATATACACACAATACGGCAAATTGTTTGTTTGAGATCAGTACTCAGCCTTCCAAATGCTTAATATTTAGTCCGGTAATATGTATTAACAAGTCAATCTTCAGTATAAGCAAAGCTAAACTAAGTTTACGAACAGCAGCTATCCTGCAGCAGCACCGTAATCAATTTATATAATTGCTATGACTCTGAAAATGAAATAAACAGAGTATGACTTTAATATAATAACTTGGGGGACTAATAATGATAATAGAATCACAAATCGCTTAGGTGAAATATTATAACAGAAGCCTGGTCTAAAAAAGTTACCCAATACAGTTGTTACACTTAACGCTAAAGGTCAGCAGAACAAGTGTACACCTGACAGAAATCTTCCTTATGCAGCTAACAAGAGCAGCAGTCTATTAACATTATGTTAACCGTAGCAGAAACAAGACCAAAAGTGTAACAAACAGTTATCCTGTATAGTCAACTATGAACTATATATCATACACATTCTTCATATCAATAAATTATTAAAATAATGTGGTACAACTGGAACGTTTTTTCAAGTGCTTTGTTACAATAATAATTACACGAGTTACTTGATAGAAATAACACCATATCTGCCTGAATAACAACAGTACAAAACTCAAGCTAGCCTAGTGCTATCTTTTTATAGCTAATTACTAATACTAGACCAGCAATTGAATCAATATCAGAGTATAGCAGCTTTACGGATACCACGCAAGTGTTACTAATATTCAAATAATGTACAGTTACTGAGAATACCATAGCGTGAAACTGACTATTAGTCTAAGTTTTTCTCAATATATGTCACAACCACTTCAACTGACTGGAAAAAGGAAAAAATTCAATTAGACCCAATCCTGTAATTTTAATTAAGTATGTATGTAGATTGTGTTTGTTGTTGCTTTTTTTAAATTTACCAATAAAGGTTATATTTTAATACATCCCAACGCACTCCTCCCACTTCAGACTCTTATATCTTGTCCAATTTTTGCCATTGTCAAATAGGGAAAGAGTGCTATACAGGTGTACATTCCATCAATCTCAGGATTGATAATTTTCGTTTCAAATAACCAGTACACAGCACCTCAGCCGCTTTGCAAGACAATATACCTGGATCATAGATAGATTTATATAAATATATTATATTAATCAATCCAGAGAACAATAGGCTACCCTATTTTGTAAATTTGTGCAGTGCCATTAGTATTTTAGTTTTCTTTGTTGAATTTTTCACCTAGTTCGCTAGGTGTGACTAATAGAGCACGCAAGTGTGACTTAAAAACATTAATAAGATGGCTAACAAATTGGAACAAGACAGAATAACCAGAAACAATAAACGTCTAATAGATTTTCAAGAGGTTTTTAATGAATCACAGTCTCCTAACACAGAACCAACACCAGATAGACTGGATCAACTCTTACGAGAACTTCATAAAAATCTTTATAAGCAAGACAAAGTATGGTGGAATCACCATTTTTTTGACAAGTATATCGAACGAAAATTGATCCCTAGAGGCCTCAGAATACAACTCTTCCCTGCCTTTGAATTTAAACAAAAAGAACTAACTATAGAATGGGAAGAAGCGTTGTCTGAGTGCTCCAACAGACTAATGAACATTCTTATTAAACATGATACTGCAGAATATGAGAGATTAGAAGAGTTGATAAAATTACAAAATGAACAACTGAAACAATTTGAGACACTAAAAGAATTTGAAACCTCCTATAAAAAATATCAGAAAGAACTTGATAGATACGAGGCAGAAATTAAACAAACTAAAATGGGGAAATTGAACAGAGATGTTGAAGATTTTCAAAATAATAGGGTATACAGATGGAGAAGAAAATTCAATTCTAACATCTCTACAAACCGTCAAAAAGTAACCATCATACAAAGTGATACAGAGACAGAAGGTGAAGAATCTGATAACCCTATTGAGGAAGCAACCCCAGAGCGACCTACTACTTCTGCCCCAGTACAATCAGAAAACAGAAAGAGGAAAGGTTTTTTAGAGGAAGGTACCAATATAAATCCAGACCCACCAGAAGAGGTAGGGGGGGCAAACAAAAAAGTAACAAGAACCAGGAGTGTCAGAGACACCAGACACAGCAACAAACCTTACAAAAGGAGCCCCAGTCCTTTCTCCAAAATCAAATTGAAACAATGAAAGTGTTAAATCTATCTAACAAAATGTTGTCAGAAGACCATCTATCTCTATTATCCAAAGGGTTATCTTTTTGTCCAAATACATCTCTTGACAAGTTTGAAAATATTAAAGATATACAATTGTTTCTAAGAAAATTATTGTTACGTAAACAATACACAGACATCAAAAATCAGCAAGAACCAAACTTAGAGAATCAATGGACAATAGAGGATCTAACAGTATTACAGGATTTGGAAGATCTACTAAAAGAAAATGAAACAGAAGGCGGCACAAATTGGCGCAACAGCCTAATCAATAAATCCAAATACATACCCAAATCCTCTATGAGCCCAAGTGTTCAAATCTTTAATAATATTGTCTGCAAAGAGATATCGAATTTACAAATTAAATCCCCTCCAATGAATCTAAATAAAGGTGAAAAACGTGCTTTAGCCGAAATTCAACAATGGGATGATATCATAGTCCGCCAAGCGGACAAAGGTGGCAACATCGTTCTCTGGCCTAGAGAGATGTATCTAAAAGAGGCCAACTCACAGCTAACTAATGAATCATGTTATAAAAAATTGTGGAGCAATCCAACGGAACAGTTTCTCACACAATATAAGGATCTCATTACTCAAGCCAAGATGAACAATATTATCAGTGAAAAAGAGAAGAAATTCTTGACTGTAAACCATCCGAAAATAGCCACCTTTTATATGATCCCCAAGGTACACAAAAATGCTAAACACCCTCCGGGCCGTCCCATAGTGTCTGGAAATGAAAATTTGACAGAAAAAGCAAGCAAATATATTGACCAGCGATTAAGAGAATTTCTAACAGAGATTCCTTCATATATAAAAGACACAATGGAGACACTCCAGCAGTTACAAGATATCCAATTAGGACCCACATCTTGGCTTGTCACCGCCGATGTAGAGGCCCTTTATACAAGTATTCAACATGAATTAGGGCTGGAAGCAGTTCAATACTACCTTAACCTAGAAACAGAAGAGGATGATAATCACAATAAATTTGTGATGAAATTACTTGAATTTGTGCTCAAAAAGAACTACTTTGTCTTCAATGACCAATTCTATCTGCAAACAAGGGGGACAGCCATGGGGACAGCATGTGCACCCACGTACGCCAACCTATTTCTAGGTTGGTGGGAGCCCAATACTGTCTTTGTTGACAACAATGATGACTATACTAAACATATCCCCCTCTGGCTAAGATATATAGATGACATTCTCCTAATTTGGGAAGGACCCAAAGAAAAACTGGACAGGTTTCTAAAAATTCTAAACCAAAACAGACTAAATATCAAACTGACTTATGAATGCAGCCAGACTGAAATATCTTTTTTAGATTTGAGAATCTTTAAAAAAAAGTAATGGCATGTTGGGAACTGATTTATACAGAAAGAAAACAGCCACTAATACCATTCTGTATAATACAAGCGCACATGCACCGTGTACAATCAAATCCCTACCAACAGGAGAATTCCTACGAGTCAAAAGAAACTGTTCAGAGCCTGATCTATATAAAATTAGAGAACAAGAAACAACAGATCGCCTTAGCCAGAGGGGGTACAGTAAATCTCTAATCAAAAAAGCAAAGGATAGAGCAAGAAAAACAGAACGCCAGAATTTATTGAAACCTAAGACCCGCACCAATGATAGTAAAACCAGATTAGTGTTGACGTATAACACACAGAGCAAGGAGATAATTCAAATAATTAATAAACACTGGCATATCCTTCAGGCAGATAATACTCTGGATCAATTTATAGGTTCCAAAGCAGATATTAGCTACCGACGCACAAAAAACTTGAAAGATCTAGTGAGCCCCAGCCATTATACTCGTAAAAAGAGCACAACTGGTAGTGGCATACAAAAAGGTTCATACCCTTGTGGGAATTGCATCAGCTGCAAATTCCTGAAAAAAACAACATCAATTACGGATAGATTTGACAAAAAATATTTGATTAAATCTTTCATTAATTGCAATACTACTGGGGTAATTTATGCCTTACAGTGCAAGTGTCCCAAAACCTATGTAGGGATGACGACACGTAAATTACGAACAAGACTGCAAGAACATGTGCGGAATATCAGAAATGCAGCCAAAGATTTAAAGAACAAGAAGGCCATTACTTCAGTAGCACAACATTTTTATAAATTCCATCAAGGAAAGGCAGAAGGGCTAAAATGCTTTGGCATATACAAAGTTAATCTTGGAATTAGAGGTGGAGATAAGGAAACAACCTTACTTCAACATGAAAGCAGATGGATTTATCTGCTCAATTCTATACAGCCCAATGGGCTAAATGAACATAATAACTATTTCTCATATCTGTAGATATAAAGCAGATGACAATAATTTAGAAAAATACAAAAGAATTTAACGGAAACAAGAAACTGATCAAACTAGGAAAATCTAGTAGTGGAAACTGTAATATATATATATTACAATACTTATTACAATACTTATTATAAGTATTGTATGTTTATTGCAGGACTTATTGCAATACTTATTACAATATATTACAATATTTACACAGATAACCAACTCACCAATCACTATTATCATTTTTATTGAATTCAAACTCACTATTTGTTTTTGACACTTACATTTCACACCCCAAATCACATATCACTGTGAAGATAAATAATTATTTATCACCTGTACACATTTATTGTTTTAAAAAAAAAAAAAAAAAAAAAATTAAAAAAAAAAAACAATGGATGTCATATTCCATTCCATTTATTTATTTATTTATTCTATTTTTCAACCACATTTAATGCAACCCAATATCACCTTAAGAAATAGGGTATATTATTTAGACCCTCTTATTCTATATTCACATTTATTATTATTATTTTTTAGAAATCATGCCACAATTATCTTTCCAAACCAACACAATTTTTGGATCCATATTGAGTCAATAAAATAAGACTCTTATTTTGAAGCATATAGTTTTTATAATGTCACTATACACGAGAAATATTAGACACCTTTACCTGCATCAAAACTATAGTATGCAGTGATACTACCATTGACAACCAAAGTTTTTACATGTGTCCTGTATTGAGTATACAATAACATGTCAAACTGCAAAATCATAGAAGCAATCACTAAGACTTTATTAAAATGTTTCTAGATGTCTGTTTAAAATTAACAATCTATCTGTGTATTTCATTTATTTTGCATTTATGCACATTTTTTTCGGATAATTACATTGTAGTTTAAAATGATAACAATGTTGCAAATAGTCATTTATTTCCTTATTTCCTCACAAAGATCTAAACTGAGCAATTTATTATCTTTACTTGTAAATTGAATCTGTCAAAATAAACAATCATAAACAATATATTTTGCATGAAATGCTTAAGAACAATCTAACAGATATACTAATGTCTTGCTTTTCACAACGTTCTCTCTTCTTTTTCTATCGTTTTTTGCCAAACAATAACAAAATAAAAAACGTATACATTCCTTGTGACATCTCATTGAAACTGGAAATCTATATACAATACAGGAATGAAAAGGCAGCCATATCCAATTACATTTTTTCTTTGATATATACAGGCTGTCTTTCATTCTGTGATTGGCTCGTTGTAATGACTCATCTAATTTGCTGAATAAGATCCAATAGGAGGAGCAGTGCGAGCCAATAAAAAGACACTTCTATGGCCGCGCCGTACCCTTTGAAAAAGCCACGTTAGTGGCCAAACATGTTAGGGAATTCTTTGTTGAATGCCGTTTAGCAATTTTTAAAAAAAAGCAGGAATGGTGGTCTTTATAGTTTAAACAATTGTGGTTGTGCACAATATTGATTTAATTAATTTTACAATGGGGACAACTCAGTAACGTTATTTCAAACAGAACCGGCATTTATAGTAAGAGCTTAGTGTTGATTGGAGACAAACGGCTAAGAAATACGGAGCTTTAATATATACATAATACCGCTATTTGTCAGCTCAAGGTCTGTACTTAGCCTTCCAAAATGCTTAAAAAATAAAGTGGTAACACATATCAATTTGTTAATCCTCAGTGTAAGCTAAGCTAAGTTAACTTTACAAATTGGAATTGAACCGGCATTTATAGTAAGAGCCCAGTGTTGATTACAAACAAGCGGTTAAGAAATACAGAGCCTCAATATATACTTAATACCGCAAAACGTTAATTTAAGATCTATACTCAGCCTTCTAAAATGCATAATATTCAATCCAGCAACACGTATTAACCTGTTAATCTTTAGCATAAGCTAAGCTAAGTTAACTTTACCAAACTGAACCGGCATATATAGTAAGAGCCTAGTGTTGATTGCAAACTAGCGGTTAAGAAATACGGAGCATTAATATACACACAATACGGCAAATTGTTTGTTTGAGATCAGTACTCAGCCTTCCAAATGCTTAATATTTAGTCCGGTAATATGTATTAACAAGTCAATCTTCAGTATAAGCAAAGCTAAACTAAGTTTACGAACAGCAGCTATCCTGCAGCAGCACCGTAATCAATTTATATAATTGCTATGACTCTGAAAATGAAATAAACAGAGTATGACTTTAATATAATAACTTGGGGGACTAATAATGATAATAGAATCACAAATCGCTTAGGTGAAATATTATAACAGAAGCCTGGTCTAAAAAAGTTACCCAATACAGTTGTTACACTTAACGCTAAAGGTCAGCAGAACAAGTGTACACCTGACAGAAATCTTCCTTATGCAGCTAACAAGAGCAGCAGTCTATTAACATTATGTTAACCGTAGCAGAAACAAGACCAAAAGTGTAACAAACAGTTATCCTGTATAGTCAACTATGAACTATATATCATACACATTCTTCATATCAATAAATTATTAAAATAATGTGGTACAACTGGAACGTTTTTTCAAGTGCTTTGTTACAATAATAATTACACGAGTTACTTGATAGAAATAACACCATATCTGCCTGAATAACAACAGTACAAAACTCAAGCTAGTATTCAAATAATGTACAGTTACTGAGAATACCATAGCGTGAAACTGACTATTAGTCTAAGTTTTTCTCAATATATGTCACAACCACTTCAACTGACTGGAAAAAGGAAAAAATTCAATTAGACCCAATCCTGTAATTTTAATTAAGTATGTATGTAGATTGTGTTTGTTGTTGCTTTTTTTAAATTTACCAATAAAGGTTATATTTTAATACATCCCAACGCACTCCTCCCACTTCAGACTCTTATATCTTGTCCAATTTTTGCCATTGTCAAATAGGGAAAGAGTGCTATACAGGTGTACATTCCATCAATCCCAGGATTGATAATTTTCGTTTCAAATAACCAGTACACAGCACCTCAGCCGCTTTGCAAGACAATATACCTGGATCATAGATAGATTTATATAAATATATTATATTAATCAATCCAGAGAACAATAGGCTACCCTATTTTGTAAATTTGTGCAGTGCCATTAGTATTTTAGTTGTCTATGCAAAATAAAGTGCCTTTTAAACTAACCCCAGTGATACAGTTCCAGGTCACCTGTGATGCCACTGCCACTGGCACAAATCAACAGGTGAAGACCCCCTTACTGTACTCCCATTACGTGAAGTTTATAAAACCTAAATCACCCAAATAACCTATACCAAATACACATATACCGTATCTACAGCAGATCCTATAATCAAAAAGACCCCAAGTATAGAGAAACCATAGTACGTGAAAGGTCATGAGTACCATGGGCAGATCGTGGCCGTCAGGAGGTTGTCATAGCAACCAAACAAACATACAGCCCCCAAGGCAATGGGTATGGCATCTCATGGCCAATCAGGTATCTACAAAAATGGAGGAGCGCCCACCACCATCCAATGCAAAGAGCATGTAAAAAACAATATTGTAACAGACTCAGATAGCATACAATACGATTGAAATACAATGAAACATCACAACAAAATATCGCCCATAAATATAAGGATCGTAATCCCATCATGTAACAACTAAGCGCTGCAAATTCAAAGTGAACCTCAAGAGTAACATAATTTTAACAGATCATAAGAATGCATTATTCTAATCCAATCAGAACGTTGGAAGCCCGGGACATTATTGATTAACAACGACTACAAATCACTATAAGGTGGTGGCCACTCAGCAAACCGAGTTGTAGCTAGGTTGCAGTCTCATACCGCGTAGACTAGGACAAATATATCCCACCAATTAACAGAGCAAACCATCATAATTAAATTAGGTTGTTGCACTATTGCCCAATCACAATGCGGACATAGAAAAAATAGCAAAAAATAATAATGGACAGGCAGGGCTCCATGAAATAGAGGCTATGGGGAGGGAACCAAAAATTATAATATAATATTAGATAAGTATTATTCCTGAACATAGAGGTGGCAATAAAGAATTAAACTATAATACGCACCCAGACTACAAAGACTAAAAGCTATGCAGTGTATACTCACAACATGGTGCTATGCATACAGCATCGATGGTGTATACCATCCACATCAAAATAATATACCAACAGAGATGAATAAGGATACATCAAAAGATATAACAAAATGCATGTTTGAACACTGTTATTTTGTCTTGTCTGACGAATACCCCGAAACGTTACATTAAATGGTAACATTGAAAAATCCTGGCAAGTGCATCCTTATTTCCTGCCTTTATATATATATATCAAGGCTGGCTCAAGATATTGTGCTGCCTGGGTCCAAGAATGCAATGACGCCTCCTCGCCAGTAGTACCATCACTGATTAGCATTTCAACCTACTAGCCTGGCCGCTGACCTTACTAAGAATACCTGTTTACCTGCAGGCAACCAATGCTTATGCACAATAAGTGGTCAGGAAGTTAGGTAAGAGATGTACTTGTCCCACTTTGAATGTCGCCTCTGGCCAGTAGTGTATCTTTGTGCATGACGAGTTTATGCTGCTGAGAGCCTGGGACTTCCCCTACGGAGACAGAGGAGTGGTCTGAGTCTGAAAGTGACTGACTCAGTCACAGATGTGCTGCCCCTTGACAAGTGCTGCCTGGGTGTGTTGGACCCACTTGGCCCATGGTTTAACCAGTTCTAGTGTATATAGATTATTTGATCTACTGTATATACATATATAGATTATTTTATCTAATTGAATAATAATAATGTTAATGTAAGAATTTTAAGTTCTCAATCAGATGTGAAAAAGCAGGGAAATTCCTAGTTTCAGTACTGGCTTAATTAAAATTCAAGCTTAAACTCTGCATTGTTCCCAGAAAAAGTACCTTTTGTTGTTAAATAAAATGCTCCTGGGTACATTTGTTTTCATATCAACTTATATGAGGAAGTAAGTCTTGATCAGATAACTGATAACAACTGCAAAACGGTGCACTTTATTTTAACATTTTAACCAAATCTAGCCTTATTGTCTGCAGAGTTATGCCCAGTTTGTCTCCTAACAATGAGGCAAATAGGGAAAAACAATAACATTAAAAAGGATGTTAATGTGTTTCAAAATTGTTTCGATTTGTCTGATATGTTGTTTTTTTTTATAGCAACACAACAGAAATGTCTTGTAATTACAAGGTGCTTACTGTCCCTTTAAGTTTCAGGTTTTTACCAAGCAAGATCTAAAACTGAACATTTCTCTCCTTTTTCATGTGTTTGCCATTTTTATTATATGCATTTTTTTCCTCATCATTTTTCTTTGTTAATTAAATAGAAAGTAAAATACCTTTATGGGAGTCTCGAAAAAGCAAAGGCAGAGATTTAGAAAGGGCCGGACGGACACTCCCATGAACCGGTCCGCCCAGCATCGCAGCCAGCAGGCAGCAATACACTGCCCACATTTAACATTGTACACTATGCTAAGAGTGCAATGCCACCCCCTGCTCAAACGCAGCCAATCGCAAGTGAGCAGGTGTTGTCAATCACCCCTGTCAGACTTGTCTGGGGTGATTACAAACCAGCAACTCAGAGGTGGTGTATAGTTTAAAGAACCGACCACTGGTTCTTAAGTATCGGCTGCAGGCTCGCTCATGCAAGCTTGAAAACGAAGATCTCTAAAGCTGCATGACCCAGCTTCATAAATCTCAGTCTTAGCTTTTTTTTCAGATTTAAGAAACATAAAAAAATGAATTTTGCATGCTAGGAAAAACATTTCACAATAGTTTTAAAAGGGTCATTTTTTTAAATGGACAAACCCCCAAACTTTACATGATTCAGAGAGAGCATATCATTTTAAACAACACTCCTATTTACTTCATTATCAATTTTGCTTTATTCTCTTAAGGTATACTTTATTGAAGAAGCAGTAATATATTACAGGGAGCTAGCTGAACACTTTGGTAAGCCAATGACAAGATGCATATATGTGCAGCCACCAATTAGCACCTAGCTCCCAGCTCCTGAGCCTACCTAGGTATGCTTTTCAACAAAAGAATACAGAGAGAACAAAGCAAATTAGATAATAGAAGTACATTGGAAACATTTTACCATTGTATTCTTTGTCTAAATCATGAAATAATTTTTTGGGGTTTCATGTCCCTTTAAGTTATTTTTGTGATTTATATTTTTCACTGTGATCAGGTTGGCTGTAGTTATAGTGAACTGAAGTTAAATCAAAACGGAAACTTTCATGATTCAGATAGTGCATGTCATTTTAAACAACTTTCCAATTTACTTCTATCATCAAATGTGCTCCATTCTCTTGGCATCCTTTGTTGAAGGAGCAGAGATGCACTAATGGTAGCTTGCTGCTGATTCGTTGTTCAACATATATACCTCTTGTCATTGGTTCAACTAAAAATACTCATCTAGTTTCTGGTTGTGCATTGCTGCTCCTTCAGCAAAAGATACCAAGAGAATTAATCAAATTTGATAATAGAAGTAAATTGGAACATTGATTAAAATGCTATGCTCTATAGGGATCATGTAAGAAAACTCTAGGATTTTTGGATCTTCCTTTAAACAAATTTACAATATTATGTATGATGTTCTTTCATCTATTTTATAGTTTTAAATTTGTTCTCATCAGCTATCACAATTTTACTTTTTACTGTGGATTTGTTGAATACAAAATCATTTTATGTGCAATGTATTTTAGATAAAAAAAGGAAATTTATTTAAATAATTTAGAAGCAATATATTTCTTCATTTCACGTTTCACATCTTTGTTTCTCAAACTATATATAAATGGGTTAACCGTAGGCGTAAAGACTGTGTACAAAATTGCTGCCACTTTGTCGCTAGCAATAGCGTACGATGATGATGGACGAAAGTATATGCAAATCATTGTTCCATAGAAAAGAATAACAGAAGTCAAGTGAGCTGAGCAAGTGGAAAATGCTGCTTCCTGTTTAGTAAAAGAGCTAATTTTTATGATAGTCCATATGATATGGATGTAAGAGATCAAAGTCAATAAAAATGGCAATGCAACAATCAAAGAGCCTTCAGTAAAGATAACAAGTTTATTAACTGTTATATCTGAGCAAGACAGTTTATAAAGAGGAGTCAGATCACAGAAGAAATGTTGGATGATGTGAGATTTACAAAATGACAGTCTTGCAATCAGAAGAGTATGAAGAACAGAGTTGGTTAAATTAGTAATCCAGGAAATTGCAACCATCTGAATGCAGAGCGTTCTGCTCATTATTGTTACATAGTGCAAAGGTTTACACACAGCTACATATCGGTCATAGGCCATAAGAGTTAGGATAAAACATTCTACTCCAGCAAAAGAAATAAAGAAATAAACTTGTGCAATGCAACCTATGAATGATATAGTTTTCTTTTCATCTAACAAGTTATGAAGCAGTTGGGGTATAACCACTGATATGAGGCTCATGTCGGTTACTGATAGGTTGCTCAGGAAAAAGTACATTGGTGAATGTAATTTGGGTGAAGCTAATGTTATTAATACAATAAGAGTGTTTCCCATAAGACATATCACATAAACAGTCAAAAAGACCACAAAAAAGAGAATTTGATGATCATTATGGTCTGAGAATCCTTCAAGAATGAAGTCTGTTGTAGATAAGATGGTGGAAATATTCATATTTGTTGGATTTTTTTCATCTTCAGACAAACCAATCAGGAAGATAGGATCCAAGAGGATGTTGGGTAAAAGAAAGAAAGTTGATTTAATATGAGTTATCTAATTCATAAACATGAGTATGGTTCTTAAAGGGAGACTGAACCCATATTTCTCTTGTAAGGTGTATCCAGTCCACGGATCATCCATTACTTGTGGGATATTCTCCTTCCCAACAGGAAGCTGCAAGAGGATCACCCACAGCAGAGCTGTCTATATAGCTCCTCCCCCAACTGCCACCTCCAGTCATTCTCTTGCAGCTCTCGACAAGCATGGAAGCAGTTAGAGAGATGTGGTGTAATTTAGTTGTTTTTCTTCAATTCAAGAGTTTGTTATTTTTAAATGGTACCGGAGTTGTACTATTTTGGTCTCAGGCAGAAAATAGAAGAAGAGTCTGCCTGTGGTCTCTGATGATCTTAGCAGGTTGTAACTAAGATCCATTACTGTTCTCACACATAACTGAAGAGAGAGGTAACTTCAGCTTGGGGAATGGCGTGCAGGGTATCCTGCTATGAGGTATGTGCAGTCTAAATTTTTCTAGAGAAATGTATATGCTAGAAAATGCTGTTGATACCGGATTTATTTAAGGTAAGCCTGATTACAGTGATTTAATAACGACTAGTATCATGCTTACTATTAGAGGTAACACTCTTATTATTTTTTCAAATTACTGAAATATAAGACGTTTGCTGGGAGTGCTTAAACGTTTTTTATATGCTGTTTGGTGATAAAACTTTATTGGGGCCCAGTTTTTCCACATGGCTGGCTAAAATTTGCCTAGGAATAGTTTTGTTAGGCCTCTCACTGTGTAGACAGGAGTGGGAGGGGCCTAATTCGCGCCTAAATGCGCATTAGCTTTTGCAGACTGAGACATCCAGTTTCCTTGAAGGAGTTCCCTGAATGCTTAGGACCTCTCTGAAGGGTTTTTGGGCTTTCCAAAGTAGTTTGTATGGCAAGGTAGGGCCACAGCAGAGCTGTGGCAGTTTGTTGTGACTGTTAAAAAACGTCTATTTCATTTTTTTGATCCGTTTTTGAAACTAAGGGGTTAATCATCCATTTGCAAGTGGGTGCGATGCTCTGTTAGCCTATTATACACACTGTAAAAAATTTGTTTGATTTACTGCTTTTTTTCACTGTTTTTCAAATTCTGACCTTTTTTTATTTTTCTTAAAGGCACAGTACCGTTTTTATTTTTTGCTTGTTAACTTTCTGTAAAGTGTTTTCCAAGCTTGCTGGTCTCATTGCTAGTCTGTTTAAACATGTCTGACATAGAGGAAACTCCTTGTTCATTATGTTTAGAAGCCATGGTGGAACCCCCTCTTAGAATGTGTACCAAATGTACTGATTTCACTTTAAGTTATAAAGACCATATTCTGTCTTTAAAAGATTTATCACCAGAGGAATCTGACAAGGGGGAAGTTATGCCGACTAACTCACCCCGCGTGTCAGAGCCTTTGACTCCCGCTCAAGGGACTCACGCTCAAGTGGCGCCAAGTACATCTAGCGGGCCCATGGCGTTTACTTTACAAGACATGGCGGCAGTCATGGATAATACACTGTCAGCGGTATTATCCAGACTACCTGGGTTACGAGGAAAGCGAGACAGCTCTGGGGTTAGAAGAAATACAGAGCACTCTGAAGCTTTAATAGCTATGTCTGATACCCCCTCACAATATGCAGAAGCTGAGGAAGGAGAGCTTCTTTCTGTGGGTGATGTGTCTGACTCAGGGAAGATGATTCAACCTGATTCTGATATGGCAATATTTAAATTTAAGCTTGAACACCTCCGCGTGTTACTCAGGGAGGTTTTAGCTACTCTGAATGACTGCAACACCATTGCAGTGCCAGAGAAATTGTGCAGATTGGATAAATACTATGCAGTGCCTGTTTTCTCTGATGTTTTTCCAATACCTAAAAGGTTTTCAGAAATTATTACTAAGGAATGGGATAGACCAGGTGTACCGTTCTCTCCACCTCCTATTTTTAAGAAATTGTTTCCAATAGATGCCGCCACACGGGACTTATGGCAAATGGTCCCTAAGGTGGAGGGAACAGTTTCTATCCTAGCTAAGCGTACTACTATCCCCATTGAGGACAGTTGTGCTTTCTTAGATCCAATGGATAAAAAGTTAGAGGGTTACCTTAAGAAAATGTTTATTCAACAAGGTTTTATTCTACAGCCTCTTGCATGCATTTCCCCAGTCACTGCTGCGGTGGCCTTCTGGTTTGAGTCTCTGGAAGAGGCTTTACAGGTAGAGACCCCATTGGACGATATACTTGACAAGCTTAGAGCACTTAAGCTAACCAATTCATTTGTTTCTGATGCCATTGTTCATTTGACTAAACTAACGGCTAAGAATTCTGGTTTTGCTATTCAGGCGCGTAGGGCGCTATGGCTTAAATCATGGTCAGCTGACGTTACTTCAAAGTCTAAGCTTCTTAATATTCCCTTCAAGGGGCAGACCCTATTCGGGCCTGGTTTGAAGGAGATCATTTCTGATATCACGGGAGGAAAAGGTCATTCCCTCCCTCAGGACAGGTCTAATAAATCAAGGGCCAAACAGACTAATTTTCGTGCCTTTCAAAACTTTAAGACGAGCGTGGCATCAACTTCCTCTAATACAAAACAAGAGGGAACTTTTGCCCAGTCCAAGTCGGTCTGGAGACCTAACCAGGCTTGGAACAAAGGTAAGCAGGTCAAAAAGCCTGCTGCTGCTTCTAAGACAGCATGAAGGATTGGCCCCCGATGCGGTAACGGATCTAGTAGGGGGCAGACTTTCTCTCTTCACCCAGGCTTGGGCAAGAGATGTCCAGGATCCCTGGGCGTTGGAAATTGGATCCCAGGGATATCTTCTGGACTTCAAAGCTTCCCCTCCAAAAGGGAGATTTCACCTTTCACAGTTATCTGCAAACCAGATAAAAAGAGAGGCATTCTTACATTGTGTTCAAGACCTCCTAGTTATGGGAGTGATCCACCCAGTTCCAAAGGAGGAACAGGGACAAGGCTTCTATTCAAATCTGTTTGTGGTTCCCAAGAAAGAGGGAACCTTCAGACCAATCTTAGATCTCAAGATCCTAAACAAATTTCTCAGGGTCCCATCATTCAAGATGGAGACCATTCGTACCATCCTACCTATGATCCAGGAGGGTCAATACATGACTACAGTGGATTTAAAGGATGCTTATCTTCACATTCCGATACACAAAGATCATCATCGGTTTCTCAGGTTTGCCTTCCTGGACAGGCATTACCAGTTTGTAGCTCTTCCCTTTGGGTTAGCTACAGCTCCAAGAATCTTTATGAAGGTTCTGGGGTCACTTCTGGTGGTCCTAAGGCCGCGGGGCATAGCAGTGGCCCCTTATTTAGACGACATTCTGATACAGGCGTCAAATTTCCAAATTGCCAAGTCTCATATGGACATAGTTCTGGCATTTCTGAGGTCGCACGGGTGGAAAGTGAACGAAGAGAAGAGTTCTCTATCCCTTCTCACAAGAGTTTCCTTTCTGGGAACTCTGATAGATTCTGTAGAAATGAGGATTTACCTGACAGAGACCAGGTTATCAAAACTTCTAAATTCTTGCAGTGTTCTTTATTCTACTTCTGGCCCTTCGGTTGCTCAGTGTATGGAAGTAATCGCTTAATGGTAGCGGCAATGGACATAGTGCCGTTTGCCCGCCTACATCTCAGACTGCTGCAACTCTGCATGCTCAGTCAGTGGAATTGGGATTACACAGATTTGTCTCCTCTACTAAATCTGGATCAAGAGACCAGGGATTCTCTTCTTTGGTGGCTATCTCGGGTCCATCTGTCCAAAGGTATGACCTTTCGCAGGCCAGATTGGACAATAGTAACGGCAGATGCCAGCCTTCTAGGCTGGGGGGCAGTCTGGAACTCCCTGAAGGCTCAGGGATCGTGGACTCAGGAGGAGACCCTCCTCCCAATAAACATTCTGGAACTAAGAGCGATATTCAATGCTCTTCAAGCTTGGCCTCAGCTAACGACAATGAGGTTCATCAGATTTCAGTCGGACAACATCACGACTGTGGCTTACATCAACCATCAAGGAGTTCCCTAGGGATGTTGGAAGTTTCAAAGATAATTCGTTGGGCAGAGATTCACTCTTGCCACCTATCAGCTATCCATATCCCAGGTGTAGAGAACTGGGAGGCGGATTTTCTAAGTCGACAGACTTTTCATCCGGGGGAGTGGGAACTCCATCCGGAGGTGTTTGCACAATTGGTTCAACGTTGGGGCGAACCAGAACTGGATCTCATGGCGTCTCGCCAGAACGCCAAACTTCCTTGTTACGGATCCAGGTCCAGGTAACCCAAGGCAACGCTGATAGATGCTCTAGCAGCGCCTTGGTCCTTTAACCTGGCTTATGTGTTTCCACCGTTTCCTCTGCTCCCTCGTCTGATTGCCAAAATCAAGCAGGAGAGAGCATCAGTGATTTTGATAGCACCTGCGTGGCCACGCAGGACTTGGTATGCAGATCTGGTGGACATGTCATCTCTTCCACCATGGACTCTGCCTCTGAGACAGGACCTTCTACTTCAGGGTCCTTTCAACCATCCAAATCTAATTTCTCTGAGACTGACTGCCTGGAGATTGAACGCTTGATTTTATCAAAGCGTGGCTTCTCCGAGTCAGTCATTGATACCTTAATTCAGGCACGAAAGCCTGTCACCAGGAAAATCTACCATAAGATATGGCGCAAATATCTTTATTGGTGTGAATCCAAGGGTTACTCATGGAGTAAAGTCAGGATTCCCAGGATATTATCTTTTCTCCAAGAAGGATTGGAAAAGGGATTGTCAGCTAGTTCCTTAAAGGGACAGATTTCTGCTCTGTCTATTCTTTTACACAAGCGTCTGGCAGATGTTACAGACGTTCAGTTAGAATCAAGCCTGTGTTTAAACCAGTTGCGCCGCCATGGAGTTTAAATTTGGTTCTTAAAGTTCTCCAAGGGGTTCCGTTTGAACCTCTTCATTCCATAGATATCAAGGTTTTATCTTGGAAAGTTCTGTTTTTGGTAGCTATTTCCTCGGCTCGTAGAGTTTCCGAGTTATCTGCCTTACAGTGTGATTCCCCTTATCTGATCTTCCATGCAAATAAGGTAGTTTTGCGTACCAAACCTGGGTTTTTACCTAAGGTGGTATCTAATAAGAATATTAATCAGGAGATTGTTGTTCCGTCATTGTGTCCTAATCCTTCTTCAAAGAAGGAACGTCTATTACACAATCTTGACGTGGTTCGTGCTTTAAAGTTTTATTTACAAGCTACTAAAGATTTTCATCAAACATCTGCTTTGTTTGTTGTCTACTCTGGACAGAGGAGAGGCCAAAAGGCTTCGGCAACTTCTCTTTCGTTTTGGCTAAGAAGTATAATACGCTTAGCTTATGAGACTGCTGGCCAGCAGCCTCCTGAAAGGATTACAGCTCATTCTACTAGAGCTGTGGCTTCCACATGGGCTTTTAAAAATGAGGCTTCTGTTGAACAGATTTGCAAGGCGGCGACTTGGTCTTCGCTTCATACTTTTTCAAATTTTTATAAATTTGATACTTTTGCTTCTTCTGAGGCTATTTTTGGGAGAAAGGTTTTACAGGCAGTGGTACCTTCCGTTTAAGCTCCCTTCATCCGTGTACTTTAGCTTTGGTATTGGTATCCCACAAGTAATGGATGATCCGTGGACTGGATACACCTTACAAGAGAAAACATAATTTATGCTTACCTGATAAATTTATTTCTCTTGTGGTGTATCCAGTCCACGGCCCGCCCTGTCATTTTAAGGCAGGTATATTTTATTTTTAAACTACAGTCACCACTGCACCCTATGGTTTCTCCTTTCTCTTGCTTGTCTTCGGTCGAATGACTGGAGGTGGCAGTTGGGGGAGGAGCTATATAGACAGCTCTGCTGTGGGTGATCCTCTTGAAGCTTCCTGTTGGGAAGGAGAATATCCCACAAGTAATGGATGATCCGTGGACTGGATACACCACAAGAGAAATAAATTTATCAGGTAAGCATAAATTATGTTTTTTTCTTTCATGATTCATATAGAGTATGCAATTTTAAGCAACTTTCTAATTTATTCCTATTATCATTTTTTCTTTGTTGTTTTGCTATCTTTATTTGAAAAAGAAGGCATCTAAGTTAAGGAGCCAGTCATCATTTGATTCAGTACCCTGGACAGCACTTGTTTATCGGTGCTGTTCAATCAGCAAGGACAACCCAGGTTGTTCACAAAAAATGGGCTGGCATCTAAAATGACATTCCTGCTTTTCAAATAAAGATACCAAGAAAATGAAGAAAATTTGATAATAGGAGTAAATTAAAAAGTTGCTTAAAATTGCATGCTCTATCTGAATCACAAAAGAAAAAAATTGGGTTCAGTGTCCCTTTAATATTGTTATGACTCATGGGTAGACAATTGCATACATGCTATAGTATGTTAAAGAAGAGAAAAAGATTAGTGTTACTGTATTACTAGTTCTACTAGTCAAACATATTCTAGACAACTATTTCAACAGGATTATGTTACTTCTGATTTACCACTTTCAGATGTATTAACAAGAAAAATATATTAGAAAGGAAAGACATTTGAAGACCTGCTCTGAAGCTAAATAAAGGGAAAATAACACAGGTTATGTCTACAGTATAACATTTAGTTACAGAATTATTTTATTTAGAATATATATCAGGGTGCCTTTAGTTGCTAGGTCTAACAGTAATCGTAATAGTATAAATATCCACTTCATTTAAGTTTGTGAATAACTGGAAAATATAGAGCAAATTAATTTGATATAATTCATCACAAACATTAAACTAAAATGTACCTGAGACCCTAATATTAGTTATAAATGTTGTGTGATAACTAAAATATATTTTACAAATAACACATTAATATAACAGAAAGCAAAAGTATTGGTGACACTTGTATGCCTTCTGTATAATACTGCTCCATGATAATGAACAATTAGTGATGTCACAAACCTAAAAATTTGAACTTCCGCAAAAGTTCGCAAACGGGCGAACCGCTATAGACTACAATAGGCAGGCGAATTTTAAAACCCACAGGGACTCTTTCTGGCCACAATAGTGATGGAAAAGTTGTTTCAAGGGGACTAACACCTGGACTGTGGCATGCCGGAGGGGGATCCATAGCAAAACTCCCATGGAAAATTACATCGTTGATGCAGAGTCTGGTTTTAATCCATAAAGGGCATAAATCACCTAACATTCCTAAATTGTTTGGAATAACGTGCTTTAAAACATCAGGTATGATGTTGTATCGATCAGGTAGTGTAAGGGTTATGTCCGCTTCACAGTGCGCAGTGTAGGTGATATACCTGCCCTGACCATGCTTTGCAGACCAGGTATCAGTGGTCAGATGGACCCTTGCCCCAACACTGTGTGCCAGACATGCCATTATAGCAGACTTATATGGCTTTGGCGTTGCTTTTTGGTAATTAGAAGACTGCTAAATGCCACTGCGCACCACACTTGTTTTATGCCCAGCAGTGAAGGGGTTAATTAGGGAGCATGTAGGCAGCTTGTAGAGTTAATTTTAGCTTAAGTGTATTGTAGTAGACAACCCAAAGTATTGATCTAGGCCCATTTTGGTATATTTCATGCCACCATTTCACCGCCAAATGCGATCAAATAAAAAAAAATTGTTCACTTTTTCACAAACTTTAGGTTTCTCCCAGAAATTATTTACAAACAACTTATGCAATTATGGCATAAATGGTTGTAAATGCTTCTCTGGGATCCCCTTTGTTCAGAAATAGCAGACATATATGACTTTGACGTTGCTTTCTGGTAATTAGAAGGACGCTAAATGCTGCTGCGCATAACACGTGTATTATGGCTAGCAGTGAAGGGGTTAATTATGTAGATTGTAGGGAGCTTGCAGGGTTAATTTTAGCTTTAGTGTAGAGATCAGCCTCCCACCTGACACATCAGACCCCCTGATCCCTCCCAAACAGCTCCCTTCCCTCCCCCACCCCACAATTGTCCCCGCCATCTTAAGTACTGGCAGAAAGTCTGCCAGTACTAAAATAAAAGGTTTTTTTAATTTTTTTAGCATATTTACATATGCTGTGGTGTAGCATCCCCCTTATCCCCCAACCTCCCTGATCCCCCACAAAACAGCTCTCTAACCCTCCCCATCTGCTTTATTGGCGGCCATCTTGGGTACTGACAGCTGTCTGCTATTATTTCACAGTCAAAAAAGTGTTTTTTTTTTTAAATGTACACTACTGTTACACCAGATATGAGTGGTGGCACTGGGCAAGTGGGCACAGTATACGCTGTGAGCCTGACACACACGCTGGCAGGCAGGCAACTGCAATTAGATTACACAGGGGAAAAAAAAAAAGCAGACTGATGTTTTAGCCCTAAAAAGGGCTTTTTGGGGTGCTGTCCTTACAGCAGAGATCAGATGAGTCCTTCAGGACTGTAGTGGACACTGAATACACTAGCCTAGCTATAGATTTCCCTATTAAATCAGCAGCAGCTACACTGTCCCTCCTCTCACTAAGAATGCAGCTTCCAAATTAATCTAAAATGGATGCTGTCCAGGAGGTGGGAGGGTCTGGGAGGGAGGGTCTGCTGCTGATTGGCTGGAATGTGTCTTCTGACTGTGAGGTACAGGGTCAAAGTTTACTCAATGATGAAGAATAGGGGGCAGACCGAACATCGCATATGTTCGCCGTCCACAGCGAACGTGAACATGCTACGTTCACCGGGAACTATTCGCCGGCGAACTATTCGCGACATCACTATGAACAATACAACATTTAAAGAATGATTAAATAATATAATTTAGCCAATAAGAAATTACTCTGTTTTGAACAAACAATATAGAGCCAACAGGAGTATTTGAAAACAGATCAATATCTATGCAAGACTTTTTTTTTCTAATTTAATAATGTAAATAACAGCAAATTAGTTTTATAGCATAACATAGCAATATCTCCACATTTCCTAGCATAGTAATTACAAGACATTTCTGTTGTTATAGAATAACATTTATCAATCAAGTCATAAAGCTTTTGAAACACGTTAACATCCTCTGTTCTTAGCAGGATTCTTATGCTACTTTATGGATCGTTAGGCCTCATCTGGAATACTGTGTACAGTTCTGGAGAAGGATATAAATAAACTAGAAACTGTTTAAAGGGCTACTAAAATGGTACACGATCTAAAATATAAAACATACCAAGAAAGACCCTTTGATCTAAATATGTATAGTTTACAAAAGAGAAGGGAAAGAGGTGACATGATAGAATTCTTCAAATATATTAAGGGACTTAATTAAAGTGAAAGCTGAAAGCATTTGCCACACAAAAAAATAGCAAAATAAGAGGTCGCAATCTTAAGTTAGAGGGCAGCAAATTCAGGAGAAATGTGAGGAAGCATTTTTTTACGGAAAGGGTGGTGGATTCATGGAATAAACTTCCAATAGAGGTGGTAAACACAAAGGGTCCTATCTGTCAAGCTCTGTATGGAGCTTGAAGGCCCGTGTTTCTTGTGAGCCTTCAGGTCTAAAGACCGCTGCTCCATAACCTGCCCGCCTGCTCTGAGGAGGTGGACAGACATCCCCGCAATTCAACCCAATCGAATACAATCGGGTTGATTGACACCCCGATTGGCCGCAAATCTGCAGGGGGCGGCGTTGCACCAGCAGTTCACAAGAGCTGCTGGTGCAATGCTGAATGAAGAGAGCGGCCTTTCATAAATAGAACCCAAAGACTGTAAAAGAGTTCATAAATATCTGTGACATGCATAAAGCTATCCTAAGAAAACAGTAACATGTAATATGGGTGACTTGATGAGCCTTTTTGTTCTTATCTACCGTCAAATGTTATATTTCTATGTTTTACTGCAGTTATTTTTCAATATCAATATTCCCCCCACCATTATTCTTATTTGGAACAGTCAATCTGGGTTTAGTCCACAGACAACAAAGCTAGCCACTGTCATCAAGTTAGTATAAAGTAAATTGTTTTGCAGTTGCTATCAGTTAAATTCAATTAGGAACAGATATGTAGCAGGGTTATAGCCTTTAGAAGTTAGCAGGTGCATTTCAAGTTCTGAGAATTAGAAATTGCTCAAATTTTATGTGCTTCGTTACATTAAAAGGGGAAAAAATAAATAATTAAATATATTGCAAATTTGTTTCACTATGTAAAACTAAACATTTTTTATAAAACAATTTCAACCTGTTTACAATCCCTTTTTTAATGCTAGTAAATAATTATATAAGAATATTATAAGGATACACAATAGGAAGTATAGTAAGGATAAATCAATATGAGGGAACTTTCTTAATATTATTTTTAATGAATTATTTAATAAAAAATTCTAATACAGTAATAATAATAATAGTAATAATAATACAATTTATATTTGCTTGTAATATAAAATAAACAACAACAAAAACCATACAAACCTCCAATTAATTTGTACCAATAAATCATTATACAATACCTGGATACAACTCTACAATGATAAAAACTCTGAAGAACATATTTTGATATTTTATTACAAAGTATATATGCAACAGATATTAAACTTAATTACTTTCATATTTTGTGATTTTATTTAGAAATACATTTTTATTGTAACTGTGTTAAATTCCTAATATTTTATTTAAATCAATTTTGTTCTGTATAATCAGCTAGAGAATGTAAATTAAAACAAGGTGTTTTGAGAACAAAAACATAATTTGATTAGATAGCATTGTGAAATTAATCTTTGCAGTTATATATGTTATGCATTTTTTACTATAGAAGAAATGCATTTATTTATAAACATCTAGAATTTGTTAGAAGTAATCTCTACCAGCAGCAATACATATTTAAAATACAGTACTCTTATTACAGAATAAAAAATGCTCATATTCAATTGTGTATTATTTCTTTAGTCATATCTAACCAAATCAAGGAATAAAAAAACAACAAGCATTTTATGTAATTATAGTGCACACAGTATGTAGATAAAATATGTGGTTATATATTTCCTTTAAAAAAAATAATGTATTTATAGGTAATTATACATAACATTTTGCTGTGCAGCCTTCACCTAATAAAGTATAGATCACTTTATCTTTACGTATTGAAACTGTGCCTTTATTGTCACCTAACTGTGATTTCTGTGACCTGTCAGTTATTATTTTACTACCATTAAATACTATAAAAAACAAGTAGTATAAAACACCCATAATATTAGTTTTTACACTGGTATTTTCTATACTAACATTAATAATGATCTATTTAATATTAACATATATTTTTGTCATTGTTAATGCAGAGATGTTCAATATATTTTTATCTATTCATTTTTACTAAATTTAACACATAGAGAATATGTGTTTGCATTATATATATATATATATATATATACATATATATATATATATATACATATATATATATATATATATATATATATATATATATATATATATATATATATATATATATATATATATATATATATATATATCAGTTGCATATAATAAACCCAATACCTTATATCATTCCTCTCAGTTAAAAATAACGTGTTGCTTTCCTACCTGCTGTTTATATACAGTTCTGTGAGTTGTTAATTAATTCCCTAATGTAGAATGCTATAACGTAGCTGATATTCTGAGAAATGATATTACAGAAAGACTGAACTTTAAATATTATTGCATGTTAAATATCATGGTTAACACTATACCAAAAGAATTTTACTAAAGTTGCATGCAGTATTATCAGGTATATTTGTGTATTGTTTCAGGAAACTATTTTGTTCCCTTTACAATTTTTGGGATAGATTAGGAGTTGTGTGCTAACAGTTATGCAATAGTAAAAAGGGGTTTATTACTGCTGTTTGCGTGCGTCAGGTTTTTCTCCCGTATTACACGTTTAAAATAAACGTGATCACTAGAAGCGAATACTCTTCTGATTATGCTGTGCTCAGAGCTTTGGTTGACTATTTCGTGAAACAAAAAAGTGTCACAAAACACATAAAAAACACATTACAAAGTACAATTACACTCTTAATGCCACCTAATAAAAATTATTTAAAAAAAAGTTTTAAGGGCTCAAAGATATGGGGTCTCAGGTGTTACAAAAAAAAAGGCAGGCAAAGGTGTTTAACATAGAGATACATACATATACATATCTAAAGATTATATATATATATATATATATGTGTGTGTGTGTGTGTACATATGTTTACACTCACCGACCACTTTATTAGGTACACCTGTTAAATTGCTTGGTAACACAAATTGCTAATCAGCCCATCACATGGCAGCAACTCAATGCATTTAGGCAACTAGACGTGGTGAAGATGACTTGCTGAAGTTCAAACCCAGCATCAGAATGGGGAAGAAAGGCGATTTAAGTGACTTTGAACATGGCATGGTTGTTGGTGCCAGATGGGCTGGGATGAGTATTCCAAAAACTGCTGATTTACAGAGAATGGTCTGAAAAAGAGAAAATATCCAGTGTGCAGCAGTTGTGTGGACGAAAATGTCAGAGGTCAGAGGAGAATGGACAGACTGGTTTGAGATGATAGAAATGCAACAGTAACTCAAATAACCACTCGTTACAACCAATGTATGCATAATACCATCTCTGAATGCACATCACGTCAAAGTTTTAGCAGATGGGCTACTGCAGCAGAAGACCACACCTGGTGCCACTCCTGTCAGCTAAGAACAGGAAACTGAGGCTACAATTCGCATAGGCTCACCAAACTTTGACAATGGAAGATTGGAAAAAACGTTGCCTGGTCTGATGATTTTCGATTTCAGCTGCAACATTCAGATGGTTGGGTAAGAATTTGGCGTAAACAACATGAAAGCATGGATCCATCCTGTAAAAGCAGAGTAAAAACAAAGCACCACGTCAAGGACAGGGCCCTAGAACATGTAAGACTAGAGATATAGAAAATCCAGACATATTCACCCCTGTGGCCATACACTTTAAATCTACGCACTCAGGGGATGCATCACTATTGTCTATTCAAGCTATAGACCATGTCCCCCAACTCAGGTGAGGAGGGGACAGGGAGTACAAACGTAATTGCAAGGAGGCACAGTGTTGTTTTTTTTATCTAAACACTAGACACCCCCTGGGAACAAATAAGGAAAGCAATGCAAATTTATTTATCTAGTGGTGTTTTATATTCAATAACAACTGAATTTCTTAAATTTCATAAAGGTCCCGAAAGGTTTTTTAAAAAGACAAAAAAAACTTAAATAAACTTAAAAGGTTTGAATAACAAACAAATATATGACAAGCGCAACAAAAAGTTGCTATAGATTCAAATACCTTTAAATTATGATTATGAACAGAAGTAATCATATCACTATATGGGTCAGAATCAGACTATCCTTTACAGGTGACTGTGTGAGAATTAAATGTTAAGGTAGACAGGAAGGGGTTAACTGGTTATTTTTTAATTTTTGTGTGAATTTCTCTTTAAATAGAGGTCCCAGCAGCGGCAGTAATCAGCAGTGATCAAGTGTGGTAGACTGATACTGTGACCCTGAACTGCTGTTTTTTAAACCGAGGCTCTTTTGTTTTTTAGTGCTGATACTCCAATAAAGTAATACTCTTTATGCATCAACTTGACCCCATATGCTTGCTTGTCCTCTGCATCAGGTGATGCCCGGAAGTACTTTGTCAATTTGATGAATCCATCCTGCCATGTATCAACCGTTCAGGCTGGTGGTGTAATGGTGTGGGGGATATTTTCTTGCAACACTTTGGGCCCCTTTGTACCAATTGAGCATCATTTAAATGCCACAGCCTACCTGGGTATAGTTGCTGACCATGTCCATCTCTTTATAACTACAGTGTACCCATCTTCTGATGGCTACTTCCAGCAGGATAATGCACCATGTCACAAAGCTCAAATCATCTCAACTGTTTTTTTAAACATGACAATGAGTTCACTGTACTCCAATGGCCTCCACAGTGACCAGATTTCAATCCAATAGAGCACCTTTGCGATATGGTAGAATGAGAGATTTGCATCATGGATGTGCAGCCGACATATCTGCAGCAGCTGCATGATGCTATTATGTCAATATAGGCCAAAATCTCTGAGAAATGTTTCCAACACCTTGTTGAATCTATGCTATGAAGAATTAAGGCAGTTCTGAAGGCAAAAGGGGTCCAACCCATTACTAGCAAGGTGTACCTAATAAAGTAGCCGGTGAGTGTATATACACAGGGGAAAAGCACTCTCACCTTCGTTGCAACTTGCCAGGGTGACAGGAACATGAATTGTAAATACACCATAATGAATCCACACTCACTGGACTTTTACATAGATAATTTATTCAAAGTGCGACGTTTCGGGGAAAACTCTCCCCTTCCTCAGACAAATAAAAGTGTAAACAATCAAACATTTATACCCTGTCAACCACCCCACCGGAAATCTACATTACGTCAGTATAAACACTAATTGGGCGATGTACAACATATACTTTTTTAACACATACCATTTGTTTAGTTATAAGATTGTAAGGATTCGACTGGTCTTATATATTATATCTGAAAAGCACCCAAAAATGTATAGTTGTAGCTAGGATTAGATTCCACCCAAAACACTGATAAAAATTGGGGAAGCTCTAATAGTAGCAATTAGTCAAATTAAGTACAACCTGTTTTCAAATGCTACACAAGTTATTCTAAGTGACCAAATTACAGATAAGTCTGCAGAAAGAGTTGTCTGCAGAAATGTATGGCAGGATAGAAACAACTATGAAATTGCTAACTAAAGAACTAGCTGGTTCTGCTGAAGTAATAGAAATGTCAATAGTGTATCCCCTTGGGTGTACAAAAAGGAAGTATTTTTAAGCAACATATATTTGTTTAAATTCAGATGGAAGGACAATTCCAGCAGTTGCAGTAATGGATACAACTTTTTTGAATACAGTCTATTAGTAAAACTTGCAAGGAGATTCTAATATGCTGTTAGAGGAAGTGCCAGTAACAGACTTAATGGTTTGGTTAAACAAGTAAACAGAGCTTGAACTACTTTGAGCAAAAAAACTTGCGGTTCCTGTGTGAGTCAGTGACTGATAGAAACAGCGTGCAGAGTAGGCGTTCAACGTGTAGAGGTGACGGCTTGTGCAGAGGATCCCTTTGAAAATTCCAGGGCGAAGCGGAAATGAGAACAGCGTTCTCTCAGCGGACCGCACAGAACAGTAGGTATTACAGGGCAGCTGAAAAGCCGTTTGGTGCAGGTGAAGAGATTCCGGTCACATGATGACTGATGAAGCTGTAACCACTGATTATGAGGTAGGACATTCAGCTTAGTTACGCTGAAAATGGCTTGGACTCTGTCCCCAAAAGATAATACTAATAGGTAACAAAATATACAAGCTATGTGTTAGCAGGTGGAAAGGCTTAAATAGCTAAGGATGATATTGGAGGTGCCAGAGTTAAAGGAATATTACAAAGATTGACAACATGATAGACATAAATCACTTTGTTTGTATTAAGAAGTTAACACACATCACTATGACAACTATGATGATGTAATTTACAGTGAGGGTGGTTCACTGGGTATACTTGTTTGATTGCTTGCACTTTTATTTTGTCTGAAGAAGGGGAGAGTCTTCATCCGAAACGTCACGCTTTGAAAAAATTAATTTAGTAAAAGTCCAGTGAGTGCAGATTCCTTATGGTGAACATATATATAGCATTTGAATGTGAAATATTCATATTTCATGTCAGGTTAGCGCACTTAAGAATATGGTATCGGGTTTATGTGCAAGTTTTTCCCCCCGTTTTTTTTTTTTTTGCTCCATTGACTTATAGTGGGGATAGGTTATCTCGAGCATGATGTTGTAAGTTCGTCTTTTTTACGCTTGTCGTGTAAGCGCGTGAGCAAAAACTGTTTACTTTTAACTTGTAATACGAGAGCAACCCAACGCACACAAAAAGCTTACTTCTAGCAGAGTTAACGCTTGAGCGGCAACATTATATACCGCTCCACTTGTAATCTGGAAACTTTGGAGGCTACGCTACATGAAAAGAAAACACATTTGCTACTTTTTAAATTTCTAATTCAAAACACAAAATATTACAGCGTTTAAAATATACCTATTTAAATTCTATACTGAAAATGTTTTTTTTATATAAATATTTTTATGTTTAAATATTTTTTTATTGAGTTTTTTACAGCATAAATATAACAAATTCTAAACTGTTGCATGAGGTAAATACATCAGAGCCCCTTTAAGTGGGGGGCAGTTGTCGTCATAACATCGTATTAATACCTTTCATTATGGCATACAAACGAGAAAAAAGGGAGGAGGGGGGGAAAGGAAAAAGAGGGGAAGGGGAAACCAGGAGGGGGAGGGATGGGACAGGGAAGGAAATTGCCCTGAGTTTTCAAAAAAATTAGAACTGAGTAACATATGGGCAGGGCTAGCCATATATCCATACATCAAAGAGATTAAGAAAGAAAAGAAAAAGAAAAAAAAAAAGAGAAAGAAATAACTAAATCTCAAAACTAGGGGAAAAAAAACAAAACAAATTTTGTACTCACATCAAAGTTGCATATATCAATATCAAATATTTTACGTTACGAAAGAAAGAGGTATTTAAAAATAGCTTTATAGAGGCTACTTATTCTTTCCCGAGCCAACACACCTCTGCTATTGTGTATATATTTTCTTCTGATCCAACCCCCAGATCAAGCGTCTGTACTATGTAGTGTTTAAATGGTAGTGGCGTTATTCAGGGCCCAATAAAACCAAACCCTCTCAAATGACTCTCTAGTATTCCTGATCCATGAAGCTGACTCATACATTCTAAACATATTGTTAATTTTATTCCTCACCTCTATCCATGTTGGTGCCCCCGTTTTCCAGTGGTATGCTATTGCTATTCTTGTGGTCGTGCATAGGATTCTGATAAAGGCATTAATATCTTTATTATATTGTTTGAAACCTGTGTGTAATAAGGCCTGTGAAATATCAAGCTCTATCTCTTCCTCTAGGATAGAGCTAAGTAAAGTGGAGAGAGAATGCCATATCTGTTTTACCCCATCACAGTCCCACCACATGTGTTTAAAGGTGCCTATGTTCCCACATCCCCTGTAGCATAAGTTATATAAATATTTTTAAAGGAACAGTAAACACCTTTTAGTTATAAGATTTTCTTCTGTTTTGCAATAAATTATTATACTATGTGAGAGTGATTTTTGTTGTAATGCACCTTGTTTGCTGCAATTGTTTTATAATAGCCAAATGATACCCAGCATTAACCTTATTTAAAAAAGTCAGTCTGGAATTGATACTGGATTAGATAAATTTAGTCACTATCATTTTGTTTGCAAAATCTCCATTATTTTGTTGTTCTTATCAGATTAACCCTGCTTAAAGGGACATGAAACCCAACATTTTTATTCCATGATTCAGATAGAGAATACATTTTTAAACAACTTTCTAATTTACTTCTATTATCTAATCTGTTTCATTCTATTGTTATCATTTGTTGATGGAGCAGCATCGCACTAATTGTTTCTAATTGAACACATGGGTGAGCCAATCACAATCGATATATATATGCAGCCACCAATCACCAACTAGAACCTAGGTTCTCTGCTGTTCCTGTGCTTGCCTAGATAAACCTTTCAGTAAAGGATAAAAAAAGAAGGAAGCAAATTAAAACATAGAAGTAAATTGGAAGGTTGTTTAAAATTGTATTTTCTATCTGAACCATGAAAGAAAAATGTTGTGTTTCATGTCCCTTTAAGCTAGGGACAATACATAATAAGAGTATATTGTAATTTTTTTTTGCAAACGATTAACCCCTTTGCGATGACCGTCATACCCTGTACACCAAATATCACAAGGGCTTCCAGGGCTGTAGGAGCTCAGGACTGAATGTGTTTATATTTGAATTCCAATGTTAGAATTAATGTTATTGTAGAAATTCGATTTGCATAATGTACATAATAAAATGAATATTCTTCAAAATTCTATAATCAAATGCTTTTAACAGTTTTTGACTTTTGATTTTGGGGTAGGGAGTAGACTGGGTCAGAAACTTGGATTATATTGGACAGGTTTTGGCAAACCAGTAGTTAGGTATGGCTAAGTCAACACCATGACAGTGAACCAGCATGATGGCTGTTTTAACCCTTTGAGTGCTAAGCACTTTCCCACCTGGGTGCTAAGGTTTTCTTTAAGGGGTTTTTATTTAATGTTTTAAAAAATATTTTTTTTTTTTACTTTTTTTTTTTATTTATTTCAGATCCCCAAGACTTACACAGTTGGAAAGGTTAGGCAATTACCTTTCCAACGGTGGTTCTTGGGGGTCTGTAGCTGCTTAGATGCCTGAGATACAGGCTTCTAAGCAGCATGCCCCCTGCTCCTATATTTAACATTGTTAATGTTAAATAAAGTTGTGCGGTGACGTCATCACGTTTATTGCGCGTGACGTCACCACGCAAAACGGAAGCCCCGGCGATGCCTTTCATTATGCAGCACCGATCGCCGGGGTAGGAGCGGGTGGGAGCCCCCAGATCTCCCTCAGGTTGGGAGAGTGCTAGTGACGGCTCTGAGCCGTCATTAGCACCAGAGTGGGAAACTCTGTGACGGCTCAGAGCCGTCATTAGCACTAAAGGGGTTAAAGGGGTAAAAAGAAGAAAAATGTGCCGAATGTATATTAACTTTTTTCCTCCTTGTTAGCCTTGAAATTACACTAATGTAGTTGTTTTAGGCCGGCAAGCAGATCTGCTGCAGTTTATATGTATATAGGTAAATACACAGAAAAAAACTACTGGGAAGATAAGCAGGATATGCTTATGAGCACATGGAATATTATTATTATTATTATTAGCAGATATTTGTTGAGCACTAACAGATTCTGCAGTGCTAATTTATTAACATAAAAAGATATTATAAATTCCTAAATTAAAACTTGACTTTTACAATACTTTTCAAATAAAAGAAAAACAGAAGAAGAATTTCTGCTGCTCCACTACAGTTAAAAATGCTACACTCTTAGAAAAATACATTTATTATTATCAGGTATTTGTAGAGCTCCAACAGATTCTGCAGCGCTATAAACATAGACGTTATACAAGATAACACTTATAGGGATCAAATGGGTAGAGGGCTCTGCCGAGAGTTGCACTGTTGTAGTCAGCTCTTATGAAGGTGATCTACAAACAGCTGGGCTCATAGGCTTACATGCTAAGGGGGTCAAGGGGAAAGTGATGGAGTTAGAAAAGGTTGTATGCATCCCTGAATAGTAGAGTCTTTAGGGAGCGCTTGAAGCTGTTAAAACTAGGGGAGAGTCTTGTGGAGTGAGGCAGGGAGTTCCACAAGATGGGAGCCAGTCTGGAATGTGAGGAAGTAACAAGAGAGGAGGAGAGTAAGAGATTGTGAGCAGAGCGAATGGGACAGGAGGGAGAGTATCTGGAAACAAGGTCTGAAAGGGCTTTGTATGTCAGAGTGAGGATTTTGTGTTTAATCCTGGAGGCAAGAGGAAGCCAGTGAAGGGATTGGGGGAGAGGTGCAGCAGATGAAGAGCGATGTGTAAGGTAGATGAGCCTGGCAGAGGCATTCATTATATATTGTAGAGGAGCTTGGCGGCAGCTAGGGAGACCAGAGAGGACGGATTTGCAGTAGTCAAGGCAGGAAAGGATGTGAGAGTGGATTAAAATCTTAGTTGTGTAAGGAAAATGTCTAATTTTAGAGATGTTTTTAAGGTGGAAGCGGCAGAAAGAAAGGTCTGAGTCAAGTGTGACCCCAAGACATCGGGCATGCGGGGTAGGGGTAATGATGGAGTTATCAACAGTTATAGAGAATGGGGGGTGGGGATTTTGGAAGAAGGGGAAAAATAAGGAGCTCAGTTTTGGAGAGGTTAAGCTTAAGATAGTGAGATGACATCCAAGATGAGATATGAGATAGACAGTTAGTGACATGGGCAAGGAAGGATATAGGTCTGGTGCAGAAAGGCAGATTTGGGAGTCATCGGCATACAAATTATATTGAAACCCATAGGAATTTATTAAGGAATCTACTGATGACGTGTAGATTGAAAAGAGAAGGGGACCGAGGACAGAGTCTTGAGGTACCCCAACAGAAAGTGGTAGCAGAGGATGTTCCAGAGAAGGCTACACTAAAGGTTCGGATTGATAGATAGGAAGAGAACCACAAGAGAGCTGTGTTGCAAATACCAAAGAATTGGAGGGGTTGGAGCAAATGAGGGTGATCAACAGTATCAAAGGCTGCAGAAAGATCCAGGAGGATAAGCAGAGAGAAGTGGCCTTTGGATTTTGCTGTAAGTCGGTTTTTGGTAACCTTAACAATTGCTGTCTCTCTGGAGTGATGGGGATGAAATCCAGATTGCAGTGGGTCAAGGAAGGAGTTTAGTGTAAGGAAATGGGATAGACGTGCATATACTAGCTTTTCAATGAGCTTTGAGGCAAGAGGGAGTAGGGAAATAGGGCGGTAGTTGGATGGGGAGGTTGGATCGAGAGAAGGTTTTTGAGGATAGGTGTGACCAGTGATTGTTTTAGAGATGAGGGAAATATACCAGTGCTGAGGGAGAGGTTGAAGATGTATGTGAGTATAGGGGTAAGGGTAGAAGAGAAGGAGTGGAGTAGCAGTGAGGGGATGCTGTCGAGGGGACAGGTAGTGAGGTGGGAGGACAGTATAAGGGCAGAAACTTTTTCCTCTGTAACAGGGGCAAAAGAGCTAAAATTTATGGCTATTTGGGTTTTGGATAAATGTGATTTAATTTAATTTCTGATGGAGTCAATTTTGTTATTGAAGTGGCTGGCATTTTGGCTTAGAGGAAAGAGAAGAGGTGAGAGTAGAGAAGTATTGTTACTTATAAAGATTAAGAACAGAATAGTAGAAGTTCAAGATGAACTTGTAGTGAAGAAAGTCAGCGGAACCCCGAGATTTTCTCCACTGTCGCTCAGCAGTATGGGAACATCTGCGTATGTACTGTGTCAGAGGATGGTGAGTGTGTGATTTCTGAGCTATGGTATGTGGGGTCAGATTGTCAAGGACTGATGTAAAGGAGGAGTTATAGTGGCAGATAGATTGGTCAGGGCAGGAAAAGGAGGGGATGGAAGAGAGGAGAGGTTTGAGAGAGCTAGCAATCTGTTGCTGATCTAATGACTTAATGCTTCTGTGAAGTTTAGTGTGAGGGGTAGAGGGAGAGATAGTTGTAGGGAGGGATGTGATCTTGCAAGTGAGGAGATGATGGTAAAAAAAAAGAAAAGGGGAGTTTGTGAAATCTGAGAGTGCATTGATAGCTGAAAATCAGATTGATGGAGTAACCATCATTGTAAGTGGGAGAGTCAGTCCATTGTGAAAGGCCGAAAGAGGAAGTGAGAACTTTCCTGTAGTATATCAGTCTGATCCCCCCTATTACGGTCAGTCCAGCGCCGAAATACCAGGCAATTCCTCTCTGAACAAGGAACACAGCAACCAGATGATCATTTCGGCCTTCATTGGGCTACTTCAGTGAGGTGTAGCAATAGTAGATGTTTATATATGGGTATACATATATACAAATATATATATAGGAATATCTATCTAAAAATACTTAGAACATATTCTGCTATGTGCAGAACATTGAAATGTATAATATTTACAATAAATGTACAGTATAACACTTTATTAAATATGAATATTGCATAAATATGATTTTACATGTTTTCATCTGCTTGACGGCAAAGTGCTCCAATGAACTTACATATATGTCTTTATATGTGTACATATGTATTTATTTGTTTATGTCTGTAAATACATATGTACACACACATAAAAAAAGGACTGCAAAGGGCTTGAACATATAGATACATAGATACACATGTCTAAATATGTATATGTGTATATATACAGTATATGCATATATATATATGTTTAACACCTGTGACCTCATTTCTTTGAGCCCTTTTAACTTTTTGATGCAATATTTTTTTTTTATAATTTTTATTAAATAGTGTTATTATGAGTGTAACTGTATTTTTAAATGTATTTTTTATTTTTTTTGTAAGCAACTTTTTATTTGAGCTTAACAGTTCTAAGGTTGCGGTAATCCCAATTGTGCTAACAGGTTCACATTTACTTTTAACTTGTAATACGAGCAGAATTTAACTTGCGCACAAACGGCCTTGAATACCGGATATCGCTTGAGCACAAACGATATGGCTCCACTTGTAATTGAGCGGCAATGTCCGCTTGTATTACAAGTTGAAAGTAAATACAATCACTCAAATGCAATCGCATTTAACGTTTAAACTTTTTAAGCAATCTGAAAGGTTGCTTAAAGAGTTTGTCTAGAGGAAACAGTTGCACTAAACTACTCTATTAACCCCTAAACTGCCACATCCCCACATCGCAAACTACCCCTCTACACTATCAACCCCTGAACCACCACACCACCACACCCCCACATCGCAAGCTACCCCACTATTAACCTCTAATACCCATTAACATCTAAACCCCCTAACCAGCTAACCCTCCTTAACCTGATACCCCCTAAGTTACCCCCCAAAAAACTACCCTTACCTGAAAAAAACTAACCTTGCCTGAAAAAAATATATAACCTTATCAGAAAAAAAAATCCCTTACATCACATGAAAAAAAAGCTACCATTACAGAAAATAAAGAAACCTACCATTACAGATTTTTTTTTTTACCAAGAATAATAAAACAGCTATGTCTATTCTAAAACTAAAGCCGCACTTAAAAAAAACCCCCACCAAAATAAAAAAACTATTCTAACACCCAACTATAGCATTGCCCTAAAGTTATTTAGCTATTGCTCAAACAAAAAACACTAAAACATTCTACAAGTAACACCCCCCCCCCAAAAAAAGGCTATTTAAAAAAAAAATACTCTAAAAATTGCCTTGAAAATGGCATTTGGCTTGGCCTTGCCTGTAGAATGGCATCGAATTATTTGCTGCCCAATAACAAACAAAAAAAAACCTATTCTAAAAATTTAAAAAACACCCCAAAAAATCCTATCATTAAACCCCAAAGATGGTACTCACCAGAGTTAATTCCGGGTCCTATGTGGCGGCATTGCTCCAACTTTATCCCGGCGTTGGTCCATCTTCATCCCGGTGGTGGTCTTCTATCTTCATCCCAGCAGCTGTTTATTATCTTCATCCATCTTCTTATCGCCCGTCCCTTACGTCAACTTCATGCGGTCATTCGCCACACACTGAATTTTGAAAGCCAGGTACGCTCTTTATAGATGGGTACCCTTGCATTCCTATTGTCTGATTCTCAAATTCAAATCAGCCCATATAAAAAGCTTTCTTTCTATAGGCTGATTTGAATTTTAAAATCAGACAGTAGGAATGAAAGGTTACCCCTATATAAACTGACTTCCCCACATTCAAAATTCAGTGTGTGGCGGGTGACCGCATGAAGAGGACGTTGGCAACAGAAGATCTGAAGATAAGAATATGGATGAAGATAGATGACTGCTTCCTGGATGAAGATAAAAGACTGGGGTGAAGATTGAGTGCGGCCACGATGAAGATGGTGCTCCCCCGCCACATAGGAGCTGGTTTCAACTTTTGGTGAGTATCATCTTTGGGGTTTAGTGATCAGATTTTTTTGGGGTGTTTTTTTCTATAATCATTTTTTTTGGGGGGGGGGGGGGTGGCAAAAGAGCTAAATGCCCTTTTAAGGGTAATGCCCAGCCACATGCCCTTTGCAGAGCAATTTTTAGAGTAGTTTTTTTTTTTTAGATAGCCTTTTTTTAGGGGCGGGAGTTGGAAGTTACTTGTAGAATAGTGTAGTGTATTTTTTGCTTGAAAAATAGATCATTTTATGGCACTGCCCTACAAAAAGCCCTTTTAAGGGCTATTACTATAGTTTATTGCTAGTAAAGTTTTTTTTTATTTTGGATGGGGTTCTTTTAAGTGAGGCTTTAGTTTTAGAATTGACATAACTGGGGTTTTTGGGTAAATGTTTTTTATTTTCTGTAATGGTAGTGTTTTTATTTTCTGTAATGGTAGAATTTTTTTCATGTGATGTTTTTTTTTCCAGGAAAGGTTAGGTCTTTTTACAAGTTACTTAGGGGATGTTAGGTAAGGGGGGTTAGCTGTTTAGGCGGGTTTAGCTGTTAGTGGGTATTTTGCAGTGGAGGTTGTGGCGGGTTAGGAGTTAATAGTGTAGTGGGGATTTTGCGGTGAGCTATGTGGTGGGTTAGGGGTTAATAATGTAGTGGCAACTTTTTGGTGGGCTATGTTGCGGGTTAGGGGTTAATAGTGTAGTGGGGACTTTTAGGTGGGCTATGTGGTGGGTTAGGGGTTAATAGAGTAAGGGGCTTATGGCAATTCAAGTTAAAGTGTGAGTTTGTGTCTTTTGTAACTTTTCTCTTTCGATTGATGTTTATGGGGGAGTATGTTAACATGATCACAATATTCTAACTTCTTCTCTTTGTGTGCATCAGATTAGTTTGCGAGTGAAAACATTTACTTTCAACTTGTAATATGCATGCGACCTAAAGCAACGCAAAGAGCAGATGGCTGAGCGTACGGGCGGGAATGGTAATTGCCGCTCCACTGGTAATCTAGCCCATAGTGTCTTTATTTTTCTAACAATGTAGCATTTTTAACTTTAGTTTGGCAGTAGAAACTATTCTTCTGTCTTTCTTTTATTTGAAAAGTATAATAAAAGTCAAGTTTTAATTTATAGATTTATAAAATCTTTTTCTGTTCAACATAAATTAAAATAATATTCCATGTTTTCATAAGCATATCCTGCGTATTTACTTCTGAGTCATTTATTTTTTGTTTGTTTAGAAGGGTTGTTTAAATAATAATTTATTCATTTTGTTAATGTAATGTACATGACTAAGAGCCTATTGTAGGTTCGAAACGTTGTTGCTGTAAACTTTTGAACCCAACTAATGAAAATAAAGGTCTTTTAAATAAAGATTTCTTCTGGTGGCTGGAGTGCTTTGGATGTATGACTATTTGGATTGACAAGATTTGGCAAATCTTACTCCGTGCCCCACAAACAGGTGTGCTGTTCTCCTTCCCTTTTGATTTTCAGTTAATGTAATTAAGCCATACCACTGGAGATAGGAACAGCTAAAGTGTTAACAACCGAAACAAAGGGTACGATTCTTCATCCTCCCAGCCAATTTTATAGCCAATATATAATTTATTATATTTATCCTTCACCATCTGCTTTGAACTATTACTTTAAAGTGATGCTAAACATTTCCACTTTTTATAATCAGATCCTGAATGTTAGTGATATTTTAGATGGACTTTAATGGATCACTTCCAATGAATATGCGCTGTAACTTACTTTTTAATTTAGCCGTACCATTCTAATTCGCAACGATAGATAAGAGTAAGTTACAGCGCATCTTCATTAGAAGTGATCAATTAAAGTCCATCTAAAATATCTCCAACATTTAGGATCTGATTATAACACCGCTTTAAACAAGCATTCTCTTTCCCCTTCCTCTCCCCGTCAGTCCTTTCCTTTCACAATGTACTACATTGGTGTTTATAATAATATATAGCCTGTGCTTTCTTATTTTTTATACCTAGGAATGCTCTAGGGGCAATTTCTTTTATAAGCAATTTATAGTGGATCAGTATAAATAATATAGTCAAATTTGTGTAGTCTCAGAACGTTAAACAATGAAAAAATGTTTGTCCATTCATACATATATTTTTTGATCTTCATTAGATATATTAACAAGCCATTATATAGACAGCAGAGATTTGGGCAAGGGTGGGGGCCCAGCTTCAAAAAAAAAATAATTTTTTTTTTAAACAATAAAAAACGTTGACCTGCCATTGCCTGCACTGATATCATGTGAGTGTGACATGATGCTTCACTAGTGTCTCTGACTACAGGGGTTAGTGTTTCTGTTTTACCCATTGGTGTTTATGTGTGTATGTATGTATGTGACTGTGTGTGTATTTATGTGACTGTGTGTGTATTTATGCATGTATGTGTGTGTGTATGTTTGTGACTGTGTGTGTATGTGTGTATGTTTGTGTGTGTGTATGTATGAAACTGTGTGTGTATTTATGCATGTATGTGTGTGTGTGTGTGTATGTGACTGTGTGTTTATTTATGCATGTATGTGTGTGTGTATGTGACTGTGTGTGTATTTATGCATGTATGTGTGTGTGTATGTATGTGACTGTGTGTGTATTTATGCATGTATGTGTGTGTGTATGTATGTGACTGTGTGTGTATTTATGCATGTATGTGTGTGTGTGTGTATGTATGTGACTGTGTGTGTATTTATGCATGCATGTGTGTGTGTGTGTGTATGTATGTGACTGTGTGTGTATTTATGCATGTATGTGTGTATGTTTGTGGAACCAGCAAATTACAGACCTTGTTACTACAGCATGGGGGGGGGGCAGGGGGTAAACAGTGTCAGTCTATACAGTACCACTATATACAGTACGTGGGGGCTGGACCATGTCACAGACTACTGTGGTCACTGCATAAAGTACTGGGGCGGGTAGGGTCAGGCCAGCCATCTCACCGGCAGATTACAGACTGACTCACTATATACAGTACTGGTGGATTAAACAGTGTCACTAAATACAGTAAATGGGGGTCAGACCATCTCACAGACTGTGGGCACAGGGTACCTCCTTTTGCATACATGTAATCTGATTCACATTTCTGTGTTTTAATTATATATATAAAAAAAGATATATATCAAATTCACTTTTTTTGGGGGGGGGGTGGGGTTTCTTAGATTCTTGAACCTGGGCCCTGTGGTTTCTAGTTACGCCTCTGATGTGTTTATTTTCTTATTGCACCTTTGTAAAAAAGTTGTTTTTTTTCCTATAAGCTCAGCTTAGAAAAAAAGTTGGGGTTTAAGAGGAGGGACCTGGTTAGATTGCGTAGTCTCTAATTTTGATGAGCAAATTAATAATTCAAGATTTTTATATATAATTTCCAGCTTTAGATTCTCAACTACCTCTTGCAGAAAGCAAAAAGAGTTATTTACAGCATTTGGCCATTTGGGGATAGGCCCAGGTGTCATGACCATTTGATCCTTGAAATGGCACTTTGGTGTATCACCATTTGGCAAATGCTCAAATAGCTCTTTATTTTTGCTTTAGCTTATCTGTGTGCATTGTGTGTGTTGTGCTTGATATATAGGCATGTGATTTTTTTCCTATTCAATGGGGCCTATCTATCAAGCTCCGAAAGGAGCTTGACGGCCCGTGTTTCTAGCGAGTCTTCAGACTCGCCAGAAACAGCAGTTATGAAGCAGCGGTCACAAAGACCGCTGCTCCATAACCTGTCCGCCTGCTCTGAGCAGGCAGACAGACATCGGCGGATATCAACCCGATCGAGTACGATCGGGTTGATTGACACCTCCCTGCTGGTGGCCCATTGGCCGCGAGTCTGCAGGGGGTGGCGTTGCACCAGCAGCTCTTGTGAGCTGCTGGTGCAATGCTGAATACGGAGAGCGTATTGCTCTCCGCATTCAGCGAGGTCTTGCGGACCTGATCCGCACTGTCTGATCAGGTCCGCAAGATCTTTGTTAAATAGGGGCCTATGTGTCCAGGAAAAGTACAAATGCTATAAAAAATAAAACTTACATCACTCACTGCTGACCTTGAGAGCACTAAACATAGTAGAGGTTAGGAAAGCTGATATGTGTGTATGCATTAGAGGCATTCAATCCAAAATTTGTCTTTCATGATTCAGACAGAGCACACAATTTTAACATACTTTTCAATTTACTTTTTTCTCATGTTATTCTTTGTTGAATAGAATACCTAGGTATGTAGCAAGCACATTTCTAAGACATATATGGCAGCAATTTTGAAGGAATCCTTGTGAGCACTAGATGGCATAATGATGTTAAAATTATTCTTGTAAAACAGCGGCTTTTTAGGGCTTCCGACACGTGTACGCTCCTGACCCTAATTACCTGCTTTTCCACAAAGGACACAAAAGGAAACAACGTCGATTTGATAATAGAAATACATTGGAAAGTTGTTGTTTTTTTAAATTATACATTTTATCAGAATCATGAAAGAAAAAGGTTGGGTTTCATGTTTCTTTAATTCAAAATAAATCTCTATGTAAAAAAGTTTATATATGAAGTTTGCTTGTAAATAGAGCTGTACTAAGTATACAAATGATCTCATTTTGAGTGTGATGTTATCATCAAACTGACAACTCCAATGAAGCTTATCAAGTAAAAATTTAACTGTTTAAAATACAACTTATTTTTCATTTTTTTAGACAATGATTTATTAGAGCTCACACTCAACTATGCTAAACCAGTGCTGCCCAAACTATATCCAGCAGGTCACATCTGGCCATCTACGCGTTTTGCGTGGCCCTTAGCACCAACTTATTTTAGTGGATTTTTTGGCTTCCATATAAGTTTAATCTTGTTGCAAACATGTACTGTTGCACAATTTATTTTATTTTTGGCTTACATCAGTATACAGCAATATTACACATATCGAGTTGAGTACATATAACAATATAAAAAAAACATAAAAATAGATTTAAAGAAAAAATAATTAATTTAAATTTAATTTTTTTTAGTATCAAAATATTTCTTCAATTGACTCTTCACATCTTTGTTTCTCAAGCTATATATAAATGGGTTAAGTGTAGGAGTAAGGACTGTGTAAAAAAGTGCTGCTACTTTGTCACTCACAATAGAATATGAGGATGATGGACGAAAATAAATGCAAATCAGTGTTCCATAGAACAGGATAACGGATGTTAAATGAGCTGAACATGTGGAAAATGCTGCTTTCTGCCCAGTAAAAGAACTCATTTTTAGGATAGAGCATACAATATGAACATAAGAGATTAAAATCAACAAAAATGGCAATATGGCCACTAAAGAGCCTTCAGTAAAGATAACAAGCTCATTGACCCTTATATCTGAGCAAGACAGTTTATAAAGAGCAGTCAGATCACAGAAGAAATGTTGGATGATGTGAGATTTACAAAATGACAGTCTTGTGATCAGAAGAGTATGAAGAACAGAGTGGCTTAAATTAGCAATCAAGGAAAATACAACCATCTGAATGCAGAGCGTTCTGCTCATTATTGTTACATAGTGGAAAGGTTTACACACAGCTACATATCGGTCATAGGCCATAATAGCTAGGATAAAACATTCAACTCCAGCAAAAAATATAAAAAAATAAACTTGAGTAATGCAACCTATAAAGGAAATAGTTTGCTTTTTAAGTAATATATTAGGGAGCATTTGGGGTATAACCACGGATATTAGGCTCACGTCTGTTACTGATAGGTTGCACAGGAAAAAGTACATTGGTGAATGTAATTTGGGAGAAGCTAATGCTATTGCTACAATAAGAGTATTTCCAACAAAACATGTGACATAAACTGTCAAAAAGGATAGAAAATAGACAACTGGATGATAGTAAGTATCTGAGAAACCTACTAGGATGAAGTCTGTATATAACATGGTTGAAATGTTCATTTGTGTTTCATTCATCAGCTCTTAAGGATAGAAAATAGACAACTGGATGATAGTAAGTATCTGAGAAACCTACTAGGATGAAGTCTGTATATAACATGGTTGAAATGTTCATTTGTGTTTCATTCATCAGCTCTTAAGACAAATCAAATTGTTGAGATTCTAAAGGATGTCAGATGAAAGCGGGATAATATTTTTTCTTTTTCTTTTACATATGTAAGTATGGTTCTTACAGGTCCTGTGCCGTCTGGATGTATTGTTGAAATAATGCTATAGTATGGGAAAAATACATTACTATTACTAATGTTAATTCTGTACTGATCACATCGATAATAAGCAAATACTAAACAAGGTTGTGTTACTTTTTGTTAGATATCATTAGCAGAATTAACAGAAATCAATAATCTTACTTTTAGCTGCAAAATGTAGTGAACATGGCTAGAATTTACAGTAAGCTTTTTTTGTAATAGCAATATGAAAATCCACTGAATCTATACTTATAACTAAACAGTAACACCATAAATTAACTTGATCTTTTTTTATTTTAAGTGAAAACCCCCCACACATAATTATAATTTAATATAATTTGTTAATTCACAAGAATTAAGACACATATCTACCTAAGAAACTGCAATATTGGTTATCAAATATGTGTGATTTCTAAAGAGCGGCTAATGAATAATAACCACATTTAATATGCCTGAATTAATAACAATTCTAATCCCTGGATACACTTCAAGTTTAACAAAAGCACTACTACCAATGTATAATGAACAGTAAAACATAGTGACTGTGTTGATATTTATTCTGCTTTAAATAATAACAATAATAAAAAAAATATATATGTCATTTGTATGAACACAATGGATCCAGTGGTATGGAACTAATAAGAGTTCATAAAAGAATAGCCTCAAATGTTTATATAACAATTTCTAATGTGATCTACATTTTTGATTTTTTTCTTATGAAAAATAAGCTCAACATATGAATATATTTCTGAATATTCTATATCTTTTAAATCTAACTCAATATATTAACCTAACAAATTTAAGTACAGAAAAATAATTCCCTTGTAGTCTATACTTTTTAATTCTAACAAATATAGTAGCCAAATATATTGAAGCAAACAAAAACAATAATTCATTGTGTCTTATGGATATATGTATATATTTTAGTATACAGATAAAATGTAGGTTTACCTATCAACAATATCCTTTAAATATTTATCTCTATCTATCTGTCTGTCTGCCTGTCTATCTATAAGATAAGTAATAATCTCTTGTAGTTGGTTATGTATTCCATACTTATTAAGCAAATATCTCTCTGTATACACTGAAACTGCTTTTTCACTATCACCTCACTCCTTGGAAGTACCAAATATTAGTTTCCTACTGTTAAATATATCTTACAAATTACCATACTAAAAGTTCTAATAGGATTAGATTTAAAAAAATAATTTTCTATAATAATAATAAAAGTAATCTGGAAAATATTCTTAGGAGAAATTTGTTCTATTATTTATGTATACAATTACTACATCATTTTACAATATCCATCTTTCAGTAGATTTTACAAAATATATATATGCAAACATATTGTCTAAATATGTATAATATATACCTCAAATTTTCATCAAAACTCCATACCTCTTTGTTTTCTTCCTCTCAAAAGAAACTTAAGATATTGATATGTCACCTGTTTATATACCTGCAAATGAGTGGTTAATGAATTCCCTAAAGTAGTTAATATGTACTGTAACATTCTCATATTCTACAAAATTAGGATACAGAAACATCGATCTCCCAAAAATAACTTTTTAATTGTCATTTTAAAAGGCTTATTTTTGCAGTGTTTCAGGAAATAGTTTTGGAGCTCACGAAAATATACTGCAAGAAAAATGTATTTACCAGACTTCAGATCATATCTTTTTGATACAAAATACAATTTAGTTGTATTTTAAATATGCTCTTTAAAACACAACAAATTAAAAAGATTGCTTGTATGTAGTGTTGTTACAAGTATTTCTATGCAGTTTCCACGGAATGCTGTTTTTGTTTTTTGTTTTATGATTGCTCTCCCACCTGGGTCACAAGCAGAGACATATAATGGTTTAGGCTAACTAGGCATGTGCCTATGGATGCTAAATTTCAAAGGACATCACATTTTTGGCCACATTAGAAGTGGAGTTCTATTTTAACGTGCGCCCATAAAGGGGCAAATTTACCTGCTTACAGGTGCACATTAAATAACCAGCCATTACACGTGGTTGGTTAATGCTCCCACAAGCTTGTGGGCCCGTGTTTCTGGCGAGTCTTCAGACTCGCCAGAAACAGCAGTTATGAAGCAGTCTAAAGAACGCTGCTCCATAACCCTGTCTGCATGCTCTGAGCAGGTGGACAGGAATCGCCACGATTCAACCCGATCGTATGCGACACCTCCCTGCTGGCGACACCTCCCTGCAGGGGGCGGCGTTTCACCAGCAGCTCTTGTGAGCTGCTGGTGCAATGCTGAATATGGAGAGCGCATTGCTCTCCGCATCCAGTGAGGTCTTGCGGACCTGATCCGCACTGTCGAATTAGGTCCGCAAGACCTTTGATACATAGGCCTCAATGTCTCCATATGTCCCTAAGAAATATAGGAGGCAAATATAAAATAAAATTGTTAGGGGCGACAAGGTTATGAGCAGTAGATATTCCTGTTTGCCTGGGGCAGCACAAAAACAAAGGGTTAGGTATAAATAATAATTCTATAATTATTATTATTTAATAATGTGTTTTTCCGTGTATTTACTGTAAATATTTAAAATTCCAATGTTCTTTATATAGGGGAAAATGTTTTTTTGTATCTTTAAATTGATAATCATATATATATAACTGTATATATTCATATAGAGATACATTTTACAATAACATTATTAGACATATATAGAAATATGATAAGGAAGAAATAAAGCACGGCTTTATTTGCAAATAAAATCAAGCACAATACATAGCAGCCCCAGCAATTCATTCATTGCGGCACAGTAACAACAAGGTCAACATGGATGGTGGTCACTAGAGCTGACGCGTTTCGGCATCCCACGCCGTAGTCATAGCATAGTTAGTGACCATCATCCTTAAGTTTAAAAAGGACACCCTTTTACCTGATTGGTTAAAAAGATATTAACCACACCTCCAATGTTATGTTGCTTAAAGCGTCATGATTCTATTCTGAATTCCAATGTGCAGCAATGAGATAGACATAGACATTTACGTGTGTGATACAAGAATATTGAATTAGTCATTGTATTCTTATTTGTAGTATTAACTTTAATTCATCGCTTGTTGCTGTATAAATGCAAAAAGCCTTTGTGTGTAGATATGTAGGTATGTGAGAAGTGCTTTGAAAGGTATTTGTAACTAGAGTAGTACATGTTACCCTCATTGAGATTCTCTATGCATATTTTGCACTTGTACATTTCCATATTTTATATTATATATATGGGATTTGTAAAGAGTATCTATGACGGAATCATGTCAATATTGCTTCACTTGTTAATTAATACTTGATGGTAATACAGTTCATAAATAATGTAGTTCATAGATAAATACGAATACAAATAATGAAGATACATTTGGTATTACAAATGCAACATAACATGGTTGCCCCATAAAGTAAATAAATAAATATATATTCACTGATCAGTAATTAATCTAGAACATGAACTATACTAATAATCCTAATGCCAGAAATTTATGAGGTCAAATTCACTATTTAATCCTAAAGGTCTCCTGGTTTTCAGTTTCAGTATCCAGAAAACCTCTTCTCTGGCTAACAATGAATTTCTGTCACCCCCTCTCTGGGGTCGTGGGACATGTTTTACAATAGTCCAATTTAGTGTGGCTGGGCTTTTGTTATGGGTCAGCAGGAAATGCGAGATCAGAGGTGTGGTGAGTGTATCTGTTTTTATATTATTAACATGTTCACGTATTCTGGCTCTGACTTCTCTCGAGGTCATCCCTACGTATTGCAAATTGCAAAATGAGCATGTTAAGAGATAAATAACATAGGTAGCTCTGCAATTGAAGCATCTCTCGTGTTCGAAAGTTTCCCCTGTCACAGTACTTCTGAAGCCATTTCCTACAGATAAGCGATTGCATGCTATACAATCAATTTAGTGACATCTGAAAACCCCTTTGGTACTTAACCAAGAACTGGGTGTGTTCCTAGTTTTGGCTCTGAGCATTGTAGGTGCCACCCTATTTCCTATTGTGGTCCCTCTTCTGAAGGCAAAACGACAGCCTTTTCTGGCTGCTTCAGCTAGACCCTCGTCTGCTGAAAGTAAGGAAAAATGTTGGGAAATTATATTACAAATTTCCCTGTATTGGTCACTGTATGTTGTAAGAAATGTGATGCTGTTTTTTGTATGACTTTTGGTTAGTTTGTTATCTTTGTTTTTTTCAAGCAAAAAATTTCTGTCTTTCTTACTTACTTCCTTTTTGTTTCTGATGTTATTCCTGTTAAGGTTACATCCAAGTAATTAATTGTGTTTGTGTTGGTTTCAAAGGTAAAGCTAAGGCCTATATTGTTATTGTTTAGCTCATCAATGAACCTAGGGACCAAGTTTGTATCTCCTTGCCAGATCACAATGAGATCGTCTATGAATTTCTTATAAAATGTAATGTGTTTTATTGTATTCATTTCTATCTCCATAGATGTGGGACTGCTCCCACCACCCCATATAGAGGTTAGCGTAGGAGGGGGCAAACTTGGCCCCCATGGCAGTCCCACATCTCTGGAGATAGAAATTACTGTCAAAGCAAAAGTAATTATGTGTAAGTAGGAAGTTTGTCACACGCAGTATAAAACTGCACTGTTCATCCTCAAATTGTCCCGATCTCGTTAGGAAGTACCTAATAGCTTTTAGGCCCTCCTTGTGTGGTATTGAGGAATAAAGGGCTTTAACATCTATGGTGGTGACCCAAGTATTTGTTTTCTTCCAGCCCACTTCTTTCAATAATCCTAATAAATGCTTTGTATCTGTCAAGTGACTTGGCAAGTCTTCTACATATGGCTGTAATATAGCATCCAGCCATTGTGAGAGTCTTTCAGTCAGAGATCCAATACCGCTAATAAATGGTCTACCATGCATTTCTGGCCCCGGTTTATGGATTTTGGGCAAGTGATTGAAAATTGGTCTAACTGGGAATTCAACTTGTAAATATTTGTACGTGTCATCGTCATACATCCCTATCTCCTTTCCTTCGTCTAATAAGTCCAATAACTCAAATTCAAAGGCATCTGTGGGGTCCTTATTTAACAAAATGTATTGTTCTGTGTCCATTAGCTGTCTCCTGGCTTCAGCTAAAAATTGGTTTCTGCTCATAACCACTATAGAGCCACCTTTATCCGTGGCTCTAATTACTAGGTCATCATTATTTTGTAGCCTTGTAAGGGCTTCTCTTTCTTTTAATGAAAGGTTGGACTTACCTATGCATGAACTACAGTTATTTGAGAGGACAGTGAGATCATCTTCCACCCTTTTTTGAAAGATTTCTAAGATTTGGCCCCTGCTCTGAATGGGGTAAAAGGAGGAGTTGCCTTTAAATTTTGGCAAACTTGGGTATGATAGCAGTAAATATTATATATAGAAATATATATTGATGTTTTTCATTGTGAAGAACTTGTAAAATATGCACAACGTGCTTCGGGTTGCAAGCTTTAGTTCTAACACAATGTTGGGTTAGCGAACATAAAGAATGAGTTATCTTAAGGCGCGTTATGTAAATATTAAATATAAAATATTGAACAAAAATATTAATAATTATAGTTACTGTAAAATAAACATATATATTCTATGAGGTTGTTTTTTAGAATATTTTACTAAATCTATAATAATTATTTACATTAATTATAAATATTTTTATTTAATAAATGCATAATGCACTTTAATATAATTCATGTCGGATTACCACACGTGAATAATTAGTGTACTTCTGTTGGACATATGTGTGCAAACCCGATTGGAGTTTTTCACGTGCAAAATCTTAACTTCGGGAGGTGTTAACGCTCCAGTGAAAGAGCTAAATAGCGTGCCACTTGTAATCTGGCCCTAAATAGGCCACTGATGTAGGAGGTAATCTTACATAAGTCTATGATATCCTTGTAAAAAGCAAACTTAATTCTGGTGAACGTATGTTGGATATAGACGCTCATGGACTATACAGATGGACTTGTCACTAAAGGGCACTTGTTCCTTTAGCGGTACAGCCATTCCTGTTATCAATCAGACATGCTGAGGAATATTGGCGTGTAATTTGTTTACAAGGCAATTGTATATTGCGCTGTTGGACTAACCCTGCAATTTTATGTCTGCGTTCTGTTTTTGATAAATGTTCTGTTCAATTACTTACAGAGTTGCAGAGTTTTTCCTGACAGCCAATGGCTTGGTACCTTTTGCTTTCCAACTAAGAGCTAGAGTATAGCTCTCTAATGTGTGCGTACCCATTGTAACTTAGACGTATTTACTCCCTGTTTCACTATTGTGTTCTGTTTGTGCTTCATTTTTTGTGTTCTGGATCAACCACTTCATCTACCACTCCAGACATAGGACTATATACTTATCATTATGGATTTTTAATACTGTTTATTGTCACATTTTATGTATTGCTTAGTGTAATTTATTGTTTGTGTTCACCTTATGTTTGCACATAAATCTATGATATAACTGACATTTATTATCCATATTGTAATGGTGTATATACAAAAATAAGTTGCCTGAACTCAAATCTTTTTTATGCCTGGAACTTTTTTCTGAGTGAGACTATGAATACCTACATTTCATGTCTTTTATGAGTGACAATGCAGTATATTTACCATTGCATTTCAATAGCATTTTTAGTGCTACTATTTCCAAGCTATATATAAGCATGCATATAATTTATTAAACTTAATGACAACTTTTACTAGATTTTTTTTTAGAATATTGAGATGCAGAGTTATTTCGCTATTTTAATTGAAGGGATGGGATAAAAGTTGAAATAGAACAAAACAGGCAGGGATGGTCACATAAATTATTATTTAAAATAAATAAATAAATAAGGGCGTGTCCGTACAGCGTTCATGGAAGGACGCACATTCTGTGAGCTCTGACAGAATCTTCATTAATCTGCCGATTTTGGAGACCTTACAGCGACAATTTATCACCACTCTGCAGGATAAATCTGCCTTGTCTTCAGGGGTAATATTTTAGCTTGGATCCGCTGTTTTTATGAACTTGGAGCTGCAGATCGGAAAGATAAGGCCTAGGGCGGCGGCCCACTATTAAGCCACAACTCCCCCCCCGGCTTCTCCGGGTTAGCAGTGCTGGCAGACATTATCTGCCTTACTGAAAGCTACACTCACAATACCGGACAAAACAATCTCATACTAACAAGATCACAGACCAACTACCAAGAAACTCTCAACTTTTATTCAATTGGAGGGGTTCAATATGGCGTCCGCATGGGAGATGAACTCACTGTCAGTATTGGATCAATGCTTTGCTAGAATAGAGCACCTGCTACTCAACCTATACCAAAAATCCCTGCCTAGGGCTTTTCTGGAGCATGCCGAACCATTCACACAGAGGATGCCTGAGGGGGATTATGAAATTGGTGCTGCAAATGTCAATAGCCAGACAGCGCAACCTGCCTTAAAGAAAGCACATTTTCCCCCACACAAACTTCCCACTGAACCTGAGGCATGGGGACCGGGTACAAGCACCCAGGAAGATCTGGTTACATACACCTCAGAGAGTTTGAATATCTCAGTTCCGAGCGTTGCAGCGCTGCCCAGCCCCAGGAAACAGCATACAGTGACTCTGGTTACATCTACAGGAAGCAGCAGCACTTCGGAGGTCACAGCCAAACTAGAGTCTCACTACTTAATTGGCACAGCTTACCCCCAGGCTACAGATGACACATCCGGGACAATGACAACCTTTGTGATAGAAGAGACTCTGGCCCCCTTTATTAACGCACGCAACCATGTTCTCTCAGAGGGGATCACTTTGAGAAGCCAGCTGGACTTTCTTGTGGATACCGCTCCTGGGACAAGACGCATATCTAACACTGTAAGTTGCACAGACATTCTGCTTATGGGACTATGCTGCGGAGAGATCTGGAAGTTGGGGACCCCCCATTCATCATGGCTTAATGTCCCTATCGTATTAAACTATGCCGCACGGTCAAATGACAAGGAGGGCATAGGATAATAGAATGAACTCAGACTGCCATTTTGCCCTCTCTCTCCCACTGCACTCTCAAATGTTTTTTTTTTTGTTTGTTTTTTTTTGACAGTCTGTATTTTAATACTTATGTAGGGTTTGAGGGGGCATGATATGATTAGCTCTAGCTTGGTGAACAATAGTTAAAGGTATAGTTGTGAGTTTATTGACATAATGTTCACAATACGTTAATCAGTGTCTTATCTCTTGACTAGAGCTTAACATATACCCATAGACACATGTAACATAACTGCATCTCTCTAAAAGACTCAATATGCAATCATTTCAACCTCATCCCTCAACTGATTTTATAGTTTTGATAAACATTCTCCTCTATACAAATAATTCTTCACATTAGCCGGTCATGTTTAATTAGCAAATAAGAATGCAGGCACTTTCATCAAATTAGATTCCTGGTTTGCAGCTTTTGACTCTGTTATAGTTATAAATATGTTTCCCACCCTAAGTTATACTTCATCCTTTCAATAGGGAACACACCTCACAATCTTGGCACCTCTAGTCCATCTATACTCAGTAAGTTCTGTGACGGGAACCGGTGTTCTTTGTTATGTTTACTTTTCTTTCTATTGTTTTATTCTATATAATGACCCTTTGCTTAACATAATAAATGCAACTCTAAGGTCCAAGAGTGACCGAGATAAATTAAAAAGGGGAAAATGGGGTCTAGCATATAGTTACTACAATTATGCTTTCTTCAGCCATTTTATGGATTTTGTTATGGGATGGTAACTCATATGATAATGTAAAGAATGTTTATCTTTTTATCTGTACCGTCTTCAAAAACTAAATAAAGCTCTTTTGAACCCCCAAAAAAATAAAAAAAAATATAAAGGGACAGTCAAGTCCAAAAAAAACCTTTCATGATTCAAATAGGGCATGTAATTTTAAACAACTTTCCAATTTACTTTTATCACCGATTTTGCTTTGTCTCTTGGTATTCTTCATTGAAAGCTAAACCTAGGAGGTTCATATGCTAATTTCTTAGACCTTGAAGGCCGCCTCTAATCTAAATGCATTTTGATAGGTTTTTGACCACTAGAGGGCATTAGTTCATGTGTTTCATATAGATAACATTGAGCTCATGCACGTGAATTTACCATGGAGTCAGTTCTGATTGGCTAAAATGCAAGTCTGTCAAAAGAACTGAAATAAGAGGGCAGTCTGCTGAGGCTTAGATACAAGGTAATTACAGAGGTAAAACATGTATAATTAGAACTGTGTTGGTTATGCAAAACTGGGGAATTGGTAAACTGGGAAATTCTGGTGTTGACTGTCCCTTTAAATTCCCTTTGATCAATATTTTAGAAGGGAAAAACATCAAATTACATATTTTTTTATCAACCTCTTCTTAGCCACAAAATGAATATGGAACAGAACTATTATTTTCCAATTAACCTTACTCACCATATGGAGAAAGACAACAAGCCACAGACCTGCAACGAAATCCACATCCAAGTATCAAAAATACATTAATTTCCATTCTAGTCAAAAAGTTTTCAGTTAAAAGACCCTAAACACCCTCTTTCCAGTAGCCACGTCAAGCAAATTCAATAATTATACATGGCTAGGGATGAGAGAGAAAGGAGCTACACATGCACTACGGATTATATATCCAATTGTCTGTTCAAGTAAAAAAATATTTTGCACAAAAGAAAGAAGAGGGGGGATATTTACCAAAGCCTCAACTATGTTGCATTCGCCGGCACCAATACGCTCGCCTAACATCGCGGCCGTGGACCTGAATACGATCTCCATATTTATAAAAAAAAAGCCAGCAAAAAGATGTGCACCAAGGATGGGGCGATGAGCATCGGACTGTTAACTAACAGTCATCGATCTCATGTCTATTTGGCTTTTTTGCCAACTTTATTTATACCCTGTCACTTAACGCCGCCACTATACAAAATGTTTAACCCCTATCCCGCCACTCCCGGACCACGTCGCAACTTTAATAAAGTTATTAACCCCTATCCCGCCACTCCCGGACCACGCCACAACTTTAATAAAGTTATTAACCCCTATCCCGCTGCTCCCGGACCCTGCCATCACTAAATAAATGTATTAACCCCTAAACCACTGGCCTCCCACATCACTACCACTAACTAAACATATTAACCCCTAAACCGCCAGCCCACCACATCGCAATAAACTAAATAAAGCTATTAACCCCTAAACCTAACAACCCGCTAACTTTAAATTAAAATTACAACATCCCTATCTTCAAATACATTTAAACTTACCTGTAGAATTAAAATAAACTATTTTAAGCTATTAAGTAACCTACCCTAACTATAATACTACAATTAATTAAACTAGCAATTAAATTAACCAAATTGCATATTTAAAAAAAACCTAACCCTACTCAAATTATTTAAATCTACTATTAAACCTTATTACAAATTACTAAATTACCAAAATAAATAAAGGCTAAGTTACAAAAAATAAAAAACACTACATTAGGAAAAAAAAAACACATTATCAAAAATAAAAAAGAATTATACCTAATCTAATAGCCCTATCAAAATAAAAAAGCCCCCTCAAAATAAAAATAAAAACCTACCTGCCCCAAAGAAATCAGCTCTTTTACCTGTAAAAAAAATACAAACACCAGCCAACAGTAAAACCCACCACCCAACCAACCAACCAACCCCCCAAATAAAAACTCTATCTAAAATTACCTAAGCTCCCTATTGCCCTGAACAGGGAATTTGTATGGGCATTTAGCTCTTTTACCTGCCCAGACACTACTCTAAAAATAAAACCCACCTAAAAAAACCTTAAATAAACCTAACAGTAACCCCCGACGATCCACTTACAGCTCTTGAAGTCCCGATTGAAGGATCCATCCAGCCGACAAAGTCTTCAGCCATGTGGCCTCTTCCCTCTTCATCCAGCCGGCGAAGTCTTCAGCCATGCGGCCTCTTCTATCTTCATCCGGCACGGAGCGGGTCCATACTGAAAACATCCGGTGCGGAACTCCTCTTCAATATGGTTGCCGCCGTAAACTGGATCTCTAATGCAAGTGACATCATCCAAAAATGGCATCCCTTGCATTCCTATTGGCTGAAAGGTTCCAATAAGAGCTGCTAAAATCCTATTGGCTGTTCCGATTGGCCAATAGGATTGAGCTCTCATCCTATCTCATTGAACTTCAATCTGATTGGCTGACTGAATCAGCCAATCAGATTTTTCCTACCTTAATTCTGATTGGCTGATAGAATCCTATCAGCCAATCGGAATTCGAGGGACGCCATCTTGGATGACGTCATTTAAAGGAACCATCATTCGTCTTTAGTCCGTCGGCCAGGAAGGATGCTCTGCGCCGGAGGTCTTGAAGATGGAGCCGCTCCTCGTCGGATGGATGAAGATGCCGCTTTGGATGAAGATGTCGGTATGTGGGTGTTGGGTTTTAATGTTGGGGGGTTGTATTTTTTTTACAGGTAAAAGAGCTGATTACTTTGGGGCAATGCCCTGCAAAAAGCCCTTTTAAGGGCTGGTAAAAGAGCTGTTTATTAGGGGGCTTACATTAGGTGTAATTAGTTTAAAATTATTATTTTTTTTTATTTTCTGTAATTTCGTGTTTGTTTTTTTTGTAATTTAGTTTAGTTTATTTAATTGTATTTAATTGTAGGTATTTGTAAGTAATTTATTTAATTAATTTAATGATAGTGTAGTGTTAGGTTTAATTGTAACTTAGGTTAGGATTTATTTTACAGGTAATTTTGTATTTCTTTTAGCTAGGTAGTTATTAAATAGTTAATAACTATTTAATAACTATTGTACCTAGTTAAAATAAATACAAAGTTACCTGTAAAATAAAAATATATCCTAAAATAGCTACAATATAATTATTAATTAATTGCATTGTAGCTATCTTAGGGTTTATTTTACAGGTAAGTATTTAGTTTTAAATAGGAATAATTTATTTAATTATAGTGTAGTGTTAGGTGTAATTGTAACTTAGGTTAGTTTTTATTTTACAGGTAAATTTGTCTTTATTTTAGCTAGGTAGCTATTAAATAGTTAATAACTATTTAATAGCTATTGGACCTAGTTAAAATAAATACAAACTTGCCTGTAAAATAAATATAAATTCTAAAATATCTACAATGTAACTATTAGTTATATTGTAGCTATTTTAGGGTTTATTTTATAGGTAAGTATTTAGTTTTAAATAGGAATAATTTAGTTAATAAGAGTAATATTATTTAGATTTATTTAATTAATATTTAAGTTAGGGGGGTGTTAGGGTTAGTGTTAGATTTAGGTTTAGGGGTTAATAATTTTATTATAGTGGCGGCGGTGTAGGGGGGCAGGATAGGGGTTAATACATTTATTATAGGTGGCGGCGGTATAGAGGGGGCTGGATAGGAGTTAATAGGTATTATGTAGGTGGCGGCGGGGTCCTGGAGCGGTGGTTTAGGGGTTAACATATTTATTATAGTTGCGGCGGGCTCCAGGAGCGGAGGTTTAGGGGTTAAACAATTTATTTGGTTGCGGCGGGGTCCGGGATCGTCAGGATAGGGGTTAATAAGTTTATGTAGGTGGCGGCTGTATAGGGGGCATCATATTAGGGGTTAATATGTATAATGTAGGTGGCGGTGGGGTCCGGGAGCGGCGGTTTAGGGGTTAATATATTTATTAGAGTTGTGGCGGGGTCTAGGAGCGGCGGTTTAGGGGTTAATAACTTTATTTAGTTGCGGGGGGCTCCGGTGGCACCGGTATAGGGGGTAGAACAGTATAGTATAGCGTGAGTGCTTAGTGACAGGGGTATCAATAAAGCTGTAAAAAAGCTGAAGAGCAGCGAGATTGATGAGTGATAACTATCACAGTCCACTGCTCATCGCCCCGTACTTGGTGCGCGGCTTTTTGACAGATTTATTGATAACTTTGGCGAGCGTATTCAGGTCCGCGACGGTGATATGAGGCGAGCTTAGGCGAGCGTATTGGGCCAGCGAATGCAGGTAAGTAGACGGCTTCATAACTAGAGGCCATTGTCTCTCTCCCTCCTAGCCTTGTGGAATGGGTGAATTTAGATCCTGTGGAATGGATGAATTTGGCTGTGTGACTAATTGGCAAGTGGGTGTTATGGGCCTTTTATGCACTTTTTTTTAAAAAGAAATCTGGAATGGAACTTGAAGGAACACTTGGACATCGATTAGTTGAATATGTGTGTGTGTGTGTGTGTGTGTGGGGGGGGGGGGGGGGTTATCCCTCCCTCCTAGCTTTGTGAAACTGGTGAATTGGAATGGTGTGGCTACTTTGGAAAAGGGCCTTCTGGGCCTTTCTTGTGAAAAACATTTCGAGGCTGGAATGGACACTTGGATGTAGATTGGTAGCATATCTGGGACTCTAACTCCTAGACTTGTGGAACTGGTGAATTTTGTGTGGCTACTTTAGACATCCTCATTGTAGACTTTTTTTGGTACAATTTTTTTGACTGGAACAAAAATGTGGTCATTGATCCCATGTGGAGTCTGTATTTATTTAACTCTCTCCCTCTTAGCCTTGTGGAACAGGGGATTTTGGTTAGTTTGGCTACTTTGGAAGTAGATGTTTGACACCATTTTGGATCAAAGTTTTTTTTTTAACTAGAATGGACGTCTGGATGTGGATTCCATTGCAGATCTGTTTATCCTTGTCTCTCTCCCTCTTGGCCTTGTGAAATGAATTAATTTAGTTGATGTGGCTACTTCAGAAGTGGGGGTTTCAAGCCTTTTTGCACAATGTAATTTTTTGACTGGAATGTACACTTGGACGTGGATTCTATGACAGGTCTGTGCCTTGTTGACTCTCTCTCCAAGCCTTATAGAATAAGTTAATTTTGTTAGTGTGCTTACTTATGTTGTTAGTGCTCTGGGACTATTTGGGCAAAAAAGTTTTTGAAAGGAATGGGTACTTGGATGTGCATTCCATGGCAGGCTTGTGACTCCTTGTCTCCCTCCTTGTGGAATGGGTGATTTTGGCTAGTTTATCTGTTTGGGAAGTGGGCTTATTAACATTACTTATCAAAAGACCCATGAAAAAGGGCCAGGATACATACAGGGATATATGTTTTGTGCTCAAGTTACAAGAGCAGAAAGTAGAGCTGTTTTGTGTCTCGGTCAGGCAGAAAAAAAAGAGAGAGACTGAACCAGAGAAAAAAGGTCATGTCAACTGTGGGTTAATCCAAGTCCCATGTAGTCAGCCTGCTGTACACAGCACACCGCAAAAGGTGACACATTATACCTGTAATCATTAATTTGCCATAGCATCATACATAACTTCCTACATTATTTATATAGCACTATCTTAAATGTATTTATCATAATTGTACAACACATCTGAGATGTTTGCAGAAACGTAATGGAAATTTTATATGTCAGCACAAAGAAATACCTCACTTTAGGTAATACTGACATTAAGAAATTAAAAAATATATATAAGTTTAAGAACATTTTGGCAGATCCACTGTGCTATAGAGTATGAGTTTACCATTTCACATCCCTTTTAAAAAATACTGGCTATAGTTTGGTAATGCACCCTAACCTTCATTCTATCCATTATTCAGTACATCACAACACACAATCATTTTTATCTGGATTAAGACCTCCCTACTTACTGTACCTATCTAGGTCAAGGATGAAACAGTTTGGTAGAATTTACTCCATGAGACTAAAATTTATCAGAAACTTAGAACTAGGACTAAGGGCCTGATGATCAAAAACTCACCGGCATTAAGAGAATGTTTGGTGGTTTTCTTTAGCATTATATTGCAAAGTATCAGTCTCTCCTTTACATAGTTAGATAAAAAAAAAGCTCTCAATTTAATATTTGCCTTCCTAAAATTATTTGAGGAACAGAACAGTTTAGATAATCTCCCCAGAGCAGAGAGCTTCAGATCATCTGGCCCTAAGTGCATTTGATAAGCAGTCTCCTTTATAGGTCAAGAAAGTTTCACTGTAATTATATAATGTATATTAAAAAACTCTAGAAAGTGGCATGTTTGCACATATCAATGCTACGGAGGATGTTCTGGACTAGCCCAACCCAAAATCCATTAAGTTCTCACTGCTGCATTCAGAGACGGAAGCATTTGAATAATTGCACATTTTTTAAAATGTAAACTATGGCTTCAGGGTATTATTCTGTAAAGGTTCAAAATCCTAAAGATTGAAAATCATATAATTTATCTAAGGCAGTGTTTTGCCCCCATGGAAAACAATAGATTTTATGTGGCATTAAAATACATATTTACATTATCTCTGCAAACTTGTTACATAGAATAACAACATTAGTCCACTATTTTACTGTTTATATATAGTTTTTTACTATCACAATGACACAGGTGACACTTTAAAAATGAAATAAAAACAAATTCAAAATCTTCCATATTGTAAATGCTTATGGAGAGATCTTTTAATTTCTTTATTCCTTAAACCATATATCACAGGGTTAGCTAATGGTATAAAAACAGCATATATTAGACCAACAGTCTTGTCATAGTCTTGCGAGTAACTTCTTTTAGGTCTAATATACATGAATCCAATGCTGCCAAAAAAAAGAGTCACCACAAGAAGATGAGCTCCACAGGTAGAAAAAGCTTTCTGGCGTCCTTCATTGGACTGGATTTTCAAAACAACGTGTATTATTCTAATGTATGATAGAAGGACGCAGGTGAAACTCAATAAAATGATAAGCGAACTGATAACAAACTCAACCAAAACATATAGGGCATGATCTGTGCAAGTTAAAGCAATTAGAGGAGGAAAATCACAGAACACGTTTTGTATTGTGTTCGGACCACAAAAAGGAAGAAGGCAGAGCCAAATTGTTTCTATAGTAGGACTTAGGAATCCAGTGATAAAGCATCCAGCAACCAACTTAATGAACAATCTGGTAGTCATAATAGATGGATAGTATAGGGGTGTACAGATGGCTAAATATCGATCATATGACATCAAAGTCAGAAGATAGCATTCTGAAGCACCTAGAGCATGTGACAAGTAAGCTTGCCAAATGCAACTATTGAGGGTCATCTTCTTCTCTGCATCAATAAGATTAGCCAACATTTTAGGAATAATAGTTGCAGTATAAACAATCTCTATAATGCATAATGCTTTAATAAAAAAATACATGGGAGCATGAAGAGATGAGTCTTTCTGAATAACAAAAAGTAGCAATATATTTCCAGTTATTATAAATAGATAGATTAAAAGCAATATTATGAAAAGTAGAGAGTTAACATATAACGGATATGAGAATCCAGACAGAATGATTTCATGTACTATACTGTAATTAGGAAACTTCATATTTCTTGCAAAGTTTCTGCAACACAGAAATAATTATAAACATAATACCAATAGAAAGATCTATTAGCAATAACATGATTTAGAATCTTGGAGTTTGGTATTTACTTCTAAGTCCTTGAGAATCCTTCTCTTCCTCATGAATAACTTCACCTTCCTGTTGTTTTCAGTTCAATGTTTAGCCTAGCTAACAAATATTACATTGTGCTTCCATTTCTACTTTTGTATTACAAGTTGAAAGTAAAATGTACAAGTGAAAGTCTATGATATGCTAACATCTGGAGGTCGGATAGTACGGCCATGCTTATTCCCTCACATTATAGATTTCTATGGGGTGTGTTGAAAAACTCAGGTCCTGGCTATCGCTCAATCGTTAACCCAAAGATTTGCAAAGTCAGAAGTTTGTTAAGCTGAATGTGTGCTAAACTAAAGGAGAAATAGTGGAGTTCTCCATGTTTTAATCTATGCTTTTAAATTGATATATATGTGTATGTATGTGCAAACATACACATACATACATACATACGCACATATAAATACACACATACAAATACAGAAACATACATATACACCTTGGAGCCCTTCCCAGTCTTACAACTTGTCATGTACTTTATCCCTTTAACTCAATGTTTAAATATTTTTATTAATAATAAACCCGTTTTACATTTAATATGTATATATGTGGGAATTTCTTTATTTTGTTATATTTCACGTTTTGTTTTGCTTCTATTCTAGCCCTAACACTTTAATTAAAGTCTCACAGTGAGCTAAATTTTCCAGCGCAACACATAACTCGCTAGGGTGCGCTATCTATTAAAAGTAAAGGGCACGCTAAAACAAAGTCAGCCGTGCTAACATTCTATGGTAAATATCTTTTAACATTCAATTATAATACCAGATTGTACATGGTTTTTAGTGCAGGTTTGTGATATGGCTAGCACACCCTGGGCTATAAACAGCGCTCCACTTGTAATCTAGGTTATAATTAGATTTCTGTAAAACTAAATTGAAACAAAAATAATGTTGCAGGGAGAAAATTAACAGTAATTGATTTATTACACAGGTCAACACTGATTTTATTGTTAACGATATTAGATTGAGTTTAGGGTAACTTTGTGTTGCTGATTTTGAATATGGCATCGTTTTTTTAAAATTAACTCTAATTTTAGATGCCCCATTGAAAAACATAAAAAATGCAACACATTTAATGATCAGGCAAACCCTACCCCCAAATCACATAGAAACGGTCTCAAATCATACATATACCTTGTATTCTGTACAATAACATAAAAACAAATTAATCTGATTCAGATAATCACACTTAATGCATAGAAAATGCTGTTTGTAGTCTTTTCTTTTATGTGGGTCATCAGAACCATCACGTTGGAGGCGTCAGCCGTAGTCTGACTTCATGTGTCTGTCCCATCTGCCTTCATACCTTTTCTCCATCACCTTTATATCCTGATAGAACCTCTCCTCTTGTTCCTAACTAAAAACACCAACATTTTCCGGTTATCTGTCTAAGTGGCTATTGAGAAAGTGTATATTAGTACCCAAAAAGTTAGCGAGATTGTTTTGCATAATTGTCTGCTTTGTGGTTAACCAAGAATTTTTGGACAACTAAGAAATAGTTGCACCAGGCAGCAGCTTCAACATCATTCATAAATATTGTGAAATTCAAATTGTTGAAGAGTTTATGAATTTGAGGACCATCAAAGACTCCTGCTTTTATTTTTCAAAACTTAGTCTAAGGAACAATGTACAAATGTATTTGAAGCAATCGCCCTCTCTGTCCAAGTGATATGGAGTTATGAAAGAATGTTTTATTTTCTCTTTTAACTAATGGCTCGTTAATGATGTTCACTGCACCTACAGTCATGTCTTCCCTTGAAGGCCATGTCACTTTTTTCAAATAATCTTTCTTTGCCCTACTATCCCACAGGCAGAAGAATAAGGGTACTTTGTGTATCCACCCTGCTGCCCAAGCAACAATGTTTTCTTTTATTTTAAATATTTTTTATTGAAGCCATAAACAAATACAACATAGAATAAAAAAAATGCGTCACAAATCAATGACAGATAAGAGGGTATACAATGCTATTACATAAGTATTATCAGGTCCACAAATTCAAAATATACCAACCTCAATACCATTATGAGATTCAAAAGAAGGAAATATAGGCAGTTATTATCAAAATGGTAGGGCAATATGTGGCTAGAGAAATGAAAGAGCAAAAAGATTAGCCTTGACCAGAACAATATGTAAAAGGAGTAGTATAAACCAATTTATCTAAAGCATTAGTAGGAGATTTGGACACTCTACAAGAAGACTTCAGTTTTGTAGTATAATATCATGGAAAAATAGTACTGGGCCCCACATTGTCATTGGAAATCAACCGTAGGATATCTATTTGGGTGAAATTAGAACAAGGGGGGGTTGGCTTAAAGATTGTTCGGGGAAGGGGAATGCAGCGGGCAAGAGCCGCTCGAAATAAGGTGAGGGGAAAGGTGGGGGGGGCGGAGCCAGTCAGGGTTTTAAACTAGTAAGTGCTTTCTGGCATCTGAGCTTTCAACATAAAGAAAAAAAAAAAGAAGAAAAAAAAGGGTTGTCTCCCATTTATACCACAAATTAAGGTGAAAAACTGAGAAATGTGTTGTTTTCTTTCACAATAGAAACACTAAAGCACTAAGAGAACATGGCATATATAAATTAAGCAAAAAGTAGTTCATATATATATATAGTTACATATAGACACACATGTAAAGTAATAGCCATCATTTAGGCTGCTTTCTCTTAAACATATAGATATGCAACATAGCCTGTCACCAATAAATATAGAGATAAAACAAGAAAACACACACATATAAACACAGGTACATTAAACTATACATTAGTAGTTCCACATAAGAGTACAAAATGCTCAGGAATTTAACTTATTAGAGTAAATGGGAGATATGGGGATATGTCGCTAGATCATATATCTAGTGTGAGATTGTATGGGCAGCATTGCGCTACTAAGTTTCCGGCAAGTATATGTAGGGATAAAGGGTATATCTTAATGCTAGGAAAGCCTGAATGTAAAGCCTTGAATCTAAGTAGGCTAGTAAACATCAAACCAAAGATATAACAGGGAACTTATGGTAGAATAACATAACAGCAAAAAACATAACGTTATATGTAGAGGATTAGGGACTTCAAAATATTGGGAACTAAAGTCTCTCTTGCACTGTGACATGTCCCACCGTTTAACCCAATGCCCACCACCTTGCGAGAGGAGTATCGCTCATGTCCAGCTTGTCGCCAGCAGTGCCATAATGGCTGTTTGACCTCAGGGGGAAAACCATCTAGAGGCCTCCTCGTCATGGCAGTTTGAAGAGCCTCGCTATTGTCAAACGGAGCCACAGTGAGCAGCTTTGACTCAGCACAAGATCTGTCAGGGAGAGGGGCAAGCTCCGGTATCAAAGCTCTTACAAGATCTGAACATGGCCCTGCTGGTGAGTCCGTTAGGTTTCCGCCAGTGCGTATAAACATCGAGGCTAGTAGAGTCCCATCTTCCCACTGCTGAGGGCTTGTCTCTTCTTCTTTTGCTGTAGTGGGCTGCAGGGAGCGTAGTTGGTTGCAGTATTCCGGTGATTCTGCTCCATGAGGCTCAGGCCGTCTTCTAGCTTCGCTGTGCGAGATCTCAGGGAATTGAGATATAGCGTAACTCACAGTTGGTGCGTCTATTATATATCCTACAGTGGTGTCCACAGCTTTACTGGCTAATGGAGCCTCTTGGTCTCGGTTCATAGCTGCACCCAGCACTGTGAAAAGTTCTCACTGATGAGCATCCAAAGCGGACATCATACTGTGTAACATAGCCACAATTTGCTCCTCCATATTGTAGTATACGGCTAAATCTCCAGTATGAGTAAGAGAGCGCAAATGTTCTTTAAGATGGTGGTTCTTCCTTTTCAGCTATTGTAGCAGGCCGAAAAAATTCTTATGTTGATGTGGTGTCTACCCTTATGTTTTCAGCTTCATTAAAGCGTTAGTTCTACCTCCAGAACTTAATGAAAAGCCAGACTTATTATATAAATCTTTAGTTTGCTCAAAATAGAAAGATATTTAGACAAACATCAGGAGCTCTAAACAGATGCATCTTGCTGCCTCTGCAGTTGGCTCCGCCCCCCCAAGCAACAATTTTACCATCTTTAGATCAAGATAAATGGTGCTCATAACAGCTGATCTTCTGCCAAGACCATTTTGATATTTTCATATTCTTCAAGTTTTGTTGCATCAGCAATTGAAAGTGATGCATAGTGGTTACTACTGTGCAATAAACACATTTCAATATGCAAAACAGTGTTACTGTCAGGTTCCTTACCTGCACTGGGTAAGGAAGACCTGGTCTCGGCAAGTGCTGAGGGTGCTGTGCTCCTTCTCAGCATCCCACGGGGAGAGAAGGTGAGATCCGTCTGACTCAGCCACGGCTGCAGCTCTCTAGGCATGTGTCGCCTAACTTTAAAGGCCATCAACTGAATAGAGTCCCTATAAAAACTCAACCAGCCCTTCATGCTACACTGATTTATTGCCCTATTCAGAGCATTCTTCTCTGGCTCCTGTGTATGTTCACCTTGTTCCTGAGACCCAGCATACTTGTCTTGATACCTGTGTATGCTCACCTTGCTCCTGAGACCAAGCATACTTGCCTTGATACCTGTGTAAGCTCACCTTGTTCTTGAGACCCAGCATACTTGCCTTGATACCTGTGTATGCTCACCTTGCTTCTGAGACCAAGCATGCATTTCTTGATACCTGTGTATGTTCAGCTTGCTCCTGAGACCAAGCATACTTACCTTGATACCTGTGTATGCCCACCTTACTCCTGAGACCAAGCATACTTACCTTGATACCTGCATATGCTCACTTGGTTCCTGAAAGACAAGCAGAATTACCTGATACGGGTGTATGCTCATCCTGTTCCTGAAGCTGTGTCTGCTGTACCTACCTGGTATCCCGCTGGGTATCCTGTGCCTGCTCAGAAACCTGTGTCTATTATACCAGTGACAGTCTCACCAACAGTATCTACTGGGTGTCCTGTGTCTGCTGAGAATCCTGTGTCTATTATACCAGTGACAGTCTCACCAACAGTATCCACTAGGGGTGTGCATCTTCACTGGTCTCACGATTCGATTACGATTATCCTGTCAATGATTTGATTCGATTCAGTGATGCATAACGATGCATCACGATTACTGCCCATGATTTTCATGAACTTGTTCTATTCTATATATATATATATATATATATATATATATATATATATATATAATGCTACTGCTTCATAATGAGTATAAGCATGTTTACCTGTGTATAAGGAGAGTACCAGCTGTATATACACATCACACCCTGCTACTGCTCCCTAATGAGTATAAGCATGTGTACCTGTGAATAAGGAGAGTGCCTGATGTATATAAACATCACACCCTGCTACTGCTCCCTAATGAGTATAAGCATGTGTACCTGTGTATAAGGAGAGTACCAGATGTATATGCACACACATACATACAGACACACATACATATAGTATACATACACATGCATATACATATATACATACATACATACAGATACATACACACACATACATACATGCATACACACACATACATACAAGCATATAGAGTACATATATAAATACACACATAAATATATATACATACATACATACAGACATACATATAGTATACATGCACATGCATATACATATATACATACAGATAAATACACACACATACATACAAGCATATAGAGTGCATATATAAATACACACATAAATATATATGCACACACATACATACAGACACACATACATATAGTATACATACACATACATATACATATATACATACAGATACATACATACAAGCATATAGAGTACATATATAAATACACACATAAATATATATGCATATGCACACACATACATACAGACACACATACATATAGTATACATACACATGTATATACATACAGATACATACAGATACATACACACACATACATACAAGCATATAGAGTACATATATAAATACACACATAAATATATACGCATACACACATATGCACACACATACATACAGACACACATATACAAAACACATTTCAGAAGTACATGTATTATTTGTGCAAAGAGGGTATACATAGTTCTAAACAGCCTGCATTTGCAGGGATTCCTGCTTCCTGTCTTCACTTCTATACAGGACTATAGAATGTGCAGGTCCTGCAGGAGCAAGTTGTTTATATAAAGAACATGACAATGATCTTATAAAAACAGAGGCTTGAAATGAATTGCCAAGTACCGCCCAACCCTCTCTACAGAAGCCTGCGTTTCTTCAAAGGAACAACTCGCTCTAGTAAAGGGTTTCACATCCTTTATTAACGTCACTCTGTTTAATACCTGCATATTTTTTCCTCATCTTCTGGCTAATGAATTCCCTGATTTCTACAATCTACTCTTACCCGGGGCCAGAGAGCAGACACTTTCATGATCGTTGTATACAAACTTGTTTCCTTGTGTTTTAGTCTGATTAAATAATGTTCTCCTTCCTGAATATATTTACCTCTATGTCCCTTAGTGCATTCTATAGGGAAAGAAACAAGCACAAGCCCATCTCAAGGTAGACGTTTGTACATTTTATTACACACACCGGTTCCAAACACTTACAGGATTAAAAAAATAACAAGCCTGTTTCCCACTCAGGGATCTAGGATAAGAAGTTTGAACGTCCAAATGTCAATCTCTTGTATCTCTCGATACACAACACCGGGTTGGATCCTGTGGTTAACGTATTCCAGGAAAGCCACCCAGAGTTCCCCCCAACGCGTTTCGTCCGCCCTGAACAGGCTTTTTCAAGAGGATAATTGATTATGACCGTACTTACCGAGCGTGTCATTAAATTGCTAGTCCTCCCTTTCCATTGGTTACAATGCTTCCAATCCAGTATAACAATCCAGACCGGCCTCAATAGAAGGGGCGTGATTTAGCATCATCATGGGGATATCCAATCAATGTCCGAAATCCCTGATACGTCATCGGCACTGAAACTGCGGCATCACATTTGTAAGATCATTATGGCAGTCGGACATCACGCTAACGATATACAAGGAGCTGAAGCCAACACCAACACAGATTTAACAGATAAAAAGCACATTCAATATAAAAGTCCAGAGTGTCAGGCATCAACAGACCTACTATAAAGCTATCAACAGACCTACTATAAAGCTATCATATTCATTGCATGTTTAAAACATAATTCATGATGGTAAAAACAGATCTTATAATTAATATTGGAGCAATGATACAGAAATATAAATAAACTTAATAAAACACAAAACAATTAATATCACAATATAATACATTATAAAAATACAACCATTAAAAATACAACCATTAAAAAAACCCTACGATACTATCCCTACCTAAAATATTTTATTTTATTTATTAGTCTTATATCATGAATGCCTGCAGGTCTAAGTCAATGTTTAACCCTTTTGGTGCCATGCAATCCAACATATGTATCCATTTCGTTTCACATTGTCTCAATTTGCTTAATCTTTGCTGTTCATTACCTACAGAGGATGGTATCATTTCTAATATTCTAACTGACAAATTCTTAGGGCTTTGGCCATGTATTATTTTAAAATGCTCTGAAACACTATGGTTCTCGTAGCCAATTTTAATATTCTCTATGTGTTTATATATGCAGCGCTTTACCTTCCTTTTGGTCCTGCCTACATAGATTTTATTGCACTCGCAGGTTAGGCAATATACCGCATACATGGACACACAGGAGGCTTTGTCCCTAATTTTAAACTCTTTGGTTTGGTCCCAATTATGGATAATGTCTCCTTTTTTAATTAGCCCACACATACAACAGTTTAATCGACCACACTTAAAGTTCCCCCTTTATTCACAACCCAGGCAGACAGTGTCCCTTTATTTTTCTTTCAATTCTAAGCTTAGAGGGGGCCAGAACATTCATAATATTTTTATTTCTCTTAAAAATAGTGACTGGATTTTCATCTAAATGTGCACCCAAGATGGGGTCTGATAACAAAATATTCCAATGTTTTTTAAAATGGATTTAATGGAAACCAGCCCCCAAATTGAATATAGTAATAAACTTAAGTCCTGCTCTCGTATTTCTAGTGAGAGACCTCTCTTTATTTAAAGGGACAGTACACTGTAAAATTGTTTATCCATTAATGTATTTTAAATTACTTGTTATACCAACTGCAGAGTATAAAATATTTGAGAAATTCCATTTTCATGCTTATTTGTGTATATGAAGTAGCTGATTTTGTGCTTTGAAACCACAGCCTATTACAATGGGTTGAACTTAAAAGGTGATATCAGATCTCCTTATGTTCTAAGTTGTGTAAACAGACTTGCTTCCTTATCTTTTATTTGGCTGGAACACCAAAGCTTAATACATAGAGAGAAACAATGGAAATGATCATTTTATTACTTAACTATCCTGCATCCCACTGAGAGTGTAATCTCTTCTGCTGGCTTGTGTGTACTTAGCCTATTCAATAGCCTATACTCCAGTATTAATTTGTTCAGAATAGGTGGCGATACCACAGGCTAAATCAGTTATTTCAAATGCTGAAATAGGAGTAAAAGGGCTACTTGTAACCAATTTAATACACTCTAGCAGGTTAAAAGGATCATTGGGAATAATTTAAAGAGGAGAACATTTTTGGGTGAACTGTCCCTTTAACAACAGCTCCTCTCTATTTCTTTTCCTACTATCGTTTTTTGCTTTCATGATTAAATCTTTGTCATGCCCTTTCTGTACCAACTTTTGTTCTAAAATATTGCCTTCTTTCTCAAAATCGTCCAGTACAGTACAATTTCTACGTATTCTTAGAAATTGTCCCAGTGGTATGTTATTTTTCCACTGGGGCAAATGTCCACTCTCTGCGTCCAAGAAACCATTACTATCAGTATTTTTTCTATCATTTTTTACTGCTGTTTTATTGGCTGTTGTATCCACATACAGGAACAGATCCAGACATTCCATCTGTTCTTTATTAATTTTCCCTGTGAATTCTAGGTTAAAGTTAGGCTTATTCATATGCCTAATGAATTCTAGGGCTTCCTTCTCTTCCCCTTTCCAGACCATAAGAATATCATCGATGTGTCTATTATACATCAATATATTCTTCTTAAAAGGGTTATTCTTCCACACATACCTCTCTTCAAACATTGCCATATACACATTGGCATAAGAGGGAGCCATGGACGTCCCCATGGCCGTACCTCGTATCTGTTGGTAAAACTTATCTTCAAACGAGAAGTAGTTGTGAGACTAAATGAATTTTATCCCGCTAGCCATGAACTGTATCTGGGTAGATGACAGATCACTAAATTCAATACAAAATTCCAAGAAAGACTCTATTCCCAGGGTATGTGGGATATTTGTGTACAGGGGTGTAAACATCACATGATATCCACCAGAGATCTTTATCTCAATTTAAGCCCTCAAATATTCTGATAGTTTCCGTGGTATCCTTTAAGTAGGACTTTATAAGTTAACACATGGTTGTAAAAAACCAATCCAAGTAGCAGGAAAGGTTACTCGTCAGAGAACCACCCTCGAGATGATAGGCCTCCCTGGTGGGTTCTGCATATCCTTATGCACCTTAGGAAGATGGTAAAATAAAGGTGCAGAGGAGCAAGAGGTTAAGATAAAGTTAGCCTCCTCAGTATTCAAAATACCATCTTCCTTCCCTTTGGATATAAGTATATTTAATTCCAAATTATATTGGGTTGTAGGGTGTTTCTCTAATTTTTTATAGGTTTTATTACAACTCAATAGTCTATATGCTTCTGACACATAAGCATCACGATCTTGAACTACAATCCCACCCCCCTTGTCTGCTTGCCTAATGACTATATTAGTATCCGATTTGAGTGTATCTAAAGCCTTTCTTTCCTGATGATTCAGATTGTCCCTGTACTTAAATTTACCCTTCCTGGATTGGGTTTTAAAATAATTTCTAAATTCCTCCTTCACTATCTCATTAAATACAGGGATGTAGTCACCCTGTGCAAAAATATGGTAAAATGAAGATGGACGTTTAAAATGGCTATGTTTAATAATATTATCATCATCTTCATGTAAACTCAAATCAAGGAGGTCCTTATTGGGCTGTGCTTTTTGTTGTGTCTCCTCTTGGAGGCTGACAAGTGTACTAAGGGCTTTATAGTCACTTTCACTTAGGCCAACTTGAGGGGGATTCTCCTTCTTATTGAAATCATTCTTAATGAAATAACGTTGTAATGTTAATTTACGAATATAATTCTGTAGATCTATGAATACTTCAAAACTGTTCGGTTGACTATGCAGAGCAAATTTTAGGCCTTTTCCTAATAGTTTGTACTCATAATCAGTAAGAGTCTGTTATGGTATAACCCGGATATCAAGGGTTAATACCTGATGAAAGATGCCCTCTAATACGGGATCAGCAACACACAAACCCAGTTAATTCCCCCCAAACACGAGACCAAGCTCCATCTTGAGGGTAAAACAGAATGTGTTTATTGAGGGCTATATGCCAAGTATTTATGCAGAACTCCCCTAGGAGACCAGATGGGGGGTTGGAAGAGTATAGTACATTAGATAGAGAGAAGACGCCCTTTTACAGGATACAATAGGATTACATTACTTAATCAAATAAACAATTAAACACAAGAAAACAATGGAGTCCTTTTTGGTACCTGGCAATCTGCACTCTGGAGGTGATTAAACAATGTGAACGCTTATCACAAACTTAATTACAGTAAACAATAGTTGATGCCAGGAAACCTGTCTTCAGAAAATAGTTTCTCAACAACTGAAACAAAGTTAACCCTTCCAGTACTGACAGAGGGGTCTGTCACACGGCTCCCTCCTGGTGGGACACTCCAGCAGACCCGGCTTGACCCTTTGGCGGGTCAACTTGGGGATGACCGGACTAGGAGGTGGTAGGAATGTCAGTTTGCCGGGACAATCCATCTGCATTCCCGTTTTGCTTACCGGGCCGGTAGCTGATGGTGAAGTTATAGGGTTGGAGGGCTAAACTCCACCGCAGCAATCTACCATTGTCTCCTGAGACCCGGTTAAGCCAGACTAAGGGATTGTGGTCCGTTATGAGAGAGAATTCCTGTACGTATAAATAAGGGTTCAAATTCTTCAGTGCCCAGACCAGGGCTAAACAGTCCTTCAAGTTTTTGTTTTCAGAGACGCTTCTTTCCAGTTCGAGACAAATCTCATCGGCTTCTTTACAAGTTTTTTGTACCTGCTCTTTATAGGTATCCACAAGCCCTTCATACTGATGTAAGTTGCCCTTGAGTTGCTGCACCTCACTATGAGCCAGCGTCAGCTTTTTCTCCAGTGTCGCTAAGTTTGTCTTTACTGTTTCATGTTCCACTCTGAAGCTGGTGTTTTCTGCGGTCTGTCGGTGCAGCTTGTCTAGCAGAGATTCCCATTCTAAACGCACTTTTTCCTCTGCGCTCCTCTTCTCTCCCGCTAGCACTGTTACGTGATTGTTTAACGTGACCATTTCATCCTCTAATTGACTCTTCTCCTTCATCACCGTGTTGTAACGGGACTTCCATGAATCAATAGCGGATAAAGATTTACTGAGCTCAGCATCCTGGGGCTTAGCAGCAGGTGGGTCGGTCTCGGTGGCACAGATCTGGGCATGGGTAGTCACAGGGTTAACATCGGCGGGACCCATGGGAGTGTAGGCAGAAACAAGTGGGGCCAAGTCATTTCCAAGGAGAATATCAGCTGGTAAGTCCTTCATGACCCCCACATTCACATATCTAGAGCCCACTCCCCAATCCAAATGTACCGAGGCAACAGGTAGGTGGAACACAGCGCCCCCTGCTACCCTCACAGCCACAGTGTCTCTGGTGTGCTGGTTCTTAGACACCAAGTACTTTTGGAGCAAGGTCATGGTAGCACCAGTATCCCGTAGACCACTGACCTCCTTCCCATTCACTTTAACTAGTTGCCGGTGCTGTTGCTGGTTATCCCGGTGGGCAGCTTGCACGGGGTCTGCTTCATGTAGGATGCCCCAGCATTCTTCCTCCTCTACGCAGTGGGCAGCAGGCTGAGGGTTACGTGGGTTTCCGCCGGCGGGTCTCCTCCAGGACTGTGCTTGGTTCGCTGTGTTTAGGGGACACTCTGGTCTTTTGTGCCCTAGTTGCTTACATCCAAAGCACCGAATAAGCTGTGAGTAGTCCCGTGAGTTGAACTGAGCTGTCTGAGGATAGTTTGTGGCTGGAGGCGGTGTGGCAGAGCGGTGCGCCGGGGGTTGGTAACTGGGAGCTGCTGGGGTGACTGGGGGTCTGTACTCCACTCTGGCAGGGATCTTAGTGGTAGCAGTGTCCAGTTTGTGGGCAGCCGTATACTCATCTGCCAGGCGAGCAGCTTCATGCAGGGTAGAGGGTTCACGGTCTCGAACCCACTCTCTAACTCCTGCGGATAACTTGTCGAAGCAATGTTCCAACAGGAATATCTGCAGCACCTCTTCCCCGGATACGGCTTGGCACCCCGCCATCCAGTGAGCTGCTGTGCAGTGCACCTTACATGCCCACTCGACGTAGGAATCTCAAGCTAGTTTAACAGTGTCTCTGAACCGTCTCCAGTATGCCTCCGGTGTAATCGCATACCTGGAGAGCAGAGCCTCTTTTACAGCATTATAATCCTCGACTTCCTCATCTGGAATGGCCCGAAAAGCCTCGCTGGCCCGGCCGGATAATTTTCCGGATAATATCGTGACCCAGTCCTCTGCAGGTACCTTGTGTAGTGCACATTGCCTCTCAAAGTCTGCAAGGTACCCATCAATCTCTCCTTCTGTTTCAATGAACTTTTAAAAGCTGCAAAATGTACTTTTCTCTTTTCCACTGGGGGTTGCTGTGACTTGGGCTGCTGCAGCGCTGCTTTGGCGAAGTAGATTGGCCTCTAGAGCGGCTATGACCCGGTCGATAATTTCTGTAGTCGGGTTGGGGCCATAATGTGCCAGTCTTATTTTAACCGCCCGGTCAAAGCTTGCTTCTTTGGGGGTTCTGTCTGATATGCTGGGCCCATTGGTTCCTTCGGTCCCTGGTACTCCGTCCATCTCAGTCAGTATTGTAATAATCTCCCTCTTCCCGAGGTTACTGGCTTGTTGGCCCCATTGTTCTAGCAGGTCTTTAAGGGTAGCTCTTTTCAGCCTTTCATAAGGTACTCCCATTAGGTCTGGATGTGTAGTTGCTCTTCTGGGCGATGAGGACCATCCCGTCGCTTGCCACCAGTTGTTATGGTATAACCCGGATATCAAGGGTTAATACCTGATGAAAGATGCCCTGAATACAGGATCAGCAACACACGAACCCAACTAATTCCCCCCAAACACGAGACCAAGCTCCATCTTGAGGGTAAAACAGAATGTGTTTATTGAGGGCTATATGCCAAGTATTTATGCAGAACTCCCCTAGGAGACCAGATGGGGGGTTGGAAGAGTATAGTACATTAGATAGAGGGAAGACACCCTTTTACAGGACACAATAGCATTACATTACTTAATCAAATAAACAATTAAACACAAGAAAACAATGGAGTCCTTTTTGGCACCTGGCAGTCTGCACTCTGGAGGTGATTAAACAATGTGAACGCTTATCACAAACTTAATTACAGTAAACAATAGCTGATGCCAGGAAACCTGTCTCAGAAAATAGTTTCTCAAAACTGAAACAAAGTTAACCCTTCCAGTACTGACAGAGGGGTCTGTCACAGAGTCATTTTAGATAAGTTAAATACATCTTTCTTCTGCTCCTCTAATATCTGCATCTTGTTTTACATTCCCTGACTCATATCCCTGCCCTGCATCCTCTTCTTGTTCCCACCTTCTTTTTGTACCCTGCCTCCTCTCCTCTCTCTTTTCTAAGGCTGTTGTTCTAACTGCTGATTCCACTGCCTTCTTCCCTCCCTCCCCCTCTCTTCCTGATAATAATGATTGTACTGAACTTTTTGGAGCCAAGTTTGTTGAGGCTTCTCCCTCCATAAAAAAGAGGAGGAGGGGGGAGGAATAGGAGGAATGCTGGTTACTATGTAGATGATCAGACTGTCTATTCCCATTTTGTTCCCTATTCCTATGGTTGTTAAATTGATTACTCCTGTCTTTATTATGATGATGTTGAAATTTAGGCTTAGCGCCTTGTTCATTCCACCTAAGGGCGTTTAAGATGTAATACCTATTATGCACACGGGTATTTTGACTATTTTTATGTCCAATCGCAATCAGAATCATGTCTGACCTGATTTCCTGTGCGATACTCCTTATTGGAGTTGATACCTGTTCCCTCCCCATAGCCTCCACTGTTTTCTTCCCCTTTCCGGGTGCCTGAGTTTTATTTTGTGTCCTACCTGTTGTTGCTGTTTTATAGTTATCTTTATGCACTCTTGTGTTCCGTGTATAAACTCTATCATTCTTGTAATCATCCTTATCTTGTCTTAATTTAGAAGTTTTATGCATAACTAGTTCTTTTTCTAATACATCAATTCTGGACAAAATATCACTGTCAATTTGCCTTCCATTTTTCAACATCTTAAGTGGTTTCACCCTTAAGGGTTAATTCCTCAATATCTACTTGATTTTATCAAGTTTACACTCTCTGTACTTAACCAGGATCTTTATCAGGGTCATAGAGATAGACGCAGTGTATTATCCCACTTAGTAGAAATTCTGTTTCATCTAGGTCAAAGGCTGGATATTTCATAATCCTATAGACCTCTCAGTATGATATTGTGTAATATATAATTATCAAGTAGGATAAGGTCCTGCCACTCTTTGACATCTTGTGTTAATAGCTTTTCAAGCTGTCTGAATAAGAAGTGTGGATCCTCATCAGTGCTAGGAGCATTATTCAATAAATTGACCTTTCTTCTTATTATTATTCTTTGTCTATTCTTAATTTATCCTGCTCCTGTATCTACTTTTTGTGTCCCCTCACACCCCTTGTCCATAATGCAGCTGTCCTACGCAACACAATACAAAAAACAAACTCAAAACAAAGTATTAACAGCGCAAAATAAGTAGGAGAGATGGGGCAGGGCTAAATATTCAGTAAAAATATTCAGGAAGAATAACCCTTTTAAGAAGAATATATTGATGTATCATAGATACATCGATGATATCCTTATGGTCTGGAAAGGGGAAGAGAAGGAAGCCCTTGAATTCATTAGGCATATGAATAAGAATAACTTTAACCTAGAATTCACAGGGAAAATTAATAAAGAACAGATGGAATTTCTGTATCTGCTCCTGTATGTGGATACAACAGCCAATAAAACAGCAGTAAAAAATATAGAAAAAATACTGATAGTAATGGTTTCCTGAACACAGAGAGTGGACTTTTGCCCCAGTGGAAAAATAACATACCACTGGGACAATTTCTAAGAATACGTAGAAATTGTACTGTACTGGAAGATTTTGAGAAAGAAACCAATATTCTAGAACAAAAGTTGATACAGAAAGGGTATGACAAAGATTTAATCATGAAAGCAAAAAACGATAGTAGGAAAATAAGTAGAGAGGAGCTGTTGTTAAATAAAGAGAGGTCTCTAACTAGAAATACGAGAGCAGGAGTTAAGTTTATTGCTACATTCAATTTGGGGGCTGGTTTCATTAAATCCACTTTAAAAAAAAATTTGGAATATTTTCTTATCAGACCCCATCTTGGATCCACATTTAGATGAAAATCCAGTCACTATTTTTAAGAGAAATAAAAAATATTAAGAATATTCTGGCCCCCTTTAAGCTTAGAAACCGAAAAGACAAATAAAGGGACACTGTCTGCCTGGGTTGTGAATAAAGGGAGAACCTTTAAGTGTGGTCGATTAAACTGTTGTATATGTGGGCTTATTAAAAAAGGAGACATTATCCATAATTGGGACCAAACCAAAGAGTTTAAAATTACAGACATAGGCATCTAGTTATCAAGCCGTCAACCTCAAATATGCTGGAATTCCGCAGCATATTTGTGGTGAGGCTGATTCGCCTTACTTATCAAGCCCTACACACTGGCAAAAGTAGAATTTAGTGACGTAAGCTTCGATCCACCGGACTCAGTCCGATACAGATCGATTCTTACGTCACTCCAGATGTTCCGCACACAAGTTCGGCACAATCTGACTACTTTTGCTAGTTATCAAAAAACTAGCAGGTACGCTCGGCACTTTTCCGGCCCAGCGTACCTGGTTTTCAAACCGCCACCCTGGAGGTGGCGGATCCCATAGGAATCAGGGGGAGTCTGACCATAGCGAAAGTTCATGTTTGCTACTGCCCGACATCCCATTGATTCCTATGGGAGCTGTCTACACCCTAACATGTACCCCGAGTCTAAATACCCCTAAACTGCCCCCTACACCGCCGCAACTAAATAAATGTATTACCCCCTAAACCGCTGCTCCCGGAGCCCACTGCCACCCTAATAAACTGATTAACCCCTAAACTGCAGCTCCTGGACACCGCCGCCACTCTAATAAATATGTTAACCCCTAAACCGCCGCTCCCGGACCCCGCCGCCACCTACAAATACCTATTAACCCCTATCCTGCCCCCCTACACCGCCGCCACCTATAATACATTTATTAACCCCTATCCTGCCCCCCCTACACCGCCGCCACTCTAATAAACTGATTAACCCCTAAACCTAATTCTAACCCTAACCCTAACACCCCCTAACTTAAATATTAAAATTAATCCTATTAAAAACTAAATACTTACCTTTAAAATAAACCCTAATATAGCTACAATATAAATAATAATTATATTGTAGCTATTTTAGGATTTTATTTTTATTTTACAGGCAACTTTCAATTTATTTTAACTAGGTACAATAGCTATTAAAAGTTATTAACTATTTAATAGGCTACCGAGTTAAAATAAAGACAAATTTACCTGTAAAATAAAAACTAACCTAAGTTACCAATTTCACCTAACACTACACCTATACTTAAATAAATTATTCCTATTTAAAACTAAATACTTACCTGTAAAATAAACCCTAAGATAGCTACAATGTAATTAATAATTACATTGTAGCTATTTTAGGATTTATATTTATTTTACAGGTAACTTTGTATTTATTTTAGCTAGTTAGAATAGTTATTAAATAGTTATTAACTATTTAATAACTACCCTAGCTAAAAGAAATACAAAATTACCTGTAAAATAAATTCCTGACCTAAGTTACAATTAAACCTAACACTACACTAATCATTACATTAATTAAATAAATTACCTACAAATAACTACAATTAAATACAATTAAATAAACAACTAAAGTACAAAAATAAAAAAACTAAGTTACAAACATTTAAAAAATATTACAACAATTTTAAGCTACTTACACCTAATCTAAGCCCCCTAATAAAATAACAAAGCCCCCCAAAATAAAAAAATGCCCTACCCTATTCTACATTAAAAAGTTACCAGCTCTATTACCTTACCAGCCCTTAAAAGGGCCTTTTGCGGGGCATGCCCCAAAGAAAACAGCTCTTTTGCCTGTAAAATAAAAATACAACCCCTCCCCAACATTAAAACCCACCACCTACACACCCCTACTCTAACCCAAACCCCCCCTTAAATAAACCTAACACTACCCCCCTGAAGATCATCCTACCTTTAGCCGTCTTCAGCCAGCCGACCACCGATGGAACAGAAGAGGACATCCGCAGCGGCTGAAGTCATCATCCAAGGGGCGCTGAAGAAGTCCTCCATCCGATTGAAGTCATCATCCAGGCGGCGTCTTCAATCTTCATCCATCCAGAGTGGAGCGGAGCCATCTTCAGACGAGCCGATGTGGAGCCATCCTCTTCTACCGCCGGACTAACGACGAATGATGGTTCCTTTAAGTGACGTCATCCAAGATGGCATCCCTTGAATTCCGACTGGCTAATAGGATTCTATCAGCCAATCGGAATTAAGGTAGGAAAAATCTGATTGGCTGATTTGTCCAATCAGCCAATCAGATTGAGCTCGCATTCTATTGGCTGATCGGAACAGCCAATAGAATGCAAGCTCAATCTGATTGGCTGATTAAATCAGCCAATCAGATTTTTCCTACCTTAATTCCGATTGGCTGATAGAATCCTATCAGCCAATTGGAATTTGAGGGACGCCATCTTGGATGATGTCACTTAAAGGAACCGTCATTCGTCGTTAGTCCGTCGGTAGAAGAGGATGGCTCCGCGTCGGCTCGTCTGAAGATGGCTCCGCTCCGGATGGATGAAGATTGAAGATGCCGCCTGGATGATGACTTCAATCGGATGGAAGACTTCTTCAGAGCCCCTTGGATGATGACTTCGGCCACTGCGGATGTCCTCTTCTGTTCCATCGGTGGTCGGCTGGCTGAAGACGGCTAAAGGTAGGATGATCTTCAGGGGGTAGTGTTAGGTTTATTTAAGGGGGGTTTGGGTTAGAGTAGGGGTGTGTGGGTGGTGGGTTTTAATGTTGGGGGGGTTGTATTTTTATTTTACAGGCAAAAGAGCTGTTTTCTTTGGGGCATGCCCCGCAAAAGGCCCTTTTAAGGGCTGGTAAGGTAATAGAGCTGGTAACTTTTTAATGTAGAATAGGGTAGGGCATTTTTTTTATTTTGGGGGGCTTTGTTATTTTATTAGGGGTCTTAGATTAGGTGTAAGTAGCTTAAAATTGTTGTAATATTTTTGAAATGTTTGTGACTTAGTTTTTTTTATTTTTTGTACTTTAGTTAGTTTATTTAATTGTATTTAATTGTAGTTATTTGTAGGTAATTAATTTAATTAATTTAATGATAGTGTAGTGTAAGGTTTAATTGTAACTTAGGTTAGGATTTATTTTACAGGTAATTTTGTATTTCTTTTAGCTAGGTAGTCATTAAATAGTTAATAACTATTTAATAACTATTCTAACTAGCTAAAATAAATACAAAGTTACCTGTAAAATAAATATAAATCCTAAAATAGCTACAATGTAATTATTAATTACATTTTAGCTATCTTAGGGTTTATTTTACAGGTAAGTATTTAGTTTTAAAAAGGAATAATTTATTTAAGTATAGTGTAGTGTTAGGTGTAATGTAACTTAGGTTAGTTTTTATTTTACAGGTAAATTTGACTTTATTTTAACTAGGTAGCTAATAAATAGTTAATAACTATTTAATAGCTATTGTACCTAGTTAAAATAAATTGAAAGTTGCCTGTAAAATAAAAATAAATCCTAAGATAGCTACAATATAATTATTATTTATATTGTAGCTATATTAGGGTTTATTTTAAAGGTAAGTATTTAGTTTTTAATAGGATTAATTTAGTTAATAAGAGTTATAATATTTAGATGTATTTAATTAATATTTAAGTTAGGGGGGTTAGGGTTAGACTTAGGTTTAGGGGTTAATAATTTTATTATAGTGGAGGCGGTGTAGGGGGGCAGATTAGGGGTTAATAAGTTTAATATAGGTGGCGGCGGGGTCCGGGAGCGGCGGTTTAGGGGTTAAACAATTTATTTAGTTGTGGCGGGGTCCGTTATCGGCAGGATAGGGGTTAATAAATTTATTATAGGTGGCGGCGGTATAGGGGGGCAGGATAGGGGTTAATAGGTATAATGTAGGTGGCGGCGGGGTCCGGGAGCGGCGGTTTAGGGGTTAATAACTTTATTTAGTCGCGGGGGGCTCCGGGGGTGCCGGTATAGGGGGGTAGAACAGTGTAGTTTAGTATGGGTGCTTAGTGACAGCTTGTCAATAAAGCTGTCAAAAAGCCGAAGAGCAGTTAGATCAGATGAGTGATAGCTATCACAGTCCGCTGCTCATCGCCCCATACTTGGTGCATGGCTTTTTGACAGCTTTATTGATAACTTTGGCGAGATTATTCAGGTCCGCAGTGGCAATGGTAGGCGAGCTTAGGCGGGCGTATTGGGGCCGGCGATGGCAGGTAAGTAGACACGTTGATAACTAGAGGCCATAGCCTCCTGTGTGTCCATGTATGCGTTATATTGCCTAAAATGCGAGTGCAATAAAATCTATGTAGGCAGGACCAAAAGGAAGGTAAAGCGCCGCATATATGAACACATAGAGAATATTAAAATAGGCTACAAGAACCATAGTGTTTCAGAGCATTTTAAAATAATTCATGGCCAAAGTCCTAAGAATTTGTCAGTTAGAATATTAGAAATGATACCATCCTCTGTAGGTAATGAACAGCAAAGATTAATGAAATTGAGACAATGTGAAATGAAATGGATACATATCTTGGATTGCATGGCACCAAAAGGGTTAAACATTGACTTAGACCTGCAGGCATTCATGATATAAGACTAATAAATAAAATAAAATATTTTAGGTAGGGATAGTATTGTAGTTTTTTTTTTAATGGTTGTATTTTTATAATGAATAATGTATTATATTGTGTTATTAATTGTTTTGTGTTTTTTTAAGTTTATTTATATTTCTGTATCATTGCTCCAATATTAATTATAATATCTGTTTTTTACCATCATGAATTATGTTTTAACATGCAATGAATATGATAGCTTTATAGTAGGTCTGTTGATGCCTGACACTCTGGACTTTTATATTGAATGTGCTTTTATCTGTTAAATCTGTGTTGGTGTTAGATTCAGCTCCTTGTATATTGTTAGCGTGATGTCCAACTGCCATAATGATCTTACAAATGTGATGCCACAGTTTCAGTGCCGATGACGTATCGGGGATTTCGGACATTGATTGGATATCCGCATGATGATGCTAAATCACGCCCCTTCTATTGAGGCCGGTCCGGATTGTTATATCGGATTGGCCGCATTGTAACCAATGGAAAGGGAGGACTAGCAATTTAAGGACACGCTCGGTAAGTACGGGCATAACCAATTATCCTCTTGAAAAAGTCTGTTTAGGGCGGACGAAACGCGTTGGGGGCAGAGCTCTGGGTGGCTCTCCTGGAATACGTTAACCACAGGATCCAACCCGGTGTTGTGTATCGAGAGATACAAGAGATTGACATTTGGACGTTCAAACTTCTTATCCTACATCCCTGAGTGGGAGACAGGCTTGTTATTTTTTTAATCCTGTAAAGTTTTTGTAACCGTGTGTGTGTGTAATAAAATGTACAAATGTCTACCTTGATATGGGCTTGTGCTTGTTTTTTTCCCTATAGAATTGCCGCATAGAGAGTGTAGGTAACACACCTCTGAAAGCAGCTGCAGCCCATGGATCAAGCACTAGGAATTTCCAGGAAACATTTGAATATACGCAGTTACTTTTGGACATTACTGGACTCCTTTTAACATCTTCACCCTTCGTGGTGAGTTTGTGGAAGTGGTAATTTCATCTTCTTTGTTTGTCTGTATTTGTTTATGGGAGAAATTATACTGTGATACACCAATTTTTTACAATCTTTTTTTGTATTCCAAATTACTGAATATTTAGCCCTGCCCCACCCCCACCCCTACTTATTTTGCGCTGTTAATACTTTGTTTTGAGTATGTCCCTTAGTGATCTTACTACCGGTTAGGAGCGACTCGCTTTGTGTAAAAAGAGCGACTCAACTTTTTTAAAGAGCAGAAGAGCACAGAAGCTGAAGTGCTATTGTAAGCACTGCTGGAATTTGTCATAAGATCATTGTCATGTTCTTTATATAAGCAACTTGCTCCTGCAGGACCTGCACATTCTATATTATATATTTACCCTGCCTGCTGACTGTCAGAGTTGGACGTAATTCACAAAGGCTGCAAACATTTGCTGTATATGAGGGCTTCTTCTCCCACTCTGCCCTCAAGACACTCAGTTCACTTCTCCCCACTACCGCAACGCCCCCACTGGCCGCTATTAAAATGACAACAAAAAAACTTTAGCCATGCTGCGGTCGGCTTGCCCGCATCCACCACTTTGCATCTTTCCTTGCCTCTGGTGTCGGTCTGGAGGAGGGGTCACGTGACATTGCGTGAATCGATTTGGCTCTTCACTGCATCGATGCAGCATCGTTAAAGGCTGCATCGTGATGCATCGTTGTGCCGATTATTTTCAACACCCCTAGTATCCACTGGGTGTCCTGTGTCTGCTGAGAAACCTGTGTCTATTATACCAGTGACAGTCTCGCCAACAGTATCCACTGGGTGTCCTGTGTCTGCTGAGAAACCTGTGTCTATTATACCAGTGACAGTCTCACCAACAGTAACCACTGGGTGTCCTGTGTCTGCTGAGAAACCTGTGTCTATTATACCAGTGACAGTCTCACCAACAGTAACCACTGGGTGTCCTGTGTCTGCTGAGAAACCTGTGTCTATTATACCAGTGACAGTCTCGCCAACAGTATCCACTGGGTGTCCTGTGTCTGCTGAGAAACCTGTGTCTATTATACCAGTGACAGTCTCACCAACAGTAACCACTGGGTGTCCTGTGTCTGCTGAGAAACCTGTGTCTATTATACCAGTGACAGTCTCACCAACAGTAACCACTGGGTGTCCTGTGTCTGCTGAGAAACCTGTGTCTATTATACCAGTGACAGTCTCACCAACAGTACCCACTGGGTATCCTGTGTCTGCTGAGAAACCTGTGTCTATTATACCAGTGACAGTCTCACCAACAGTAACCACTGGGTGTCCTGTGTCTGCTGAGAAACCTGTGTCTATTATACCAGTGACAGTCTCGCCAACAGTATCCACTGGGTGTCCTGTGTCTGCTGAGAAACCTGTGTCTATTATACCAGTGACAGTCTCGCCAACAGTAACCACTGGGTGTCCTGTGTCTGCTGAGAAACCTGTGTCTATTATACCAGTGTCAGCCTTCCTAAGATAAGCTGTGCCTGCTATACCTAATAGGTATTCTGTTCCTTTCCCTATTCTCATCAAACACCAGTGTATTGTGGATATTTGTTTTCTGCTTAAGACTTTTAGTGATTTTTATCAAGTCATTCTATATTTTCAAACTACACTACTTGCTGTTCTTTTTCTTTGCAATCAAAAGAAAGCTTTCATTTGTTCTGTTTATCTGTATCTGTTCCCACATACACTCGCTCCCTCACAGTTACAGAGTAAAAAGACACACCAAACCCTGCTGCATATGTCAGCAGCCACAGGTCGTATTGGGGTAAAATCATAATTTGTATCCATTATCTCAAAAACTATAGCCAATTCGGCAAAACTGATGCCATTTTGGATTCAGCATCCAGAAAATATCCTAAATTTGTTCAAACACCATTGGCAACTAAAAAAAAAAACGGCCAGATTATGAGTTTTTCATTATGAGCTGTGCGGTGCTAACGAGCAGTTTTTTCTCACAGCTCACTTACCTGCAGCTCTGGTATTATGGGTTTTTACAAACCCGGCATTAAAAGGCAAGAAGTTAGTGTAGAGCAAAATTGAGCTCCATACCGCACTCCAATACCAGCGCTGCTTAAGTCAGCGGTGAGCTGGTCGTACGTGCTCGTGCACGATTTCCCAATAGACATCAATGGGGAGAGCTGGCTGAAAAAAAGCCTAAGACCTGCAATAAAGCAGTGTAAAGCTCAGTAACGCAGCCCCATTGATTCCTATGGGGAAACACATTTTATGTTTACACCTAACACCCTAACATGAACCCTGAGTCTAAATATCCCTAATTTTACACTTATTAACCCCTAATCTTCCACCATGACATCGCTGACACCTACATTATACTTATTAACCCCTAAACTGCCGCCCTGGACACCGCCGCCACCTACATTATACTTATTAACCCCTAATCTGCTGCCCCCAACATTGCCACAACCTACCTACACTTATTAACCCCTAATCTGCTGCTCCCAACGTTGCCGCAACCTACCTACACTTATTAACCCCTAATCTGCCGCCCCCAACGTCGCCGCCACTATATTAAATGTATTGACCCCTAAATCTAAGTCTAACCCTAACCCTAACACCCCCTAACTTAAATATAATTTAAATAAATCTAAATAAAATTACTATCATTAACTAAATTATTCCTATTTAAAACTAAATACTTACCTATAAAATAAACCCTAAGCTAGCTACAATATAACTAATAGTTACATTGTAGCTAGCTTAGGGTTTATTTCTATTTTACAGGCAAGTTTGTATTTATTTTAACTAGGTACAATAGTTATTAAATAGTTATTAACTATTTAATAACTACATAGCTAAAATAAATACAAATGTACCTGTAAAATAAAACCTAACCTATGTTACAATAACACCTAACACTACACTAATTACATGAAATTACATGATAATAAAAATTACATGATAATGAAAATAATGAAAGTGCATTGGAAAGATTTCTTTTTTAGTATGCAAGATTAAATATATATTTTTAGTTAATAATACTCAACAAAATCTCCTCAAATGGAATGTTCATATGCATATCATTGATATATATCATGAATTGTTATATGTTAGAGGAAAATACTATTACTAACTAACTAACTAACTAACAATTGAAATAACATAAATAAAATGAAATAAACTCACTTGGACTTGACATCCAAAATCTTTTAAACTGTACCAGGGCTTTTACATTATTTGTTGAGGTTGAAAGTTAAATAGACTGCCTTAAGAAATATTTTCAACTGCTTGTTATGAAGTATAGATACAAATATTTTATACTTCTTCCTTCAAACAAAATGTGAAGAAGAGGACTTATTTTAATGAAAACTGCGCCTAGATTCATCAGAGAAATATTATATTTTAAATGTTTCATATACATTTTTCAACCATCTTTCCAGCTTCTAGCCATAGAGAATTAGACTAAAAAATCATCGTATCAAGGAGACAGTTTCTGTTAACCTATTTATCTAATAATTGTCATTTGAAAGTCTTCCCAGCTGCTATTTAGATTGTAAGATCCTCAGAGATTCTTCACTATTTGTTCTTCCCAAGATAAAATGTATTTATATCCTTTGTGTTTTAGCTGTCCCAAATTCCTGGGTACTTGGTGCGGGGGGGGGGGGGGGATATTCAAAAAAAGATATGTACATACAAAATGCCAGGAGCCATATTGTGTGTTATAGGTACATTCTTGTTCTTGAGATAAATAAACAGTGTTACAGTTATAAACACTACCCAGTCCATTCAGTATCCAGCAGTATCCCCCCCTCCGCTCAGAATATGAACATCTGTCATGGAGCTTTTGGGAAATAAAAAAATAATATGCTTAGCAACCAATGATTTTGTGCACATAGCCCTAGATAATACCTCTATCTTCATTGTTTTACTCAATTTGCTTATTATCCACATGGTGGGATGTATGGATGTCAATGCATTATTCACACAAATCTATAAATTGTGTATAGTATATGTAGTCACACACATACAATATAACGGCTGAACATACAAATAACATAATTTATGCTTACCTGATGAATTCCTTTCATTCATAGTAGTAAGAGTCCATGAGCCCTAAGTGTGGGTTTCAACTCATGGCCACTAGAAGGAGGCAAAGGTACCCAAAACACAGAGCTTAAAACCCTCCTACTTCCCTGCATATCTCAGTCTTACATATAGCTAAACAGATGAGAATAAAGAAACAGAAAGGCAGGAAAGGCAAAGCAGGGTATGAGGAGGAGAAATAAACTGCAGTAAAAATATGCACGCAATTACTGGGCAGGTCTCATGGACTCTCACCACCATGAAAGAAAAGGAATTATCAAGTAAGGATAAGTTATGTTTGCATTTATTAGGTGGAAAGAGTCCATGAGACTTGACCGGAGTGATCTGATATGCAAGCTGTAGAGTCCACAAAAAATGGGTGGGACAAAAATAATAAGGCAGTTCCTGTTTGCTAGCCACTACAACCTTTAGGACTTTTTGCCAATAAAAATTGCTGCTTTGCAGATCTGCTTCACAGAAGCTTTGTTCTTAAAGGCCCAAGAAATATAGACTGATCTGATGGAATGGGCTGTAATAAGTTTAGGGGGCTACTTACCCGCCTGTGATTTACCTGTTTTAGCTAAGAAGCTAAGGAGACAGCTTTACCCTTCTGTCCCTTATGAGGACAAATAAATAAATATTTTGTAGCTTGTAAGTAAAAGTGTAAAGCTCTAACTACATTTAGAGTTTTTAAGATTTGGACATAAGGAAGGAACAACAAGCTCCTGTTTTATGTTCTCAGATGACACTACCTTTGGAAGTAAACAATTACGTTCTCAATACAGCCTTATCCTGGTGAAACATAAGGTAAGGAGATTCACAAGAGTAAGGGGACATTTCTGACACTCTTCTAGCTGAATAAATAACTAAAAGAAATAATAACTGAAGTTGAATGTCAGTGTTATTTAATGGCTTAAAAGGGGGAGCTTGTAAAACAGGTTAGAACCAAATTTAAATTCCACGGAGGGAAAATTGTTTTTTTTTTACAGGTCTAATTCTAACTATAACCTGAACAAAAGCTTGAACAACTTGAAGCTTGGCTGTTTTAATTTGATACAAAACAGAAAGAGCTGAGATCTGACAAATTAATGTACTGGCTGACAATTCCTTATAAAGGCCATCCTGCAGGAACTGTAAAAGTATATAAGGAATTCTAAAAAAACCTTTTACGTTTACACCAAGAAAGAACAATTTTCCAAGTCTTATGATAAATTTTCCTAGTGACTGGGTTCCTAGCCTGAACCAGGGTGTCTACCACAGCATCAGAAAAACCAAGATCAAAATCAAGCATTCAATCTACACACCTTCAAATTTAGAGTTTGTAGATCTTGGTAAAATAAAGGACTTTGAGATAAGAGATCCTGATGCTGCAGAGTAGTGATGTCGCGAACTGTTCGCCGGAGAACAGTTCATGGCGATCTTAGCTTGTTCGCGTTCGCTGCGGCGGGCGAACATATGCGATGTTCAATCCGCCCCCTATTAGTCATCATTGATGAAACTTTGACCCGGTGTCTCACAGTCTGATGACACATTTCAGCCAATCAGCAGCAGACACTTCCTCCCAGACCCTCCCAGCTACTGGGCAGCAGCCATTTTAGAGTCATAGCGATCCTGCTGTCTTAGTGAGAGGAGGTTTAGTGCTGCTGCTGTTGATATTATAGGGAAATAGATAGCTAGGCTAGTGTATTTAGTGTCCACTACAGTCCTGAAGGACTCATCTAGTCTCTGCTGTAAGGACAGCACCACAAAAAGCCCTTTTTAGGGCTAGAACTTCAGCCCAAAAAGCCCTTTTTAGGGCTAGAACTTCAGTCGTTTTTTTTTGTTTTTTTTGGTAATTTTATTTGCATTTGTCTGCCTGTTAGCCTGTGGCTCACAGCATATACTGTGATTAATTCTTCTGTGCCACCACTTATATCTGCTTAATATTAGTGTAAATTTTAAAAAAAAACTTTTACCTCATTTTGCTAGTGTAATCTAATTTCATTTTCCATCAGGCCTGTGTGTCAGGCCCACAGCATATACTGTGATTAATAGCTCTGTTTTCCACCACTTATATCTGGTGTAAAATCAGTGTAAATATTTTTTCAAAAAAACTTTTTTGGAACATCAGTCTGCTAGTGTAATCTAATTGCAGTTGCCTGCCTGCCAGCGTGTGTGCCAGGCCCACTTGCCAACTAGTGCCACCACTCATATTTGTTGTAACAGTAGTGTAAATATTTAAAAAAAAACTTTTTTGACTGTGAAACATCAGTCTGCTAGTGTAATCTAATTGCAGTTGCCTGCCTGCCAGCGTGTGTGCCAGGCCCACTTGCCAACTAGTGCCACCACTCATATTTGTTGTAACAGTAGTGTAAATATTTAAAAAAAAACTTTTTTGACTGTGAAACATCAGTCTGCTAGTGTAATCTAATTGCAGTTGCCTGCCTGCCAGCGTGTGTGCCAGGCCCACTTGCCAACTAGTGCCACCACTCATATTTGTTGTAACAGTAGTGTAAATATTTAAAAAAAAAACTTTTTTGACTGTGAAACATCAGTCTGCTAGTGTAATCTAATTGCAGTTGCCTGCCTGCCAGCGTGTGTGCCAGGCCCACTTGCCAACTAGTGCCACCACTATTGTTCTATGTAATCTATGGATCTATCTATGAAATCTATCGATCTTGTGGTTGTGCAAATGGACTGTTTGCGGTTGTTTGCTGTGCGTTAAACGGGGAGTTTGGTCTGTCACTGTGAAGCGGGCGTAACCCTTACACTACCTGATCGATACAACATCATACCTGATGTTTTAAAGCACGTTATTCCAAACAATTTAGGAATGTTAGGTAATTTATGACCTTTATGGATTAAAACCAGACTCTGCATCAACTATGTAATTTTACGTGGGAGTTTTGCCATGGATCCCCCTCTCGGCATGCCACAGTCCAGGTGTTAGTACCCTTGAAACAAGTTTTCCATCACTATTGTGGCCAAAAAGAGTCCCTGTGGGTTTTAAAATTTGCCTGCCCATTGAAGTCAATGGCGGTTCGCCCGGTTTGCCGGTTCGCGGACATTTGACAAAGTTCGCGTTCGCTGTTCGCGAACACAAAATTTTAGGTTCACGACATCACTACTGCAGAGGAGTCCAAGGTGCAGCACTGGACATCTGAGTTATATATGCATACCAGATTCTAGGGGTCAAGCTGGAGCAATCAGACAGACTGACCAATGCTCCCGCCTGATCTGAGCTATGATTATTAGAAGACGAAATGGCATAAAGGTGTAAGCTAGATGGAATGTCCAAGGGACTACCAGAGCATCTACAAGATCCCCTCAATGGTATCCACTCATGGCAAAAGAGCCCAGAAAACAAAAAATCAGCTGGATTTATCAGTTACTTTGTCTCCTGAGGAGACCAAACTCATTGCACTCTCTGAGCCCCCAAGACTGCACCCCAGCCCAAAAGAATGGCATCTGTGGTTACAATGACTCAAGATGTATGCAGGAACAAAGCCCCTAGGGCAATTGACAGATGATATGTCCACCAAGATAGAGACTGCATAACTTTGTGGTCTAGAAAAAAAATTTGAGACAAAATCCCTGACCACTGTCTCAACATACAAAGTTGAAGAGGGTGTGAATGAAAGCGAGCAAAAGGAACTGCATTTGAGGAAGTGACCATCAGACCTATGGCTTCCATACATTCAGCAACAGACGGGTGTAAAGTTTTCTCTAATTTGGCAAAAGTGCCCTTTAATTTTACTTTTCAAGCCTCCATGAGAGAAAGCCGCATGGAAACTGAGTCTTTCGCTAATTTCAACATACCTTTGTATTGGGAGACAAGGAACTCTTTGGAACATTTATCTTCCAACTGTGTTGACAAAGGAAGTATAGAAGTTTGTTCATGTGGGAGACTGCCAAATACAGAGATGGAGTGTGAACCAGACTGAAATGCCATGAAATCTTATCACTGCTAACAAGGTTCCAAAAACATTTGTGAATACTCTGGGAGTTGTAGCCAAACCAAAAGGAAGGGCAACAAACTGGAAATGTTTGTCTTGAAACGCAAATATGAGGAACTGATTAAATTCTATGTGAATAGGTATATGATGGTAAGCATTCTTATCTATTGTGGACATAAACTGACCATGATGTACTAGGAGAAATATAGTATGAATGGTATCCATTTTAAAGTAGGAACTCTCAAGAATTTGTTTACAGATATTTAGATCCAAGATAAGTCTGAATGTACCCTCCTTCTTTGGAACAATAAAATGGTTGGAATAAAACCCCTGACCCTGTTCTGACACTGGGACAGGTTTTATAACCTCCTGAAAATATCTGGTTTCTCTATGCTTATTAGAAACAGTAGGAACAGAAATGCCCTTTGACAAAGTTGGCTCAACAGATTTGCTTTTTCGCTTACTTGGCAAAGGCATAGCCGTTAATACCTCAGTTATGGTTGAGCAAACACAATCCTTAAATGCAGGAGCAAAATCTATGGTACCTCCCTGTGAAGTACACATAGTGGTAGAACAAGCACCCCTAGGGGAGAAATTTGGAGCATATTGACTAGAGTGCATTATATGACCCACATATTATCTGCATTGTTGAGCAAGAGGACAAACTGCAACAGCTTTGCAAAAGTACACAAACAGTCAGTAGACCGTCCTTCTAAAGGGTCTATAGAAACATTTGTGGGGACAGATTTGTTTGGCTCCATGAAAAATAGAAAAAGAAATACATAGAAAAGAACTGTACAGCAAGTTTAAGAAATTTAAACAGTTCAAAATGTGTGCAGCAATAAAAACAAATACAGTTATAGCATTAGCATATACCAGTGTAACAGTATAAGAGTAGCAATTCAACCAGGCCAAATACTTACACTGAAAATAATAAGCATTCACCATAAGAGAAAAAATAAGTTTATAATATTGACCCCAAGCTCTTTGTGTGTAGGGAACTCACTCCCTCTGAAGAAGGAAACTCATTATAAAAAAACTCTGCAGTGATAAATGCTGACTAGCCTGCTGCATCACTAGAGCCGAGCTGCTGCTAAGCAGATAACCTTAACTCTTGCACTGCCAACTCCCTCTGAAAAGCACCTACAAACCACCGCCAAACAAATGTAGCAAGCAAAAAGTAAAGGAGCACGCGCACAGAAATGAGCTAATGCTGCCTAACAGACATCACGCTCCATTCAGAGCTTGATAAAAATGCCCCATAGTGTGAAACATAATGTGTCCCCTGGCTAATATATACATGCTAAATGTATCTACTAATAGCCTACGGGCTATGTGAGTGCTTCATAGTCACCTGAACAGCACACCTTCTATAATGCTTACCAGCATACCCATCCAGTGCCATGCCAGCAACAACAGAGGATTTTGAGAGGAGTACAATGATGACCCAACAGGAGGAGGCTAAGGGACGAGTCCCCATTACACCTGTGGCATGCTTGTGACTAAACCCCATAGGCAAATATAGTGTCACTACCCAGTACTTCATACACCCATGTCCAATCTGAATCTGGAGCACCTTAATCCTTCACCTACTCTTGTAAAGGCAAAGATAAGACTGGGATATGCAGGGAAGTGGGAGGGTTTATAGCTCTTGGCGTTTAGGGTATATTTGCCTCCACCTAGTGGCCAGGAGTTGAATCCCACATGTCAAGGCTCATGGACTCTCACCACCTGAAGAAAATGTCTATTCTGCACTGGTTATGTATTTAAAAAAATATTTGCCTATACCTTTAGACCTGTGAAAGGAAAAGTTAACCATAATAGCTGGCAGAAGCGAGCATTTTTATAAATGTTTATTTCTTTCATGTAATTAGCAAGAGTCCATGAGCTAGTGACGTATGGGATATACATTCCTACCAGGAGGGGCAAAGTTTCCCAAACCTCAAAATGCCTATAAATACACCCCTGTTTTCACCACACCCACAATTCAGTTTTACAAACTTTGCCTCCGATGGAGGTGGTGAAGTAAGTTTGTGCTAGATTCTACGTTGATATGCGCTCCGCAGCAAGTTGGAGCCCGGTTTTCCTCTCAGCGTGCAGTGAATGTCAGAGGGATGTGAGGAGAGTATTGCCTATTTGAATGCAGTGATCTCCTTCTACGGGGTCTATTTCATAGGTTCTCTGTTATCGGTCGTAGAGATTCATCTCTTACCTCCCTTTTCAGATCGACGATATACTCTTATATATACCATTACCTCTGCTGATTCTCGTTTCAGTACTGGTTTGGCTTTCTACAAACATGTAGATGAGTGTCCTGGGGTAAGTAAATCTTATTTTCTGTGACACTCTAAGCTATGGTTGGGCACTTTGTTTATAAGTTCTAAATATATGTATTCAAACATTTATTTGCCTTGACTCAGAATGTTCAACTTTCCTTATTTTTCAGACAGTCAGTTTCATATTTGGGATTATGCATTTAAATTATTCATTTTTTCTTACCTTCAAAAATTTGACTATTTTTTCCCTGTGGGCTGTTAGGCTCGCGGGGGCTGAAAATGCTTCATTTTATTGCGTCATTCTTGGCGCTGACTTTTTTGGCGCAAAAATTCTTTTCCGTTTCCGGCGTCATACGTGTCGCCGGAAGTTGCGTCATTTTTTGACGTTATTTTGCGCCAAAAATGTCGGCGTTCCGGATGTGGCGTCATTTTTGGCGCCAAAAGCATTTAGGCGCCAAATAATGTGGGCGTCTTATTTGGCGCTAAAAAATATGGGCGTCGCTTTTGTCTCCACATTATTTAAGTCTCATTTTTCATTGCTTCTGGTTGCTAGAAGCTTGTTCTTTGGCATTTTGTCCCATTCCTGAAACTGTCATTTAAGGAATTTGATCAATTTTGCTTTATATGTTGTTTTTTCTCTTACATATTGCAAGATGTCTCACGTTGCATCTGAGTCAGAAGATACTACAGGAAAATCGCTGTCTAGTGCTGGATCTACCAAAGCTAAGTGTATCTGCTGTAAACTTTTGGTAGCTATTCCTCCGGCTGATGTTTGTATTAATTGTCATGACAAACTTGTTAATGCAGATAATATTTCCTTTAGTAAAGTACCATTGTCTGTTGCAGTTCCTTCAACATCTAAGGTGCAGAATGTTCCTGATAACATAAGAGATTTTGTTTCTGAATCCATCAAGAAGGCTATGTCTGTTATTTCTCCTTCTAGTAAACGTAAAAAATATTTTAAAACTTCTCTCCCTACAGATGAATTTTTAAATGAACATCATCATTCTGATTCTGATGACTCTTCTGGTTCAGAGGATTCTGTTTCAGAGATTGATGCTGATAAATCTTCATATTTATTTAAAATGGAATTTATTCGTTCTTTACTTAAAGAAGTATTAATTGCTTTAGAAATAGAGGATTCTGGTCCTCTTGATACTAATTCTAAACGTTTAGATAAGGTATTTAAATCTCCTGTGGTTATTCCAGAAGTTTTTCCTGTTCCTAATGCTATTTCTGCAGTAATTTCCAAAGAATGGGATAAATTGGGTAATTCATTTACTCCTTCTAAACGTTTTAAGCAATTATATCCTGTACTGTCTGACAGGTTAGAATTTTGGGACAAAATCCCTAAAGTTGATGGGGCTATTTCTACCCTTGCTAAACGTACTACCATTCCTACGTCAGATGGTACTTCGTTTAAAGATCCTTTAGATAGGAAAATTGAATCCTTTCTAAGAAAAGCTTATCTGTGTTCAGGTAATCTTCTTAGACCTGCTATATCATTGGCTGATGTTGCTGCAGCTTCAACTTTTTGGTTGGAAACTTTAACGCAACAAGTAACAAATCATGATTCTCATGATATTATTATTCTTCTTCAGCATGCTAATAATTTTATCTGTGATGCCATTTTTGATATTATCAGAGTTGATGTCAGGTTTATGTCTCTAGCTATTTTAGCTAGAAGAGCTTTATGGCTTAAGACTTGGAATGCTGATATGGCTTCTAAATCAACTCTACTTTCCATTTCTTTCCAGGGTAACAAATTATTTGGTTCTCAGTTGGATTCTATTATCTCAACTGTTACTGGTGGGAAAGGAACTTTTTTACCACAGGATAAAAAATCTAAAGGTAAAAACAGGGCTAATAATCGTTTTCGTTCCTTTCGTTTCAACAAAGAACAAAAGCCTGATCCTTCATCCTCAGGAGCAGTTTTTGTTGCCTTTTGTTCAGCAAGGGAATTATATGTCCACAATAGATTTACAGGATGCATATCTGCATATTCCGATTCATCCAGATCATTATCAGTTCCTGAGATTCTCTTTTCTGGACAAGCATTACCAGTTTGTGGCTCTACCGTTTGGCCTAGCTACAGCTCCAAGAATTTTTTCAAAGGTTCTCGGTGCCCTTCTGTCTGTAATCAGAGAACAGGGTATTGTGGTATTTCCTTATTTGGACGATATCTTGGTACTTGCTCAGTCTTTACATTTAGCAGAATCTCATACGAATCGACTTGTGTTGTTTCTTCAAGATCATGGTTGGAGGATCAATTTACCAAAAAGTTCTTTGATTCCTCAGACAAGGGTAACCTTTCTGGGTTTCCAGATAGATTCAGTGTCCATGACTCTGTCTTTAACAGACAAGAGACGTCTAAAATTGATTGCAGCTTGTCGAAACCTTCAGTCACAATCATTCCCTTCGGTAGCCTTATGCATGGAAATTCTAGGTCTTATGACTGCTGCATCGGACGCGATCCCCTTTGCTCGTTTTCACATGCGACCTCTTCAGCTCTGTATGCTGAATCAATGGTGCAAGGATTACACAAAGATATCTCAAATAATATCTTTAAAACCGATTGTTCGACACTCTCTAACGTGGTGGACAGATCACCATCGTTTAATTCAGGGGGCTTCTTTTGTGCTTCCGACCTGGACTGTAATTTCAACAGATGCAAGTCTCACAGGTTGGGGAGCTGTGTGGGGATCTCTGACGGCACAAGGAGTTTGGGAATCTCAGGAGGTGAGATTACCGATAAATATTTTGGAACTCCGTGCAATTTTCAGAGCTCTTCAGTTTTGGCCTCTTCTGAAGAGAGAATCATTCATTTGTTTTCAGACAGACAATGTCACATCTGTGGCATACATCAATCATCAAGGAGGGACTCACAGTCCTCTGGCTATGAAAGAAGTATCTCGAATTTTGGTTTGGGCGGAATCCAGCTCCTGTCTAATCTCTGCGGTTCATATCCCAGGTATAGACAATTGGGAAGCGGATTATCTCAGTCGCCAAACGTTGCATCCGGGCGAATGGTCTCTTCACCCAGAGGTATTTCTTCAGATTGTTCAAATGTGGGAACTTCCAGAAATAGATCTGATGGCGTCTCATCTAAACAAGAATCTTCCCAGGTATCTGTCCAGATCCCGGGATCCTCAGGCGGAGGCAGTGGATGCATTATCACTTCCTTGGAAGTATCATCCTGCCTATATCTTTCCGCCTCTAGTTCTTCTTCCAAGAGTAATCTCCAAGATTCTGAAGGAATGCTCGTTTGTTCTGCTGGTAGCTCCGGCATGGCCTCACAGGTTTTGGTATGCGGATCTTGTCCGGATGGCCTCTTGCCAACCGTGGACTCTTCCGTTAAGACCAGACCTTCTGTCTCAAGGTCCTTTTTTCCATCAGGATCTGAAATCCTTAAATTTAAAGGTATGGAGATTGAACGCTTGATTCTTGGTCAAAGAGGTTTCTCTGACTCTGTGATTAATACTATGTTACAGGCTCGTAAATCTGTATCTAGAGAGATATATTATAGAGTCTGGAAGACTTATATTTCTTGGTGTCTTTCTCATCATTTTTCTTGGCATTCTTTTAGAATACTGAGAATATTACAGTTTCTTCAGGATGGTTTAGATAAGGGTTTGTCCGCAAGTTCCTTGAAAGGACAAATCTCTGCTCTTTCTGTTCTTTTTCACAGAAAGATTGCTATTCTTCCTGACATTCATTGTTTTGTACAAGCTTTGGTTCGTATAAAGCCTTTCATTAAGTCAATTTCTCCTCCTTGGAGTTTGAATTTGGTTCTGGGGGCTCTTCAAGCTCCTCCATTTGAACCTATGCATTCATTGGACATTAAATTACTTTCTTGGAAAATTTTGTTCCTTTTGGCCATCTCTTCTGCCAGAAGAGTTTCTGAATTATCTGCTCTTTCTTGTGAGTCTCCTTTTCTGATTTTTCATCAGGATAAGGCGGTGTTGCGAACTTCTTTTGAATTTTTACCTAAAGTTGTGAATTCCAACAACATTAGTAGAGAAATTGTGGTTCCTTCATTATGTCCTAATCCTAAGAATTCTAAGGAGAAATCGTTGCATTCTTTGGATGTTGTTAGAGCTTTGAAATATTATGTTGAAGCTACTAAATCTTTCCGAAAGACTTCTAGTCTATTTATTATCTTTTCCGGTTCTAGAAAAGGCCAGAAAGCTTCTGCCATTTCTTTGGCATCTTGGTTAAAATCTTTAATTCATCTTGCCTATGATGAGTCGGGTAAAACTCCGCCTCAGAGGATTACAGCTCATTCTATTAGGTCAGTTTCTACTTCCTGGGCGTTTAGGAATGAAGCTTCGGTTGATCAGATTTGCAAAGCAGCAACTTGGTCCTCTTTGCATACTTTTACTAAATTCTACCATTTTGATGTATTTTCTTCTTCTGAAGCAGTTTTTGGTAGAAAAGTACTTCAGGCAGCGGTTTCAGTTTGAATCTTCTGCTTATGTTTTTCATTAAACTTTATTTTGGGTGTGGATTATTTTCAGCAGGAATTGGCTGTCTTTATTTTATCCCTCCCTCTCTAGTGACTCTTGTGTGGAAAGATCCACATCTTGGGTAATCATTATCCCATACGTCACTAGCTCATGGACTCTTGCTAATTACATGAAAGAAAACATAATGTATGTAAGAACTTACCTGATAAATTCATTTCTTTCATATTAGCAAGAGTCCATGAGGCCCGCCCTTTTTTTGTGGTGGTTATGATTTTGTATAAAGCACAATTATTCCAATTCCTTATTTTATATGCTTTCGCACTTTTTTATCACCCCACTTCTTGGCTATTCGTTAAACTGAATTGTGGGTGTGGTGAGGGGTGTATTTATAGGCATTTTGAGGTTTGGGAAACTTTGCCCCTCCTGGTAGGAATGTATATCCCATACGTCACTAGCTCATGGACTCTTGCTAATATGAAAGAAATGAATTTATCAGGTAAGTTCTTACATAAATTATGTTTTTACTTACTTTGCTTGCTAGGTGACATGAGAATTGATGCATCCTCCATATCCATATCCTGCAGGACCTCTGCTGCAGCTACATAGGACAGAGAGTTTCCCCTCTCTCATTGATTATACATTCTATAGAAACACCTCCACCAGTTCTCATCAGCTTTACAATCATTGTCACCTGTCATGCTGCTTTTTTGTTGTTTGGAAAATCTGGCCTAACACGTAAAGTAGAAGCACCTTTTTGTTTACAACTTCAACCAACGCCTATATTTTACTTTACTTCTGCCAAATGGTCTTCTATTTTGTTTCAATATTTTTTCTTGAAGAACCCTCAGTCACCCTGATAAACAACCACTCATGAAACAATTACAGTGGTTAAAAACAATAAAAAAATATTTACAATGTATGTACCCTACGGTACTTTAACTATATGTTTAACCATTTTCCGGGAATAAAACACATGCAGTTGCAGGGTTGATAGTGAAAAAATGTTATAATGGCCCTTTAAAGCACAATATAGATTGGGATGACTTTGTCTCACTGGACTTAAGGATGTCCTGTTAGAATAAAGATAAAGTGCATTAATACAGATTGTGTGCCACAAAGACTAGCTGTATTCAATAAAAGGCTGAGCTTTGAATTGAAAAAGAGCTGCTGAGCTGAATTTACATCTGAACCTGTGGTGCACAAAGGGTCCTGACAATAATTCTGAGTGACATGTGCTGGATAATCTTTTGTAACAATATATATATTTGTTTCTAGGCCAGAAGCTCCAGTCAGGTTAAAGCATTGTAATGGTTCTCATTGACAATTACTGACTGGAAAGGACCATCAGGAATTGATTGTGGCTGGAAACATACACAACTGTGCTGAGTACTGTTGCTTGTGATAAATACTTCTGAACCTACTACCCTTCAATGTGTGGCTCTTTTTGTGAAAAATACTTTCAGCCTCAGCTTTATTACTTCCCTTAATATATTTAAACATTTATATCATGATATCACCTCTCTTTATACAAAGTACCAGCACCACTTGCATAAAAGTGCCCCAACTGTGTCTCCTTTATTAGGGACATACAGAACACAGAAAGAGTGATGTTTTGGGCTACATACACCCCTTAATCATGCTGGTATCATGATTATGGGCTGTATATAGCCCGAAACTTCGCTCTTTCTGTGTTCTGTACTCCCCTAATAAAGGAGACCCAGATGGGGTACTCTTATGCGAGTGGTGCTGGTGCTTTGTTTGAAGATTGTGTATGCATTTAGGGTTGCAGAGCCCTGTAAGTGATGTGCACACTTGAAAAAAGGCTTTTAAAGTTTTTGCTGTCCTTGGATTTTTTTTTTCTACTGTTGAATTATATTACAATAATACAGAAATAGGGGGACAGCGCAGTGGCGTCACTAGGGTTGGTGTCACCCGGTGCGGTAAGTCATGGTGTCGCCCCCCCCAGAAAGCAGACACACACAAAAACACAGGCAAACACACATACAAACACTCAGACACACTTAAACACATACTCAGATGCACACACAAACACTCAGAAACACACTCAGACACACACACAAAAACACACACACAAAAACACTGAGACACACAAAAACTCAGACACACACATACAAAATATTTAAACTGCACTGCATTAATTAGGAAGCTCATGCCTAGAGCTGCTCCCTGGCTCAGCAGAACATCAAATGAAAGATAAACAGTGCACTCTAAAATAAATCACTGAAGAAAAGGTTTAGGCACGCAAACTATGAAAATTCTGCTCTCTGACTCTGTTCCAAGTCTGTCAGTGCACAGCCCTGGGCCGCATGTCACTGAGCAGTGAGCACAGATAGGCAGGCAGGTTTAGGCTAGCAGCGCTACTTTGCAAGCCCCACGGCACACCCACATTCATAGTGAAATTGGGCAGGGGAGGAGCAAAGTACAAACAAGCAAAAGCAGCCGGGAAAACTATTTGTTGAAATTGGAGCACTGGCTCAAGGGGCAAAAAAATTGTGTGTCTACAACTTCCCCAGTCCCACTAATGTTCACAAATGCCAGCCTCTAATAAAATAATCTATGCATCTCAACATTGTATTTCTTTGAATTTCAATAAAATTTAAAAAAAAAAAAAAAAAAAAAAAATTTTTTTTTGGTGTCACCCCCTGGAGGGTGTCACCCGGGTGCAGCCCCCCCCCCCCTAGTGACGCCACTGGGACAGCGCCAATATTGCAAAAAAGTATACAGGCTCACTTCTATTTGGACAATCGCCTAACGAAATTGTACAGATGGATAAATAGGAATTATTAAATATATGAAGGAGCGCCCCAAGAGAGGCTTAAGTATATTAGAGACAGTAGAAATAAAGAATTACTAGATAATGGTGTCACAGATGTTATAGAACCCTCATATGACAAGTTAGTAGTATTAAAAAGTGTCATAGCCTAAGAGAGGATAGAAACTGGAAACAACCTCAAAGAGAAAAAAAAGTACTAAGAAAATTAGATATAGCTTATAATGGCCCAGGTAAATATGTGTGTATAGATATAAAGTCTATAACAAGTGACGATAAAGAAACAATAAAGTGACGATAAAGTGTGTTAGATAAAATACAATGTCTAGGATTTGAGGTGAAGGTGTATCAATTGTATATAAATGGCGGTGATGCAATCTGAGAGGGAAGGGGGGAGGGTTGGATGTGTAAAAGGATATAATGTAAAATTAAAGAATAAAAAGTATATCCCATAAATACTTATTAATTCCGTGTGGTGGTATAGTCAAAAAGTAAAGTTCAGTGGCGTGTAACAAACAATACTATACTTGGGGTATACTTGTGACACAATTATTCTATAGTTCTAAAGTGGTAACAGTAAAATATATTTATTATATAGCAATAATGTTCCAATTGAATTCGATAAAATAGAAACAGAATAGCAACCAACAGTTAGCTGAGAACCGGACAGCAATAGTCTGGTAAGTGACTAACTACATGTAACAGAATGGTCCAATAGGAAAAAACTCAGTACTGAAAAAATATATATATATAGACGGAAAAAAATATATATATATAAAAAGTAAAAAAAAATATATATATAAAAAGTAAAAAAAAATATATATATATAGACGGAAAAAATAATATATATATAAAAAGTAAAAAAAAATAAAAAAAATAGTCACAGTTGTATCCAAATAGAGATGAAATTTAAGCGTTCTGGTAGAAATAAAAGTTCAAGTGAAGATCCGGTTCCTAAGAGTGAAGATCCAGTTCCTAAGAGTGAATCCAGATGGAGACCGGATTAGCACAGGCTATTTTCTGATACTACTCACAGCGGTAACTAAAATGTAGAGGTCTCTGATCTCCTTAGAGCCATAATCTGTAGAGCATATGCACAGGCTATAATTCACTAATATCTATATTACTCACAGAGGTAACTAACAGGTATAGGTCTTTGTAACAATTTGTTGCGAACAAGCACATGCCATAATTTGCTATCTTCCAATACTACTTATAGCGGTAATTAAAAGGTATAGGTTTCTGATCTCCTCAGAGCCACTATCTGTTGAGAATATGCCCAGGCTATTTTCTGATACAACTCACAGCGGTAACTAAAAGATATAGGTCTCTGATCTTCTTAGAGCCATAATCTATAGAGCACATGCACAAGCTAAGATATCTACACCACTCATAGCGGTAACTAACAGGTATAGGTCTTTGTAAAAATTTGTTGCGAATAAGCACAGGCCATATTTTGGCTTTAATATGAGCACCTTCTTATTATAGATAGCTGGAGACGTATGCCCACTTTTTAATATATTTCTCGCCAGTGTATACATATCCTCTTATTACACCTATACCTATTAGACAGCATTCAGCTATCAGACAGGCATATGCTAATTTTAATGTGTGAGATTTTTCCTTCCCCCCCCCCCCGTTTTTAAGTTAAAAAACAATAAAAGTGGTTTTATTTATGTTTTTCTGCCTTCTGCCACAATATTCATGTTAGTATAGCAACATAACGTTATGAGTGCTACATTTGTACTCTTTTTCAGTCTTTCACTGATTGATTTCTGTCCTCTGCCTCAGAGCAGGTGGACAAGTTATTGAGTAGCACTCTTTAGACCGCTGCTTCATAACTTCTGTTTCCGGAGCTTAATAAATTGACCCTTTAGAGTTGGCTCCTTAAAGAATTGCCCATGTGATTCCTTTTTCAAGGATTCGAGAATATAGATGTTTCTAGCTGATCTAGCAAGAGGTACCTCACAGTTATTATTGGGGAAATTAAAGGGACAATCTACTCCAGAATTGTTATTGTTTAAAAAGATAGATAATGCCTTTTTTACCCATTCCCCAGTTTTGCATAACCGACATGGTAATATTAATACACTTTTTACCTCTGTGATTACCTTTTATCCGAGCCTCTGCAGACTGCCCCCTTATTTCAGTTCTTTTGACAGACTTGCATTTTAGCCAATCAGTTTACTCCTAGGTAAATCCACGAGCATGAGCACAATGATATATATATACATATATGGCACACATGAACTAATGCCCTATAGTTGTGAAAAACTGTCAAATGCATTCAGATAAGAGGCGGCCTTTAAGGGCATAGGAATTAGCATAAGAGCCAACCTAGGTTTAGCTTTCAACTAAGAATACCAAGAGAACAAAGCAAATTTGATGATAAAAGTAAATTAGAAAGTTATTATTGCATGCCCTATCTGAATCATGAAAGTTTAATTCTGACTAGACTGTCCATTTAAAGACCCCCACTGCTGTATCCTAATATTTCAAGGTCATTTTAGCTCTATTGTTTATTGGTACAATCCCTCATCCTGTAAAGAAGGCCTATATACAAACCGTATTCTAAACACATTTTCCCTGAGTTTCCATAGTAACTCAAATGCTTTTCCATATAATCATTAGTTTGTACAATTTTCTTTCACATACAAAGCAACTATAACCTCTTTCATTCCCGCTCAGTACTTTTTAAATAACTTGTTTCCAGATATGAGTTTGTCCCATTAAAGAGATCATTGCGCCATAATTCTGTTATATCTAGGCTTATCATATTGCCGCTTTAAAAAGTGGCACATGAAAAATACATGTCGGGGCTGTTTAAATAACCGTTTTGAGTAATGTTCCATTATAAGAACCCTGACATATGTAGTTTTCATATATGTCCCTTTTAAAACTGCAATATGGTCAGCCTAGTTATATCTGCTAATTTCAAGTCACCCCCAGTCTTTATTGATGTAAGTTCATGTCATTTTGTTTATTCCCTAAGCTGTGAGTGTTTGTACACATTGCAATAAGAACATTTGTACTAAACTTTCTAGAATAGTAAATTTGCCAATTAATTTTGGTAAGATCTTTAGGAAAGGAGGATCTATTAGTGCTATTCCTGTTTTCTAGTTTAAATTACTTCTAATAAAGCATGGATAATATGTATAATTATTATCAAATTTACCAAATTATCTTGGTTTCCTTTGTTAAATCGTAGCTTCTTTTAACAGCAGCATATTGAGGTAGAAAACATGCATGTCTTGATTGAACACTATTTGTATAAAAACATTACAAACATTATTGCAAACACAGCTTTTATATAGTGCTAAAGACCCTGGCACTCTACTGAGCCTACCTATGTATGATGTCTATTATTTGATAATATAAATATATTGGAAAGTTCTCCTTTTTTATTATGCTTTGTCTCAAAATCACATTTAATTTTGACTTCCATATCATTTCAAGGTAAATAAATTTCAGGATAACCGCCTAATGACAAAATAATACATTTCCTATAATTAATTATATGTTAATTAGTGATTAATAAATACCATAATTAATAATACCTCTCAAGAAGGTGAAAGGTTGTTTCTTTGGGCCCTATTTATTATGGTGCGAGCGGACATGATCTTGTCCGCTGCACATCGATAAATGCCGGATCTTCAAAACTGTAAGTCGATCTTCAGGGTGTTAGTGTTAGGTTTTTTTAAGGGTTTATTGGGTGGGTTTTATTTTTAGGTTAGGGCTTTGGGCCGCAATAGAGCTAAATGCCCTTTTAAGGACAATGCCCATCCAAATGCCCTTTTCAGGGCAATAGGGAGCTTAGTTTTTTTTAGTTAGGGTTTTATTTGGGGGTTGGGGTTGGTTGTGTAGGTGGTGGGTTTTACTATTGGGGGGTTGATTGTATTTTTTTAACAGGTAAAAGAGCTGATTTCTTTGGGGCAATGCTCCGCAAAAGGCCCTTTTAAGGGCTATTGGTAGTTTAGTTTAGGCTAGGGTTTTTTTATTTTTTTTGGGGGGGGCTTTTTTTATTTTGATAGGGCTATTAGATTAGGTGTAATTAGTTTAAAGATCTTGTCATTTGTTTTTTATTTTCTGTAATTTAGTGGGGGTTTTTTTTGTAATTTAGCTAATTTTATTTAATTTAGTTAATTGTATCTAATTTAGGTAATTTATTTAATTGTAGTGTAAGGTTAGGTGTTAGTGTAACTTAGGCTAGGTTTTATTTTACAGGTAAATTTGTATTTATTTTATCTAGGTAGTTAGTAAATAGTTCATAACTATTTAGTAACTATTCTACCTGGTTAAAATAATTACAAACTTGCCTGTAAAATAAAAATAAATCCCAAGCTAGATACAATGTAACTATTAGTTATATTGTAGCTAGCTTAGGGTTTATTTTATAGGTAAGTATTTAGTTTTAAATAGGAATAATTTAGGTAATAATTGTAGGTTTTATTTATATTTATTTTAATTATATGTAAGTTAGGGGGTGTTAGGGTTAGGGTTAGACTTAGGTTTAGGGGTTAATAAAAAAATATATATAATGGCGGCGACGTTAGGGGCAGCAGATTAGGGGTTAATAAATGTAGGTAGGTGGCGGCAATGTTAGGGACAGCAGATTAGGGGTTAATAATATTTATTTAACAACATAAACAAGAGTAGAAACCGCAAAATACGAGGTATCTAAAAGTCTAGGCAAAAAGACTGCACAACTGTAAGGAATAAAGACAATCATCAGATTCTTAAAGTGCAAAAGAGTTTAATAAAAAAATATATAGCTTCATACATCCAAACATTCAATCCACATACATACAGGGGATCCCCGGATGGCGTATAGGAAAGCACAAAGGCCGTGGGTAAATTAGGTGCACCAGTATCCATCAGGATTAAATGTCATGAAGATATTACATATATGTTATAATCCACAGATAGAGTGACCATCCCAAGAGTTCTCAAGCCTGGTGAGTTAGGTCTATACCCCTATATCAAATTAGAGTATAACTACGTTAGAGCGTTTGAAACCAGGGGGAGCTGTGCATCACCGCGTCTTTTTCACAGGTACGCTAAAAAGCCAAACAGCAGTGTGATAGATACAAGTTCACATCAATACCTGTCTTTTTCACGCGGTTGCTCATCCCTCAGCAGTTGCTCCCATAATGTAGCGTCTTCTGGGGTAGACCGAGAGCGGGCCAAGGATTCACTGAAAAAGTGCTGCAAACCAACGAGTCTTAGAGCTTGTTTCACTCCTTTCCTTGAAGCAGCATGGAGCTTCTTCCGGGTACTGACGTCACGTCAGTTACTGGGCTGTTTTATTGGGAAATCACTTCATTAGAGGTTGCTGCCATTCGTTGAAAGATCTGTCAATCATAATGGCTTCAATGCCGATTATGTTAGATACTTTTGGCAACAAATTATTCTCTTAGTAAGCGAGACAGTCTATTTACAAAGAAATCGTTTGTGCAGATACAAATTGATTGTTACTTACACACTCATGCATACATTCAACAAAATAAAACAGTAAATTTGGAGTAAGATGAGCTATTTTTAATCTCATATTTTTAATCTCATATTTTTCATATTACCTATAACCACATTATCCAGAGAATCAAAACAAGTGTGCATTCAGAGGGAGAGGATTAGCCTAAGAATGAGGCAAACTCAAGTTTTTCATTTAGACCATTAGGAGATAACGTGTTAAGTTTGTATATCCATTTTGTTTCTTTACGTAGCAGGATATTATCAATATACCCGCCACGCATACTCAATTTAACTGATTCCATTCCGATGAAATTAAGATCATCGGTTTGTGACTCATGAAATTGCGCATAGTGTCTTGCTACCGGATTATCGATATTGCAATCTTTTATATCATCCCTGTTCTGAAATTCGAGAACATAGTTCTCTAAAAGTTTTCCCAACGTAAAAACTTTTGCATGAACAATAGAGTAAGTAAATAACCCCTTTAGTAGAACAGTTAATAAAGGAATTAATTTTATATGTGTGTCCTGTATTTGTGCTAAAAGTTTTGCTCCTCTGCATAAACTGACAACAAACACAATGGTTACATGGTGTGCTGCCTACAATTTTTTGTGCCTTTTGTTCCAACCAATTATATGTGGGAACCTTATTGAATTCACTTTTAACGAGAGTATCTTTCAGATTACTACATCGCCTCGCAGTCATTTGAGGGTAATCACCCACATATTGGTGAAGTGTTGTGTCGTTAGCTAGTAAATGCCAGTTTCTATTTAGAGTATCTTTTACTTTACTCCAGTGGGCATTATATTTTGTTATGAACCTGATCTTATTTTCTTCAGTTTTGTCATCTGTATTTTTTCTTTTGTATAAAAGATCTTTTCTTTGGTGTTTGGGAGGCTCTGTAGAGTGCTCTCTTTACACACCTTTTTGAATAGCCTCTCTCATGGAATCGAGCCGCCATCTCTTTTGCTTGTATTTTAAAGGTTTTATCATCAGAACATATTCTGCGTAGCCGCAGAAATTGTCCATAAGGGATGCCTTTTTTCAAATTTTGGGGATGGTGACTCAATCCCAGGAGGAGGGTGTTGGTTGCTGTGGATTTTTGATAAACTTCTGTCTCAATTTTCCCATCTTTTTACTAATTTTCAAATCCAAGAAGTTAATTGAATTTAAATCATAATTACAGGTAAGGAAAATATTACGATCGTTACAGTTCAAAAGGGAAATTAATTTAGTCAATTGTTCCTCAGTGCCGTCCCACAACAGCAAAATATCATCTACATATCTAATCCAGAGGGCTACATGTGCACCAACCACCTCTGCATGTTCGCCAAAAACAATCTGGTTCTCCCATTCACCTAGATGTAAACAGGCGTATGTTGGCGCACATGTAGCCCCCATTGCTGTACCTTGTCTCTGTTTGTAACACTTTCCATCAAAGATGAAGATATTGTTATCCAAAACAAATTTCAAAAGATCAATGATAAACTTAGTGTTTTTTTTATAACCTAGACCAGAAAATGACAAGAAATAGTCTGAGATTCAATTAGAAGAAGGAACTGAGTCATTGTTAGGCCCACATCCCTACCCTCAAAAAATGGGTATAGTCAATCTTTCCTCTTTTCCTCTAAACTCTGAACATATTAAGGTGTTAGAAAAAGGACTTAGTTTTTGTCCCACAAACAGCTTAGACCTATTTGAGGTCACAAAAGACTTACATCTTTTTGCAAGGAAACTTGTTTTAAAAAAGATTATGACACCTAAAACTCAAATTGACCTGTCCTGTAGACAAGAAAATGAAGCTCTCCATAACCTTGAAGTACTGCTCTCCGAACAAGGTGATGAAATCATTGATATACTTCCTAAGACAGATTTTAAGAAAAAATCTACCTACATGCCCTCTTTTTTCTCCATTCCCAATATTTCTGTTTTTGTACAAAATGTTACCCTTGATTTAATGAAAATTGAGACCGCAGGTATTGTGAATGACAACCTTACTAAATCTGAATGTAGAGCACTTAATGAGCTTACCAGACACCCTGAACTGGTCATAAAGCCGGCCAACAAGGGCGGTAATATTGTTATTCTCAACCAGGACTATTACATTAAAGAAGCATTGAGACAGTTATCAGACCCAAAACAATATGCAAAATCTTCAACTGAAGAATTTTATAAATCTCATAATGAATTGCTTTTCATGTTAAATCATGCACGAAGAAATAATCTAATTACAAGTCATGAATTTGGTTTCTTGTATAATCATAAACCTAAAATACCAGTGTTCTACTGGACTCCTAAGCTCCACAAGTCTCTTGAAAACCCTCCGGGACGTCCCATAATTTCTGGGATAGGGGGTTCGACTGAAGGGATTAGTAAATACATTGACAGATTTCTGCAGCCTTTTGTTAATGATCTACGTACTTTTGTACAAGATTCAACTGATGTGATAAAAAAACTTGATGGGATCAACGTCCATGAGGAGACTTTTTTAGTGTCCCTGGACGTTGAATCCCTATACTCCTCTATTCCGCACTCTGTTGGCCTTAAAACATGTGAAGAATTTCTTAACATATGTGGTCTAGGTTATAAAAAACACACTAAGTTTATCATTGATCTTTTGAAATTTGTTTTGGATAGCAATATCTTCATCTTTTTTTTTTTTTTTAAATGTTTTTATTGAGGTTTAAAAATAAGGCATACAAATAAACTGTGACATTTTGAAAAGAAAAATATACATAGCATAAATGCAGTAATTTGCGTATAGGTAATTAAACACATCATCTGCCCGTTTGTAACTAACTTTAAATCTTTTTAAAGATAACACCTCAATTAGTAGGGGGGGGGTATAACAATAGCTTCTGAAAAAAAAAAAAAGAGATCCCGCTTAAACTTAGATTAAGGAGTTGCATATGGGGTCTGTGCCCCTAAACTTGACCAGTAAGCTATATAGTGGGGGTAGACGGAGCTTAACATAGAATAGTAGGCTTAACAGTAAAATAGTAATTTAGAGAAACTGGTCTAAGGACATAAGTTTCATTTGATTACAGAATAGACTTATGCAGTGGGGGATCAATCTATCGTAAAACAGCTAATATACCTAAGGAATAGGGATGACTCAATACGTCCAGCTTGTAAGCACACAAAACCAGACAAAATCCAAGGCACATTTCTGAGCATAAGACTTAGAAGTCTAAAAACACTATTACACAACTAAATAGCGGCATTATAAACATAGACCATATTGTGCAGCTCCAGAACTATGGATGTATATAGACTTTAAACAATTAAAGTATGGACTGTCAGATAAACATTAACTCGGGATACTATACACTATAATATCACATAACAGTGAATACATAGAGATACTTGACATCAAAAGGATAATGAAAGTGAAATATTTTGCAGTTTGAACATTTTAAGCGCAATGAGAATCAGATCTATACCTGCAATTAAAGTCGTGAAGTTCTTAACAAATTTTGAACCATGATATAAGCTGCATTGCATAGTACTAAGCGGATATTAATATATTCACACACAAAAAAGCAATTTACAATATGCATAGCAATCGAGCAAAAGGGGGATACACTTCTAAAATATAATATAAAACTGCTTCCTCTATTTCAAATATTTTAAGTATATGAGGTAACACTATTTAAGCTATCTTCCCGCCCATAACTGTCTGACTGACTTGTAGGCCCATTCATAAGTTATGAATATATTCAGCTATATGACTGGAGGGTACTGGATTTGGGTTAATATACCTAGCTCTATATTAAGTTGTATATATTGACATAACTACATATTACATATAGCTATAAATTATGTCTCTCCAATTATAACTAGAATGTCCTAATAGTGTAAGTAGAAGCTGCTCTTCAAGGGAATACTAATCTAGATATAGGGTAACATCATGTTTAAATAATGTACTCTCGGCAACCCTATAAATTTTTAGTAAGTTATCTAATGTAAGATCAGATCCCTAGACAGGGTGATGTGGAGAAATACTGAGGACAAATATGCCAGTGCATAATAATATGAGAGAGTATACCTTGACTGCTGAACTTTTCTAAAGGGTGTAAAAAGAATAGGTACCTCTAACTCCAAATGCACTCTACATAGATCTGAAACATATTAGAAATCCTAAGAGCATAACCAATAACTTTAATCCAGCAACTGTTCCTAATGAAAAGCACATCAGTCCATACAAAGTCATTTCAAACATTATGAATACAGCCCCAGTATATACATGTTTAGGATTTATGTGTATGGAGTACATACCATACCAATAGCTATTATAATTATATGTATCACACAAAAAGAAAACGGAGCACCACAGTTACACTGTTACATCTATAGAAGTCACAAATATAACACAATGGCCGCTGTGGTTCTTATTTTGAATAAACAAAGGAAAAACATTGGGGTCGAAGAACCATATAGCAATCCTGATGTTATCAACATAGGATTACCCCACTCCAGTTCTGTCAGGCAAGGACCATCTACCTGCAGTGGCAGCAAAGTACTGTCCGGAAATCCAGAAGAGGTGTAGCAAGCAAAGTGCAGCTGTGGCAATGTCCCTCGCACCACTGTAGACAGTCCCATAGACATAATAACTCTGGAACTGGGATTCGGCCGGTCTCGGCAATATCTGTAGCTGGGCGGCGACCCTCTGATGATCTAGGGGAACACCCATAGCGGGCAGTGGGCTAATGAATCTCACCTCGGTATAGGGGATCACTACTGTAGACTCTTCCTTTATGTGGACCGTCCCCTCGGTTAGCCTTGTCTCAGTTTCACATAGGATCGGTAATTCCCTAGGGCTCGCATCTCTCTCACACACACCTTCCTCGCATAGGAGATTAGGTAGCACTGTCCCCCACACAGACATTTCCTCAATCTCTGTGACAAGCGCATGGAGGTTGGGTGAGTCAGACCATGGTACTCTCTCTTTGAAACAGAGTCGGTCAACTGGCGGAGGAAATAGCGCAGGAATAGGCCCATCCATTACTGAGACTAACTCCGCCTTGAGCTGTCTTGGCTTCTCAGTGATAGCATTCAGTACAGGATTCAATATGTCTGTCGGCTTCTCCCTTGGTGCCGCTATGTTGTATTCACCTGCTGCAAACAGACTGTTCAGTGCAGCTCTCAGAGTTAACTTAAAGCCTCTCAATTGTAAATCAATCTCATGCTGCATATCCTTGCTCCATGCTTCTATCATCGCCATTTTTGAAAGGCGATTTGTGAATTCTCCAAAGTACCAAAAATGTGCTCCGAGTATTTCAGAGAAAGTTTTATAGCCGTATCTGCGTACGTTGTGGCCCAGAGGCCTTGGGGGAAATGTTAACGGCAGCCCCAGCCACGCTGTTCACTCAGCAATATCTTCATCTTTGATGGAAAGTGTTACAAACAGAGACAAGGTACAGCAATGGGGGCTACATGTGCGCCAACCTACGCCTGTTTACATCTAGGTGGATGGGAGAACCAGATTGTTTTTGGCGAACATGCAGAGGTGGTTGGTGCACATGTAGCCCTCTGGATTAGATATGTTCTCGAATTTCAGAACATAGGGATGATATAAAAGATTGCAATATCGATAGTCCAGTAGCAAGACACTATGCGCAATTTCATGAGTCAAAAACCGATGATCTTAATTTCATCGGAATGGAATCAGTTAAATTGAGTATGCGTGGTGGGTATATTGATAATATCCTGCTACATAAAGAAACAAAATGGATATACAAACTTAACACGTTATCTCCTAATGGTCTACATGAAAAACTTGAGTTTGCCTCATTCTTAGGCTAATCCTCTCCCTCTGAATGCACACTTGTTTTGATTCTCTGGACAATGTGCTTATAGGTAATATCAAAAATATGAGATTAAAAATATGAGATTAAAAATAGCTCATTTTACTCCAATGTGAATAATGTAATCTATAGTAATTAATAAATTTATAATTAAAATAGACTGTCTCGCTTACTAAGAGAATAATTTGTTGCCAAAACTATCTAACATTATCGGCATTGAAGCCGTTATGATTGATAGATCTTTCAACGAATGGCAGCAACCTCTAATGAAGTGATTTCCCAATAAAACAGCCCAGTAACTGACGTGACGTCAGTACCCGGAAGAAGCTCCATGCTGCTTCAAGGAAAGGAGTGAAACAAGCTCTAAGACTCGTCGGTTTGCAGCACTTTTTCAGTGGATCCTTGGCCCGCTCTCGGTCTACCCCAGAAGACGCTACGTTATGGGAGCAACCACTGAGGGATGAGCAACCGCGTGAAAAAGACAGGTATTGATGTGAACTTGTATCTATCACACTGCTGTTTGGCTTTTTAGCGTACCTGTGAAAAAGACGCAGTGTTGCACAGCTCCCCCTGGTTTCAAATGCTCTAACGTAGTTATACTCTAATTTGATATAGGGGTATAGACCTAACTCACCAGGCTTGAGAACTCTTGGGACGGTCACTCTGTCTGTGGATTATAACATATATGTAATATCTTCATGACATTTAATCCTGTTGGATACTGGTGCACCTAATTTACCCATGGCCTTTGTGCTTTCCCATACGCCATCCGGGGATCCCCTGTATGTATGTGGATTGAATGTTTGGATGTAGGAAGCTATATATTTTTTTATTAAACTCTTTTGCACTTTAATAATCTGATGATTGTCTTTATTCCTTACAGTTGTGCAGTCGTTTTGCCTAGACTTTTAGATACCTCGTATTTTGCGGTTTCTACTCTCTTGTTTATGTTGTTAAATATTCATTTTTCTAGGAGGGCACCTGTATACCTTGTATGATTAAATAGAGTGCTACTTACTTGTTTGCTGTTGTTAATAATATTTAACTAGTGTTTGGGATGCAGGAGTATGGCTGTTTAGGGGTTAATATGTTTATTCTAGTGCGGCGATGTCGGGAGCAGCAGATTGGGGTTAACAATTTAATTTTAGAGCAAGGAGAAAAATGCAGCACTCGGGGGACACCAACTTAAGATTAAAAGTCAAAACTTTATTCCATAGTTTAAAAATACAGGTAGGATCAGGGAATTAACCCCTTACGCGTTTCGTGCTCCGCCTGAGCACTTAGTCATAGGGATGTTTGCTTAAACCGGACATGGCCTATTTAAAGGCACAGTGTCCAATCAAGCAATGTGTCAGAAAAGTTTAAAAAACAATAATATAAAAGCATGTTAACTTTGAACATGATCATCTTACAATATGGATGTATGAATCAGCCAAACATCAGAGAGTATTAAACGTAAAATTAAACAATTATGTATCATATCAAAATTCCATTATATTAAATGCAACAACACATTGTTTCAAAAACACAATATAAACATAGATCTTATAACATTCCGTCTGCTAAAGACACTATATGTATAGAAAAGCTTTTACCCAATGCATTAAACTAACCTAGTACGTTTATGTTACGTAGAAACTGAAATCATTGCCATATTGTGTAATGAATGCTAGAAAAAATCATCATAGCAGAGTGTTACATAACACTGAACATGGTTAGTGATATTAAATATCTTGGGATGAATTAATAACCAAATAGCATAGTATGACATAGTAAAACAGGAAAAAGGTATTAACCTATGAATAGACTCATATCCCACTCCTTGTTTAAACCCTCAGGGGTAACCGTTCTTAATTTATAAATCCAATACATTTCTTGTTTGAGTAACATTTTGTTTCTGTTTCCCCCTCTGGTCGGTGGATAAATTTTATCAATGACTTTAACTGTCATGTTAAATTTATTGGTCATATGTATGCTAAAATGGTGCCGTGCAATAGCTGAATTTTTATTATACATTTTAGTGTCATATATGTGTTCTCTCATGCGAGATCTTAGTTCTCTACTAGTCTGTCCTGTGTATTGCATATGGCAAAGATTGCACTCAAGTAGATATACAACATAATGGCTTCTGCAATTTGCATAGAAGCCAATGTTGTAACTTTCAAGGGTTACAGTGCTTGAGAAAGTTTCTCCTCTGCCTATAATGTCACAGGTTGAACACGGTCCAGTGCCACATTTAAAAGTGCCCTTTTTATGTAGCCATGTACCTGTTCTCTGTTTCTTGGAGGACACTAAGCTTGGTGACAATTTATTGGCCAAAGTGGGCGCCCGTCTGGGAACAAATTTACATTTATCAATAATCCCACTCAGTATCTCATCTTGTTGTAAGATTTGTAAGTTTCTCTTTAGGATACCACATACTTGGTTATACTGGTTAGAATATTCAGTTGAAAAAACAATAGGAGAATCTGCAAAATCCCTGTTATCTTTCTTTTGTTTCGATAGCAGGCCCTGTTGTGTATTAACACTAGCTTGTCGGATGCTGTTTTCCAAAAGCTTGGTGTTATACCCTCTTTTAGTGAGTCTATTTTTGAGCGCTGCTGCCTATTTTTGAAAAAGTTCATCCGAGTTCGTGTTTCTCCTAAGTCTCAAAAATTGGGCCCTGGGTATTGACCTAATTAAGTGTGGTGGATGACAAGATCTCGCATGCAAGATAGAGTTACCTGCGGTTGGTTTTCGAAATGTGTCTGTCACTATGTTGGCTGTTTCGACCATACCTGTCAGTGTCAAATCAAGAAAATTAACCGTGTTGCAATTGCTTTCACCAATGAATTTTAAATTTAGATTATTGTTATTTAGAAATTCCATAAATTCTATCTCATTTACAGTTTCATCAACTATGAACAACAAATCATCTATATAGCGCATGTATGCGACAGTGGACTTCATGTACGGATTTTCTTCGGTAAAAATTTAATTTTAGGGTTTGCGATGCGGGAGGGCCTCGGTTTAGGGGTTAATAGGTAGTTTATGGGTGTTAGTGTACTTTTTAGCACTTTAGTTATGAGTTTTATGCTACAGCGTTGTAGTGTAATACTCATAACTACTGACTTTAGAATGCGTTACGAATCTTGCGGGATAGGCTGTACCACTCACTTTTTGGCCTAAAAAAAAAAGCTTGTAATACGGGTGCAATGGAAGTGCCATTGAAAGTAGACTATACGCAAATTGCGTAAGTTAATTTGCGGTAAGGCCAAAAAGTGTGCGGTGCCCCTAAATCTGCAAGACTCGTAATACCAGCGGTAGTGAAAAAGCAGCGTTATGAGCCTTAATGCTGCTTTTTTACTCATAACGCAAGACTCGTAATCTAGCCGATAGTTTTTCTTTTAAATACAGAGTTTTTCAGCATGTAGTAAAGTGTTTTTTGTTTTGAATAACTGACATGCGTGTGCTGACTGAACCAATTTTTTTAACTGGAGTTGCCCCTGTTAGCCAGTGAAGAGTACTTTTTGTCTTCTGAATCTGAAGATTAATATTTTTGAAGTCCTGATATCTTAAACTGAGTAGTGTTAGGGCAGTCCTTGAATGCACTAGCTTTTTAAAGGGATGTTAAAGTCAACAATAAATGCAATTTAAGAGACTTTCCAATTAACTGTGCATGTGCAAGAGCTCGCAGTGTATATGTATATTAGTCTGTGATTGGCTGATGGTTGTCACATGATACAGGGGAAAGATATTTTTAAATTTGTCAGAAAAAAAATATACTGCTTATTTGAAATTTAAGGGACAGTCTAGTCAAAATGTAACTTTCATGATTCAGATAGGGCATGCAATTTGAAATAACTTTCCAATTTACTTTTATCACCAAATGTGCTTTGTTTTCTTGGTATTCTTTGTTGAAAGCTAAACCTAGGTACGCTCATACGCTAATTTCAAAGCCCTTAAAGGCCTCCTCTTATGCATTTTAACAGTTTATGATGTGTGCCTTATAGATAACATTGTGCTCAATAACTGAAATAAGGGTGCAGTCTGCAGAGGCTTTGATACAAGGTAATCATAGAGATAAAAAGGTGTATTAATATAACCATATTGGTTATACAAAACTGGGGAATGGGTAATAAAGGAATTATCTATCTTTTTGAACAATAACAATTCTGGAGTAGACTGTCCCTTTAAGTAAGTGCTATTGCATTGTTGTTTTTATTGTGCATTTATTGATTATGCAATTATACTTTATGTAATGGTTAAGGATTCTATTGGGACTCCATTCCCCATTCCCATTAAATGAACTAGGAATGTTTGATTTAGAACTTTAACATTTTGCCATAAAAATGTCTGTATTTTTCAAAGATATCTGTTAAATAAATTACAGAAAGTTTAATACTAAATAAATGCTAAATAGAATGATGCAGTCAAAGAAAAGATTAGTCTGAGACATGTAGATGTATTTTTTAAAGTTGAATTAGTTGTTTAAATATTGACAAAACTAGTGTTAAGTTTTAGGGCCAGAAGTGGAGTGCTAATTAACGCTTCTGTTTGAGTGTTAACTGCGCTAGAAATAAGATTGTTGCACTCGTCGGTTTGCGTTCATATTATGAGTTGAAAGTAAACTGTTTTTGCTCATGGACTAACCCATTGAGGCATATTTAACAAATGTCTGTCGGACCTGAGCCGACAGTGCGTATCAGGTCCGACAGACATCGCTGAATGTGGGGAGCAATATGCTCTCCGTATTCAGCATTGCACCAGCAGCTCTTGTGAGCTGCTGGAGCAACGGAGTCCCCTGCAGACTCGCGGCCAATCGACCACCAGCAGGGGGTTCAATCAACCCGATCGTACTTGATCGGGTTGAATTCCGGCGAATTCCTGTCCGCCTCATCAGAGCAGGCGGACAGGGTTATGGAGCAGCGGTCTTTGTGACCGCTGCTTCACAAATGCTGTTTCTGGCGAGCCTGTAGGCTCACCAGAAACACGGGCCATCAAGTTCCATTCGGAGCTTGATAGATTGGCCCCACTGAGTGCAAAGAGCTGAAGTTAGAATATAGAAGTCAATGGAGAAAAAAGTAGCGCTAACCCAACATCAAAATATTAATATTTCACATTCCAATGTTCTTCACATAGAATAATATGTCCTATTTATTCATAAATAAATATTTCTACATATATCTGATGTTTTTTGGTACAATATATATCTATACCTATATATCTATATGATTGTATATAGGTATAGATATATACAGATATATATAGGAACATATATTTAAAAAATACATAGAACATATTCTGCTATGTGCAGAACATTGGAATGTGAAATATTTACAATAAATACACAGTATAACACTTTATTAAATAGGAATATTAAATAAATAACTTTTACATGTTTTTTTTTATCTACTTAACTGCAAAGGGCTCCAATGCCCTTCTTTATATGTCTATATATGTGTACATATGTATTTATGTGTTTATAAGTGTATATATACGTCTGTAAATACATATATACACATATAAGTACATAAATACATCTGTACACACATATAAACATTTATACATATACATATTTAGACATGTATATGTATGTATCTCAATGTTAAACCCCTTTGCCTGCCTTTTTTTTTTCTATCACCTATGACCTCATATTTTTGAGCAATTATAACTTTTGTGTGCAATATTTTTATTAGATAGTGTTATTATGAGTGTAACTATACTTTGTAATGCATTTTTGGTGTGTTTTGTGCAACTTTTTAGTTTTGCCAGACAGTTAACCAGAGCTTTAAAGTCACGGTAATCGTTCTAGTGTAAATCGTGTATGCGCTCAAGCGATCGTGTTTACTTTCAACTCGTAATACCAGAGGTAAGCCCGGCGAGCACAAACACCTGGAATAAACCTCTTATTGCTTGCACGCAAATGTTTGCAGTCCACTCGTAATCTGGCCCTTAATGTCTATAAAACAATCAGAGCTGCCATGTTGTAACTTAGGTTACTTTCTCTGCTTTCGCCAATTAGTGATAGTTATAAATAGGTCACTAGAGCGTGCAGCAAATGGCTGTGTTGAATGCACTTCCAATTCTAAAAGGAACTAAAACGCTCACAATTTCAGAATGGAATTACATGAAAAGGGGACAAAATAAATAATTAACATATATTGATGATTTTTTTTTTATATTTATGATTTATCACTTAATATTACCATCTCAAAGTGTTTAATGTCACTTTAAGGGCATGAGTCAGAAATGTGTTTTAATGTTTATGATAGTTCAGTATGCATTGTTTGTTATTTTTAAGAGAAAAGAGTTTTGAAGAGGATATAAACACTGGATGCTGACAGTCTGAGACAATCCCCTTATCCACTGAGGCACTATACTCAATTTTCTAGTTTAGACATATAAAACCATATTTTATACATGCATAGCATTTAGCTGTAATTAAGCACTGCATTTAAACATATCTGCATACAAAATAATGTCTAAGCATTTAAACTGTTAATTTGTTAGCAAAAGAATGTATTGTTTTTATGTCTCTAGGGCATACCCCTTTGAAAGACTTCAGTAGGTTTATCTTATTTCCTCTGTGTTAACCATTTAGGGACAGATATAAATTGGTGCTTACACCTACAAAGCAATCAGCTGTTGTAGCTTTTGATTGGCTGATCTACCTGTTTCATTTTGTGGGGCACCATGGAAATACAATAGATGTGCAAGTTTACCTATGTGTTTATCCTTTAACATGAATTAAATGCAGAGCAATGTAATGGCAGCCTAGCTAATTTTACCTCACAACGATAAGACCAGACATCACCATCTGCAGCACTCACAGCAGACAGGTTAACTCCTCAGATTGTCTATTTGTAATTAATTGTTAAAACATTTTATATGAACATGGCAAAATGTTTTTTTAAGTACATGATAAATAGGTTATTAATACATACCTCAATACATCTCTCTATAACATTTATTAAACCGTGAATTTTTAGTGCAATATTTTAATATTTTTTGGCTCCAAATATGTGTTATGTGATTTATAGTAAAACACTATAATATGGTATTTGTATTACAGAATATATTACTATTTGATAAATGTTACATAAAGTATATCAATCTGAAAGATTAGAAACTATAATGAAAATCAGTACCTACTTGTTTCCTCATGATAACACGTATAATAATGCTATTAGATGTTTATATACCTGCACATTAGCTTGTAATTAATCTCCTAAGATCAATGCATAACAGCGCATATGCACAAAACTGATTACTAGACAATAACAAGCTAATTATTTTATGTACATCTGAGCCTGTTTTGCCACCTGCCTCATATATATGTGGAGAGATTAAATATGTGGCGTAAGTTTCAGTGCAACTGCAGAAACCCACGTCGCCCATAAGTTCACCTCGCACATCGGGTGAATTACATAAACTGTGCCAGCAGATGATATACAGCCGTAAGTGTGTGCACAACTACACATTTCTGGAGTCACCAGTAACTTACGGCAGTATATCATCTTGCGGCGTGTAACATAAAAAAGAAACCGTTGAAATCACCCGTAAATATCTAACCCGCCTAAAATAATTAAACCAACACATCAAAACGCCATTCAAACCCCCTATTCCGCCTTCCCCCACATCACAACCACTAATAAATATTATTAACCCCTAATCCACCATCCCCCCACATCGCAACTACTAATAAGTTATTCACCCCTTATCCGCCATTCCCCCACAACGCAATCCACTATATAAACCTATTAACCCCTAAACCGCCACCCCCAACAACGTAAACTACATAATTAACCTAAAAAAATATTTGAAAAAGGAGAGAGGAGTTAATACTACTCAAGTCTTAATCCGGTGCATCCCTTTGAAAAAGTACATAAACAAAATTTATAGAGAGAGCATAGAGGACATACAATACTGTCCTTTTAAGAAAGGGAAAAATACAGCACACAGGATTTATAAGTTATAAATGTGAATTTATTAAATTTGTACTTCAATCAGATTTAGCTCAGGGAGCCTGAATAAAATAAAACCTATGCTAGGACAAACAGGAAAAACATATACATGATATATTTCACAGAACGAGATCCATGATCGTAACTGCAAAAAAAGTCCTCAAGGGGGCGACTGCAGCCAAAGCTGCACTCAAGGTCTAGGTACTCACACAGTCAAAAGACGGACAGATAGCTCATCATGCTAAGGCCCTGTGGCTGCTTTCTGTAGCAACCCAAGGGTTGCAGGTTTGATCCCCGGCAAGGTCCACTCAGCCTTTCATCCTTCCGAGGTCGATAAAATGAGCAGTGCCTTGAAACTCTTACGGGTGATTAGCCGAGCTTTACAAGTACCCAATACATACATACATCTTCCATTTGCAAGCTTATTGATCCGGAGGTATACCTCTTATCTTGAAAAAGAAACAAGCGATCTACACGCCATCTACCTTCTCTCTCTCCCGGTCCATGCCAGTGAGGTGGGAGTGGTAACTCCTTTACTCACTTATCTGTTTTAGGTCAGGATCCCACAGGCTCTGTTTAATAGGCTGTCAGCATTTACAGCTGATACATGTGATGTATGCTTTGTTAAGCCTCCTCCAAACATGAAAAATATATAGACATTTGACTTCCCAAGAAAAACAGTTCTGTATTAGCACGCCAGCAGGGACTTGTCTGAACCAGACCCACTCAGCAGTCACACTGTTGCAGGGTATCACATAGATGTCCGGATACTTCTCCCAAAAGCTGCTTCAACCTGGAAAGACTAGATGTCAAAAGTTTCCAACGGTGTCCTTAGATACTCACACTGGTGATAACCGTTTCTCACCAGCACTAGGGTAACACAATAGTGCCAACGTACGTTTCACCCCCACATCAGATATGTGTTTCAGGGGCTTCATCAAGCCACCCAAAAATAAAAAAAACCCCTAATCTAACAATAAACTACCAATAGCCCTTAAAAGGGCCTATTGTAGGGCATTGCCCTAAGTTTAACAGCTCTTTGTCTAAAAAAAATACAAAGTACCCCCTAAAATTACAACCCCCCACCCATATAAACCACCACAATAAAAAACACCTAACTAAAAGAAAACCTAATCTACCCATTGCCCCTAAAGGGGCATTTGTATGGGTATTGCCCTTAAAAGTGCAATCAGCTCTTTTACTGCCCGTAAAAGTAAAAAAAAAAGCCCTAATCAAAAAAAAAAAAAATACCCCCCCCCAAAAAAACAAAAACTAACACTAACCCCAAAAAAAGGTACTCACCATTGATGAAGTCCGGTGATCCATCTTCTTCCAGGCGGCAAAAGGTCTTCATTCAGACAGCTCCATCTTCACCCATCGTGGCCCCATCTTCTTTCTATTTTCAAAGGTGTGGAGCGGTCGTCGGATGCACGGAGTGGTCTTCGGTGGCAGCAATCTTTGGCAATGTGGAGGTCCTCTTCATGCGATCGTCTGCCACGGACTGAAGCTTGAATGCAAGGTGAAGAGGACCTCCACATTGCCGAAGACCGCTCCGCACATCCGCACACCACTCCGTGCCTCCTGGATGAAGACCTTTTGCCGCCTGGAATAAGATGGATCGCCGGACTCCATCAATGGTGAGTACCTATTTTGGGGTTAGTGTTAGTTTTTTAAGTTTTTTTGGGGTGTTTTTTTTTTTGATTAGGGCTTTTTTAAGTTTTATGGGCAGTAAAAAAGATGACTGCCCTTTAATGGGATAGGCAAGTCAAAATTAAACTTGCATGATTCAGATAGAGCATGTAATTTTAAGACACTTTTAAATTCACTTCTATTTTCAAATGTGCTTCGTTCTCTTAGTATCCCTTGTTAAAAAATGAATACCCACATATCATACACTAATGGGAGCTGCTGCTAATTGGTGCCTGCACACATTTGTCTCTTGTGATTGGCTAAATAGATATGTTCAGCTTCCTGTCAGTAGTGCAATGCTGTCCCTTCAGCAATAGATAACAAGAGAATGAAGAAAATCTGAAAATAGAATTAAATAGGAAAGTTGTTTAAATTTGTATGTTCTACCTGAATCATAAAATAAAATTTTGGGGTTTGCTATCCCTTTAAAGGGCAATGCCCATACAAATGCCCCTTTAGAGGCAATGGGTAGATTAGTTTTTTCTTTAGTTAGGTGTTTTTTATTTTGGGGGGTAGGGTGGATGGGGGGTTGTAATATTAGGGGGTACTTTGTATTTTTTGTTAGAAAAAGAGCTGTTAAACTTAGAGCAATGTCCTACAAAAGGCCCTTTTCAGGGTTATTGATAGTTTATTATTAGATTAGGGTTTTTTATTTTGGGGTTGGTTTTTTTAAGGGGGTATTAGATTAGGAATAACTTTTTTTATTTTACATAATTTACGGCTAGATTACGAGTTGTGCGTTAGGGTTAAAAAGCAGCGTTGAGAGGTCCCAACGCTGTTTTTTAACGCCCGCTGGTATTACGAGTTTTGCAGGTACAGGTGTACTGCTCACTTTTTTGAGCAGACCCGGAAATACCACAAATCCACTTACGTCAATTGCGTATCCTATATTTTCAATGGGACTTGCATAGCGCCAGTATTATGAGTCTTCCAAAAAGAGAGCGGTAGACCCTCTCCTGTCAAGAATGGTACCGCATTTTAAAGTCAGTAGTTAAGAGTTTTACACTACAACGCCGTAGCATAAAACTCTTAACTAAAGTGCTAAAAAGTACACTAACACCCATAAACTACCTATTAACCCCTAAACCGAGCCCCCCACATTGCAAACACTAAAATAACATTTTTAACCCCTAATCTGCCGAACCGGACATCGCCGCCACTATAATAAACATATTAACCCCTAAACCGCCGCACTCCAGCATCGCAAACACTAGTTAAATATTATTAACCCCTAATCTGCCGTCTCTAACATCGCCGACACCTACCTACATTTATTAACCCCTAATCTGCCGCCCCCAACGCTGCCGCCACTAAATTAAATGTATTAACCCCTAAATCTAAGTCTAACCCTAACCCGAACCCCCCTAACTTAAAAAATAAACCCTAAGATAGCTACAATATAACTAATAGTTACATTGCAGCTAGCTTAGGGTTTATTTTTATTTTACATGCAACTTTGTATTTATTTTAACTAGGTACTATAGTTATTAAATAGTTATTAACTATTTAATAACTACCTAGTTAAAATAAAGACAAATTTACCTGTAAAATAAAACCTAACCTAAGTTACAATTACACCTAACACTACACTATAATTAAATGAATTAACTAAACTAAATTCAATTAATTACAATTTAAAAAAATTATCTAAAGTACGAAAAAAAACCCACTAAATTACAGAAAATAATAAAATAATTACAAGATTTTTAAACTAATTACACCTACTCTAATCCCCCTAACAAAATAAAAAAGCCCCCCCAAATAAAAAAGCCCTACCCTACACTAAATTACAAATAGCCCTTAAAAGGGCCTTTTTGCGGGGCATTGCCCCAAAGTAATCAGCTCTTTTACCTGTAAAAAAAAAAGTACAAATACCCCCCAACATTAAAACCCACCACCCACACAACCAACCCTACTCTAAAACCCACCCAGTCCCTCCTTAAAAAAACTAACACTAACCCCTTGAAGATCACCCTACCGTGAGACATCTTCACCCAACCGGGCAGAAGTGGTCCTCCAGACGGGCAGAAGTCTTCATCCAAGCCGGGCAGAAGAGGTCCTCCAGATGGGCAGAAGTCTTCATCTAGACGGCATCTTCTATCTTCATCCATCCGGCGTGGAGCAGGTCCATATGGACATCCGACGCAGAGCATCCTCTTCATCCGACGGCCGACGACTGAATGAAGGTTCCTTTAAGTGACGTCATCCAAGATGGCGTTCCTTCAATTCCGATTGGCTGATAGAATTCTATCAGCCAATCGGAATTAAGGTAGAAAAAATCCTATTGGCTGATGCAATCAGCCAATAGGATTGAAGTTCAATCCTATTGACTGATGCAATCAGCCAATAGGATTGAGCTTGCATTCTATTGGCTGTTCCAATCAGCCAATAGAATGCGAGCTCAATCCTATTGTCTGATTGCATCAGCCAGTAGGATTTTTTCTACCTTAATTCCGATTGGCTGATAGAATTCTATCAGCCAATCGGAATTGAAGGGACGCCATCTTGGATGACGTCACTTAAAGGAACCTTCATTCAGTCGTTGGCTGTCGGATGAAGAGGATGCTCTGCGTCGGATGTCCATATGGACCCGCTCCGCGCCGGATGGATGAAGATAGAAGATGCCGTCTGGATGAAGACTTCTGCCCATCTGGAGGACCTCTTCTGCCCGGCTTGGATGAAGACTTCTGCCCGTCTGGAGGACCACTTCTGCCGGGCGTGGATGAAGACTTCTGCCCGTCTGGAGGACCACTTCTGCCCAGTTGGGTGAAGACGTCTCACGGTAGGGTGATCTTCAAGGGGTTAGTGTTAGGTTTTTTTAAGGGGGGATTGGGTAGGTTTTAGAGTAGGGTTGGTTGTGTGGGTGGTGGGTTTTAATGTTGGGGGGGGGTATTTGTATTTTGTTTTTTACAGGTAAAAGAGCTGATTACTTTGGGGCTATGCCCCGCAAAAGGCCCTTTTAATGGCTATTTGTAATTTAGTGTAGGGTAGGGCTTTTTTTATTTGGGGGGGCTTTTTTATTATTATTATTTTGTTAGGGGGATTAGATTAAGTGTAATTAGTTTAAAAATCTTGTAATCATGTTATTATTTTCTGTAATTTAGTGTTTTGTTTTTTTCGTACTTTAGATAATTTTTTTAAATTGTAATTAATTGTATTTAGTTTAGTTAATTTATTTAATTATAGTGTAGTGTTAGATGTAATTGTAACTTAGGTTAGGTTTTATTTTACAGGTAAATTTGTCTTTATTTTAACTAAAATCTACACTAGTTACAATGTAACTATTAGTTATATTGTAGCTATCTTAGGGTTTATTTTTTAGGTAAGTATTTAGTTTTAAATAGGAATTATTTAGGTAATTGTATTAATTTTTATTTAGATTTGTTAAAATTATATTTCAGTTAGGGTTAGGGTTAGACTTAGGTTTAGGGGTTAATATGTTTATTATAGTGGCGGCAACTTTGTGGGAGGCAGATTAGGGGTTAATAAATGTAGTTAGGTTGCGGCTACATTGGGGCGGAAGATTAGGGATAATAAATAAAATGTAGGGTTCGGCGATGTTGGGGGCAGCAGATTAGGGGTTTATAACTATAATGTAGGTGGCGGCGATGTCGGGGGTGGCACATTAGGGCTTAATAAGTGTAAGATTAGGGGTGTTTAGACTCGGGGTTCATGTTAGGGTGTTAGGTGTAGACATAAAAAGTATTTCCCCATAGGAATCAATGGGGCTGCGTTAGGAGCTTTACGCTGCTTTTTTGCAGGTGTTAGGTTTTTTCAGCTGGCTCTCCCCCATTGATTCATATGGGGAAATCGTGCACGAGCACGTTTTACCAGCTCACCGCTAACGTAAGCAGCACTGGTATTGAGGTGAGATGTGGAGTTAAATTTTGCTCTTCGCTCACTTTTTTGCGGTTAACGCTGGGTTTCTAAAAACCCGTAATACCAGCGCTGCCTGCAAGTGAGCGGTGAGCATAAACTGCTCGTTAGAAGCTGTGCGGTGCTCGTTAGCACCACACAGCTTCTAATGCAAAACTCGTAATCTAGGTGAATGTTTGTTAATTTCTGTAATGTTAGCTTTTTTATTTTTGTAATTTTAAGTTTGTTTTTTTTGTTTGTTTTTTTCAAAGCTTTGTTCAAATAACAAAGGAAGTTCAACATAAGATTAAGGTAAGGATTTGCAGGTCCTGAGGTTCAATGTTTGGGTAGTTACACTTAGATGAGATATTTATAATTATCATTTACAGTTACAGTAGGGTTGGTGTTACACAGTTAGAGGGGGGAAGGTGAGATAAGGAGAGCGGTGCAGGGGTGGGAGGTATTAAGAGAGAATAGGGAGAGGGGTGAAAGAAGCAGTTTAAAGAGGGAAGTGTTGGGGGTGTCTAGGGGAGCTAAATTAGTCGGTGGTAGTGGCATTAATTTTCCATAGGGTGTTGAATCTATTTTTCCAATCTGCCCAGATAAGTTCAAAGAGGTCAGAGTTGTTTACTGAATAGAAGATGTCTTTTTCCATAGTATAGATGTAAGCCATGGTGTTGAGGATCATGGGCCAACTTAGTGGCGATTCCTTCTTCCATGATTTAGCTATAGTGGCCTTAACCATTGTAAATAGGTAGATGCAGAGGTAGGAGTGATGCTTAGGAAGAGTGTGTGTCCCTATATGTTGAAGGGCAAGAGCTGGTGTCTTGGGTAGAGGGATACCCATTTTGGAGAGTGTGAGGAAACAAGTGTTCCATATAGGTGTGAGCTTGGGGCACTCCCAACAAATGTGCATGAAGTGCCCGATGTGTCCGCAGTCATGCCAGCACATAGGGGAGACATTAAGGTGCATTTTGGCTTGTCGTGTGGGAATGTAGTACCAGTGTTCAAGTAGTTTATAATATGTCTCAATGTAACGCAGTGAATAGCTTTTTTTAGTCAGTATTAGAGTGCATTTCCATTTCTGTGGTGAAATGGTGGTGTTTAAGTAGGTCTCCCATCTTTGAAGGTGGGGTAACCTATCTGCAGGGGTTAGCATATAATGTGTAGAGAGGGGCTTGTGTAGTCTATTACCTTGGCTGCAGATAGTTTCCCACATTGTGAGAGGGTGGGATGATTCAGGTCTAAAGTCCAAACTAACCAGGAAGCTTTTTAGTCTGAACTATTTGAAGGGCATGTAGGATCATATTTGAGTGCAGTCCCTTATCTGGTCTAGCATGCGGAAGTGAGCTTGTGGAGGGGGGCAACCAAAGGTCAGAGACAGTTTGTATGCCCAACTTAGCCCATTTGTGGGGATGTGTTTCTGGTAGTCCTGTAAGTAGACCCGCTATAGAGGTCATAGGTGAGGGGTGTGGGGCTAATTGGGAGTAGTGTCTAATTTTGTCCCATACCGAAAGGCATTCCCGAATTATGGTGTTGGTGATGACCAGAGATCTACGACAATGTGGGGTGGTCCAGATCAGGTCATGCAGATGGATGTAATGGGGTAAGGAAGCCTGTTCAATAATTTTACATTTGCTGGGGGAGTTGAGAGCTCCCCATTGGGAAATATGCGTGAGCATTGCTCCTTCATAGTATCTGACTATGGAGGGGGAGGCCAGGCCACCAAAGTGTTTGGGATATTGTGAGCTACTCTGAGGGGTTTGTGTTGCCTTATGTAATTGGTATATTCGCTCTGGAACTGTAAGAGAAGGGGTCTGGGGACTCTTATCGGGAGGCATGTAAAGAGGTATGTGACTTTGGGTAGAAAATACATTTGGGTAGAGGGCTCTGCACAGAAAATAATGATCTATACAATATGGCCATTATGCGACCTAGCCAAGAAATAGAGGCGTAGTTCCATTTATCTTTCAAGGTTCTCAGTTCGGCTAGCAGGGGGAGGTCATTGTCTTTAATCATCTGCCAAACCCCCACATCACAATAAACCTAATTAACCTATTAACTCCTAAACCGCCAACCCCCTACAATGCAAATAACTAATTTAATTACTAACTCCTAAACCGCCAACCCCCTACAATGCAAATAACTAATTTAATTACTAAGCCCCCTAACCTAGCACCCCCTAAACTAACCTCAATTACATAAACTAAGTTACAATTAAAAAAAAAACTAACAATAAATTACAAAAAATGAATCTAAAATTATAAAAAATAAAAAAATCTAAAATTACAGAAAAAAATAAATAAAATTATAAAAAATAAAAAACATTAAACCTAATCCCTATGAAAATACCTCCCCCCAAAAAAATAAAAACACCCCCTAATCTAAATGACCAATAGCCCTTAAAAGGGCCTTTTGTAGGGCATTGCCCTAAGTTAAACAGCTAGTTTACATTTAAAAACTACTAAGTCCCCCCTAACAGTAAAAAACCCCAAAATAAAAAGACTAACACTAAAAAAACCTATACTACCCATTGCCCCTAAAGGGGCATTTGTATGGCATTGCCCTTAAAAGGACATTCAGCTATTTTACTACCCTTAAAAGGGCATTCAGCTCTTTTACAAGCCCATTAAATCCCTAATCTTAAAAAAAATTAAAAAAATCCTAAATCTAACCCCCAAATAGGTACTCACTGTTCCTGAAGTCCAGCGGAGAAGGTCTTCTTCCAGACGGCTCCATCATCTGTCTTCATTCGGAGTAAAGGCGGCGCGGAGCTGGCTTTCCCAATGCATGGATCCTCAGCGCCGGTCCTCAGTGCCGGTCTTCAGCAGCGCCGGTCTAAAGCGGCGTGGAGGCTCCTCTTCATGCGATCATCCATTGCACACTAAAAGATTAAATGTAAGGTACCCCATATTTATTGGGGCACCTTGCATTCCTATTGGCTGAAATTTTGAAATCAGCCAATAGGATGAGAGCTACTGAAATCTTATTGGCTGATTTGAACTGCCAATAGGATTTCAGTAGCATTCAATTTGACGGAGATCAGATGAAGAGGAGCCTCCACGCCGCTTTGGACCGTCGCTGCTGAAGACCGCCACTGAGGACCGACGCTCCGGATCCACACCACCGCTCCGTGCTGCCTTTGCTCTGGATGAAGATAGAAGATGATGGAGACGCCTGGAAGAAGACCTTCTCCGCTGGACTTCAGGAATGGTGAGTACCTATTTGGGGCTTAGTCTTAGACTTTTTTTTTAGATTAGGGTTTTTTTTGGTTGTAAAAGAGCTGATTGTCCTTACAATTTAGGGGCAATGGGTAGCTTAGGTTTTTGTTAGACTTAGCTTTTTTTATTTTGGGGGATTGGTTGGGGGGGACTTTACTGTTAGGGGGTAATTGGTAATTTTTTTAGGAAAAAGAGCTGTTTAACTTAGGGCAATGTCCTACAAATGCCCTTTTAAGGGCTATTGGTAGTTTAGTATTAGATTAAGGGGTGTTTTTATTTTTGGGGGATTTTTATTTTTATAGGGGTATTAGTTTAGGTTTAATTTTTTTATTTGGGATAGCTTTGTTTATTTTTTTCTGTAATTTTACTTTTTTTTATTTTTGTAATATCACCTTTCGGGTTTGTAAATTTTTAAACATAGACTGCTCTCTGGGAAGGCTTATCGCCTAGTTACATTTATAAAACACAATTGTAGACTAGAAATACTATTTTGAATTTGAATGTTACAAATAGTACAACTGTGTTTTATAAATATTATATTCGAAAACTGTAAATAACATTTGATAATAGAATTTATAAGAATATTCGTTCTTATCAACATTCGATTATGTAAATCAAATTTCTACAATAACATTTGTTCTAACATTCGAATTTGAATATAAACACATTCGCCCATCCCTAGTTCCCACATAGATCATTATTTTCTGTGCAGAGCCCTCTACCCAGCAGCCAGACATCTCTGGCTTTAACAATACTAGTTGTTCACAGATTACTGCACAGTTTCAAATAAGGAAACAGTTTTCTATTTTACATTAGCGGAAATACAGTTTGGGGACACATAATATGAAGCAGTAGATGCCTTTCTGCCCGTGATAGACCTTTTCTGTAGTAGATTATTATTCCTGCAGAGTCTCTGCAGTTTGTTGGAAACTGGAATTTACACTCTTTACACTTCTCCCTGACAAGTTACTTTAGCTTCCTAAACTAACTTGTCAGAAAGCAGTGTGGGACTCAGTGCAGAGATAGAAACTAGTTCATGGCCAAGGGAAAAATATGCAGGAATAATAATCTATTACAGAGCTGGTCAATCTGGGTTAAGAGGCAACTTGTGCTTCATTTTTGTGTCCCTAAACATTATTTTTAAGATAGAAAACTGCTGCCTTCTATGGTGTGCACATTATACTGTGCACATTGCTATTTGCAATTGTAATCAGCCTGATTGTTTCACATCTTGTGCTAGACTTTATTTATATATTAGCTATTTTCAGTTTTACGTGTGGATGTGTATACTAGATGCATAAGCAAAGAAACACAGTTGTTACAATCATATTATTTATTTAAGTAACCTTGGTTTAAACTGTTGCTTATTAATTTATGTATATTAATTACACAAACGTAAGCAATAATGAACTCTAGGTATGTGTATTTGGATCCTTTGTGAGGATCCGAATGCGGAAGTAAGCAGCCGCTTGTTCTATTGGCATATTTTCGCAGCTGAATTGATTCCTGTAAATATCTCCACTCTAAGATCTGGCTTCCAGCTTCGAAAAGATCCTCACAAAGAATCCAAATGCACATCTCTAATGAACATTAGGTAAAACTAACAGATACAGGCACACCTCGTTTTATTGCGTTTCGCTTTATTGCGCTTTGCAGATATTGCTGTTTTTACCATTCGAAGGTGTGTGGCAAACGTGTGTCAATATATCAATTATATATCAATTTCCTTTTAAAATCAATAGCACTTTCATTTATCAATTTTCTTTAATTTTAATGTAAATCAAGTTATCTTCGTTTTAACTCACTTTTTTAATGTCCGCAAATTCAACCCGTTATTTATTTATTTGTCTTTATCACGGGTTTTTTTTGAGCCATTTGAAAATCTGGCCATTAGGCGGCCGTCACATCACGTCATTCGCCTACTTAATGTTATGCGCATGCGCTACAATATATTTCTTCATATCTTAATCTACGCGCGCTCCCATTTTGCAAGTAAGCAGCTGCTATCTCTGACAGTATGGTAGTCAATTAATATAGTAATTCATTGACTACTATGTGTGAACGATGATTGGCGCATGCGCAGTTGGAATCAACATTGTGAACGCGCTTTGGAGAGACAAAGAGAGCGGGTGGGACCGCTGAAGACGTCACACTCAGGATTACAACGAAGTAGCGGTTTGGAGGAGTCGGCTGCAAGACAGTACAGATTTTCAAATATAGATATTATAAAATCTATAGCTATAAGATAAAAAATAAGTTAGCGACTGGATTAAGGTACTATAGATAAATGCTTGGTCAATTTCAATAGCTGCTATATTTACCTTCACTTTAATAGACTACAAAAAAGTGTAAATATAACTTTTATATGCACTGGGAAACATAAAAAATATGTGTGACTCACTTTATTGCTATATTCACTTTATTGTGGTGGTCTGGAACCAAACCTGTTATATTTCCGAGGTACTCATGTATATTTTTAGTAAGAATAGCCATAAACAGAATGTGATAGCAGTTTTATCTGTTAGTACTACATTCGGGAAAAAAAGTATTTAGTCAGCCACCAATTGTGCAAGTTCTCCCACTTAAGAAGATGAGAGAGGCCTGTAATTTTCATCATAGGTATACCTCAACTATGAGAGACAAAATGTGGAAACAAATCCAGACAATCACATTGTCTGATTTGGAAAGAATTTATTTGCAAATTATGGTGGAAAATAAGTATTTGGTCAATATCAAAAGTTCATCTCAATACTTTGTTATATATCCTTTGTTGGCAATGACAGAGGTCAAACATTTTCTGTAAGTCTTCACAAGGTTGTCACACACTGTTGCTGGTATGTTGGCCCATTCCTGCATGCAGATCTCCTCTAGAGCAGTGATGCTTTGGGGCTGTCGCTGGGCAACACAGACGTTCAACTCCCTCCAAAGATTTTCTATGGGGTTGAGATCTGGAGACTTGCTAGGCCACTCCAGGACCTTGAAATGCTTCTTACAAAGCCACTCCTTCAGTGCCCGGGCGGTGTGTTTGGGATCATTGTCATGCTGAAAGACCCAGCCACATTTCATCTTCAATGCCCTTGCTGATGGGAGGAGGTTTGCACTCAAAATCTCACGATACATGGCCCCATTCATTCTTTCATGTACACGGATCAGTCGTCCTGTTCCCTTTGCTGAGAAACAGCCCCAAAGCATGATGTTGCCACCCCCATGCTTCACAGTAGGTATGGTGTTCTCTCTCCTCCAAACATGACAAGTTGTGTTTCTACCAAACAGTTCTACTTTGGTTTCATCTGACCATATGACATTCTCCCAATCTGCTTCTGGGTCATCCAAATGCTCTCTAGCATACTTCAGATGGGCCCGGACATGTAATGGCTTAAGCAGGGGGACACGTCTGGCACTGCAGGATCTGAGTCCCTGGCGGCGTAGTGTGTTACTGATGGTAGCCTTTGTTACGTTGGTCCCAGCTCTCTGCAGGTCATTCACTAGGTCCCCCCGTGTTTCTGGGAAGTTTGCTCAACATTCTTGTGATCATTTTGACCCCACGAGGTGAGATCTTGCGTGGAGCCCCAGATCGAGGGAGATTATCAGTGGTCTCTTGTATGTCTTCCATTTTCTAATTATTGCTCCCACAGTTGATTTCTTCACACCAAGCTGATTGCCTATTGCAGATTCAGTCTTCCCAGCCTGGTGCAGGTCTACAATTTTGTTTCTGGTGTCCTTCGACAGCTCTTTGGTCTTCACCATAGTGGAGTTTGGAGTGTGACTGTTTGAGGTTGTGGACAGGTGTCTTTTATACTGATAACAAGTTCAAACAGGTGCCATTAATACAGTTAATGAGTGGAGGACAGAGGAACCTCTTAAAGAAGAAGATACAGGTCTGTGAAAGCCAGAAATCTTGCTTGTTTGTAGGTGACCAAATACTTATTTTCCACCATAATTTGCAAATAAATTCTTTCCAAATCAGACAATGTGATTGTCTGGATTTGTTTCCACATTTTGTCTCTCATAGTTGAGGTATACCTATGATGAAAATTACAGGCTTCTCTCATCTTCTTAAGTGGGAGAACTTGCACAATTGGTGGCTGACTAAATACTTTTTGTCCCCACTGTATGTGATATACAATACTTTAAATTAGAAATATATATATATATATATATATATATATATATATATATATATATATATATATATATATATATATATATATATATATATATATATATATATATATATATATATATACATATATTAGTTTGTTTCTATATATGCACTTCTTACCTGGCCTTTCATTTCAAAAGCTATCACAGCATATTGACTTAATGTCATGTTAGTAGTATCATATTTGTCAAATATGTGAATAAATAAGTACTGGCAGTATTAATTTAATTCATTTGACTATAATTAATGTACCAAGCATCGATGTACAATATTAAAAAAAATATTTATCCTGTCAGTAAGAACATTGTTACAAATCCATACCTTCTGAATTGATCTCTCTTGTTTAGAGATACTATTGTTCATTCATTCTGTTTTGCTAATTAACCTTTAAAAAGGATTATAAACAACACCAAAATCAATTCCTATAGTTTTATGTCATTTTATAATTAACATTTTTTTTAAAGTCCAAAGCTTATTTGCAATTATAAATGAACATTCTGGTGATGATGACATTTCAGTTGTAAACAAGTTTTGTTGTTAAAAAAACTGTGCATTGAGCAATATTTTTAATTTTTTATATAAAATCACAAAGCAATCAATTTTATTAATCTAGGAACTGAGTGTGCAAAAACTTCAATATCAAATAAAAGATACAAATGCCCAAGATGCAACATTCAAAACAAGAGGTCCAAAATGACTTTTAATGGGTTGATGGATGAAATAGAAAAGTAAAAAAATCATGAAAAAGTAGAGCAACAAAGGGCTCCATGTATTATAAGGCAAGTGGACAAGCTTCTCAACTTGAGAAATTGTCCTCTCGCCTTTGCGGCATATGGACAGAGGATCCTGTTCGTCCGCTGCTCATATGTATCAGTTGAGATTGTAAAGCCTACCCCTTCTCTCGCATGACCAATCACATGAGAAAAAGACCTGTCAATCAGCCGTAGTGAGCTTACGCTGCTTCGTATGGAGCCCAAAATATTTTAAAATTCTCTCTTTGCAAAATATTGAATGAGTTGATGTAATGCAAATACTCAAAAACAATGTTATAACCTGATTTTTGAATACATATTAAAAGCCTCAGTATTCAAAACACTTTAAAAGCAGTATAAACCACTTCATCCACTTCTTTTGATGGACTGAACCAGATTCCCAAATGAAATGTTTATATGTTTATTTTTTTATTTTTTTAATTGTAAGGAGATATATTTACAGTGCAATGCTTTAAGGTACATGTTGCCTAAATGCTGAATTCCTTTGAAAGTGATACAGTAAAACTGTAAAAAACATAAATTGTCTGCATGTAAAATATCCTCAGTAGCCACATCCCATTGTAGAGGGACTTTAAAAATACAATCAGGATGCTTGCTTCATGACTTGCAAAGGAGCTTGCAGGCACAGTCACTCTATTTCCCTCTCAAGCTCATAAAACTATATCATGTAGTTTGCTTTGTTTTCCTATATTGAGCCAGATTACAAGTGGAACAGTATTGGCTGCTTCCGCTATAGCGCTAATTGCGGTAGAAGTCATTTTTTTTGCACCCATCATGTTGAGCTGGTATTTTGAGATGAAAGTAAAAAGTTAGAGCGCTCGCACTAACCCGACACGGGCAAACAGGTTACTTCTAGCGCAATTAGACTGTAGCACAAAAAAAGATTTTAAAAAAATGAACACCCGACTCACGCGCTAACCGGAATTTATATTCTCATATGTGCTAACCTGACACAAAAATATGAATATTTCACATTCCAATGTTCTGCACATAGCAGAATATGTTCTATTTATTAAAAATAACTATCTCTATATACATCTGGTAATAGTTTTGTATAATATATGTCTATACCTATATATATATATATATATATATATATATATATATATATATATATATATATATATATACATGATTATATATAGATATATATATAGATATATATATATGAATATCTATTTACAAATACGTAGAACATATTCTGCTATGTGCAGAACATCGGAATGTGAAATATTTACAGTAAATACACAGTATAACACTATTCAAATAATAATAATATAATAATATTGCATAAATATGCTTTTACATGTTTTCATTTACTTAACGTCAAAGGGATCCAATGCACTTATAAATACATACGTTTATATATACACATATATATATACACACACACATATATATTTTTATATACATATATATATATATATATATATATATATATATATACTGTATATATATATATATATACTGTATATATATATATATATATATATATATATATACACATACATATATATATATATATATATATATATATATATATATACATACAAATACATCTTTAGACATATAAATGTATACATCTCTGTATATGTATGTATCTCAATGTTAAAGTCTTTTGCCTGCTTTTTTTTCCTAACACCTGAGATCTCATATCTTTGATCCCTTATAAGTTTTTTTTGCAATATTTTTTGTGAATAATATTTAGACAGTGTTATTATGAGTGTAACTATACTTTGTTATGTATTTTCGATGTTTTTTGTACAGCTTTTTCATTTCTTGAAAAAATTAACCACAGCTCTAAGATCACGGCAATCATTCTAGCATAAATTGCAATTGTGCTCACGAGATCACGATTGTGCTCAACTTGTAATATGAGCACAATTAAACCTGCATGCCAACAATCGCAAAAACTTGAGTGCAATCGTTTTCGTGCCACTTGTAATCTAGCCCATTGTATCTATTTATACTTTACTTTTACCGACATCATAAAGTAAATCATGGATACAGACAGACAAAAAATAGTATAATTCAAGAATCAATTCAGTAATATCATCATGAACCACTCATGATATAGGAAGATCTATCTTAATAAGTTAAGTTCATGTTCCTTGAAAGTGTAAATATTTATGAAGAGTCCTCTTAATTTCTTGATTCCTTAACCCATATATCACTGGATTAGCTAAAGGTGTAAAAACAACATAAGTGAGCCCAACACCTCTATCATAGTCTTCTGAGTAGCTTTTTGTAAGACGGAGATACATGAACGTGATGCTGCCAAAAAACAGAATCACTACCACAAGGTGAGCTCCACAGGTAGAAAAGGCTTTCTGGCGACCTGTTTTTGACTGGATCTTCAAAACGACATGTATTATTCTAATGTATGAAAGAAGAACAAAGAAAAAAGTCAACAATATGATAAAAGAGCTGACCACAAACTCAACCAAAATATATAGTCTAGTATCTGTACATGCTAAACCAATCAATGGAGGAAAGTCGCAGAACACATTTTGTATGGTGTTTAGACCACAGAAAGGAAGATGAGCTATCACAATTGTCTCTATAACAGGACTTAGGAATCCAGTTATAAAGCATCCAACAACACATTGAATAGAAAGTTTGGAGTTCATAATAGATGGATAGTGTAAGGGTGAACAAATGGCTAAATAACGATCATACGCCATTATAGTGAGAAGGTAACATTCAGAGGCTCCTAACGCATGTAAAAAATATGCTTGTAAGATGCAGCCATTAAGAGACATCTTCTCATTATATAGAAGGTTACCCAGCATTTTAGGAATAGTGACTGCAGTGTAGCAAATCTCCATAATGCATAATGCTCTAATAAAGAAGTACATTGGAGTATGAAGGCTTGGCTCTCTCAAGACTACAATAAATATCAATACATTCCCAGTGATAATAAATAGATAGGCTAAAAGTAATATTGAAAATAGAAGAAGATGAAAATCTTGCAGATTTGGGAATCCACATAAAATTATTTCATTTACGGTGCTGTAATTAAAATACTTCATATTTTTGTAAGGCTTGGCTCTCTCAAGACTACAATAAATATCAATACATTCCAGTGATAATAAATAGATAGGCTAAAAGTAATATTGAAAATAGAAAAAGATGAAAATCTTGCAGAATTGGGAATCCACATAAAATTATTTCATTTACGGTGCTGTCATTAAAATACTTCATATTTTTGTAAGGTATCTGTAAAAAAAAAAAATTGAGTAAATATTATATGATAACATATTACACTGAGATAAATATTAATATACCTGTAAATGGCAATCTCTTGGTTATATGCAATGTATAATGTTTTTAGGCAATACCCACTTTTTTTCAATATTCCCATTAGAGGCAACATTTGTCAGGTAATGGTTAAGTTAAGCACAGTTATTTCATTTAGCTTAAAGGGTTTGAAAGTCAAAAACATAAATTATGCTTACCAGATCATTTAATTTCCTTCTGTACAAGGAGAGTCCACGGCTTCATTCCTTACTTTTGGGAAATACTGAACCTGGCCACCAGGAGGAGGCAAAGACACCCCAGCCAAAGGCTTAAATACTTCTCCCATTTTCCTCATCCCCCAGTCATTCTGCAGAGGGAACAAGGAACAGTAGGAGAAATATCAGGAAAGGTGCCAGAAGATAATTAATTTAGGGGGCCGCCCATTGGAGTACACGGGCAGGGGCCGTGGACTCTCCTTGTACAGAAGGAAATTAAATTATCTGTTAAGCATAATTTATGTTTTCCTTCTTAATACAAGGAGAGTCCACGGCTTCATTCCTGTTGGAAAATATATACCCAAGCTCTAGAGGACACTGAATGAAAACGGGAGGGACAATAAGGGAGGCGGACCCTAATCTGAAGCAAAAACATCAAACTTGTAAAATTTAGAAAAAGTGTGTAAGGAGGACCAGGTAGTCACCTTACAAATCTGATCCATAGAGGCCTCATTCTTAAAGGCCCAAGAGGAAGCCACCGCTCTAGTAGAATGAGCCATAATTCTCTGAGGAGGTCTATGTCCCGCTGTCTCATAAGCTAAGCGGATAAGACTCCTCAACCAAAAAGATAAGGAAGTCGAAGAGACCTTCTGGCCCTTACGCTTCCTAGAATATGCCACAAACAAGGAGGAAGTTTGTCTAAAATACTTAGTAGCTTAAAGATAAAACTTCAAGGCATGACCACATCCAAATTATGAAGTAAACGTTCCTTCGAAGAAGAAGGATTAGGACACAAAGAAAGGACTACAATCTCTTGATTGATGTTGTGGTCTGACACAACTTTAGGGAGAAACCCTAACTTAGTACGTAGGACAGCCTTATCCAAATAGAACACCAGATAAGGAGGCTCACATTGCAAGGTGGCTATTTCAGATACTCTGTGCATCGAAGCTATAGCCAGTAGAAAGAAAACTTTCCAGGACAACAACTTAATATCAATTTCATGCAAAAGCTCGAACGGAACCCGTTGCAAAACCTTAAGAAACAGATACAGACTCCAAGGGGGAGCCGAAGATCTGAACACAGGTCTGATCCTAATCAGAGTCTTACCAAAAGACTGAACATCTGGAAGGTCAGAGAGCCTCTTGTGCAGTAAAACAGACAAGGCTGAAATCTGTCCCCTCAGGGAACTGGCCGAAAGACCCTTCTCTAGACCATCCTGGAGAAACAATAGAATCCTGGCAACCTTAACCTTATGCCAAGGAAATCCACGCTCTTCACACCAGAAAAAGTAGGTTCTCCACACCTTATGATAGATGCGATGAGTAACCGGCTTACGAGCTTGAATGAGAGTATCAATAACTATTTTTAGAAAAACCTCTCTTGGCTAGGACTAAGCGTTCAATTTCTACGCAGTCAGCCTCAGAGAATCTAGATTTTACTGAACAAAAGGACTTTGTTTCAGCAGATCCCTGCGCCAAGGGAACTTTCATGGAGGAGAAGATGACATCTTTACTAGATCAGTGAACCACGTCCTTCACGGCCACAATGGAGCAATCAGTATTACTGATGCCTGCTCCTGCTTGATGCGGGCCACTACCCAAGGAAGGAGTGGTAATGGCAGAAAAAGATAGCTTAGATTGAACCTCCAAGGCACAGATAATGCATCTATGAGGATCCCTGGACCTCGACCCATATCTGGATAGGTTGGTATTAAGACGAGGCACCATGAGATCTATCTCCGGCGTACCCCACCTGAAGACCATTCCCCCGGATGAAGGGATTGTCTGCTAAGAAAATCCGCTTTCCAGTTGTCCACACCCGGAATGTGGATTGCTGACAGCGAACAGCTGTGGGACTCCGCCCACAACTGCGCGGCAAAGTCTGATGGTAAAAGGCTCCCTCCAGACGGAGGATCAGGCATGCTATGGGAAGCTGCATGTGACAATGGAGATGATTAATTTGTATGCACCTCACGGGAAGGCGAGTCCTCAGAGGTGGATGGCTCAGTCGTACTAAAGGGGTTAACCTTCTTAGACATAAAAATCTTGTTGATGCATATGGAACATAGTTGAGAGGGCGGGCAGACCAAGGCCTCCTCACAATATAGACATGTATTACCATTAGGAATAGAGGGAGTACCCTCAAGCATATCAGGATCCTTCATAGCTTGTGCTAACAACAGTAGGATACAAATAAATTAACTTTTTATGTCTCACAAACATGGCACCTATATACCCCCAATGATTGGGGCACTCACCACCGCCTAGACCCAGGCAACCAGAGAAAAAGCGACCTCTCTGACAGCTAGCTCGGTCAGGAAAGAGAAAACGAAAGTGTGACCACACCCGGTCATGTGGTGCCCCTGCTATGAGAAAAAGCGCGCCCAAGCTACAAGCTGCGCAGCGTTCAAAGTGAAAGTAAACACCTGTATGTTCCGTTACCGCATAACAACAGACTATGATCCCAAAAAATAAATCTCACACATAAGCAGCATAAATCAAAGAAACACATTTAATTAATCCCCACTGTTCAATAACCTCCCTCAGGAGATATTAACCCGTGATTCTATAAAGATAAAAGGAGTCACACTGTGACCCTGTCTTCAGCAATTTCAACATATGTAAAAATTTAAATGATCTTACCAGAATCCGTGCTGTGGAACAGAAACACAGCCTCTCAAGTGTGACAGTCTTGTAGCATCACTCTTGACATGGACTTGAGTGAAGAAAGCAGACAGTGAAACTCATCAACACTGGTTGCTTAAGGAGCTGTTAGCAGGCAGTCTGGATGGGTTCGCAGAAAGACTCTCCCTGCATCTCCAAACTCTTACTTTCGTCAATACTCTCACTGAGAGGCTGACAAGACTACTTAAAACTCCAGTTCCATAACAACTCCGAAATCTTCTGACATTTATCTGCCATCCTCCTGTGACGAAAGGCAAAGAATGACTGGGGGATGGGGGAAGTGGAAGAGGTATTTAAGCCTTTGGCTGGGGTGTCTTTGCCTCCTCCTGGTGGCCAGGTTCAGTATTTCCCAACAGTAAGGAATGAAGCAGTGGACTCTCCTTGTATTAAAGGGACACTGAACCCACATTTTTTCTTTCATGATTCAGATAGAGCAGCAATTTTAAGCAACTTTCTAATTTACTCCTATTATCAAATTGTCTTCATTCTCTTGGTATCTTTATTTGAAAAGCAAGAATGTAAGTTTAGATGCCGGCCCATTTTTGGTGAACAACCTGGGTTGCTCTTGCTGATTGGTGGATTAATTTAACCGACCAATAAACAAGTGCTGTCCATGGTCTGAACCAAAAAATAGCTTAGATGCTATCTTTTTCAAATAAAGATAGCAAGAGAACGAAGAAAAAATGATAATAGGAGTAAATTAGAAAGTTTCCTAAAATTGCATGCTCTATCTGAATCACAAAAGAATAAATTTGGATTCAGTGTCCCATTAAGAAGGAAATTTAATTTTCATGATTTAGATATATTATGCAAATCAAATTGACTTCATTCTGTATGTTTGACTGCAATGTTTGAATGTCCATAAAAGTATTAAGTTAAGAAGATATATATTTTACAGTATCACAGGCATTTCATAAGATTGTTTTTAACCATATACCCAGTGAAATATCAATGGGAACTTATTGACCAGTTTCCAATGAGTGTCAACTAAGTCTTCTCCTACTTATCAGAATGAATTGCAGAATATACTCCTTTTTTAAGGGGAGTTTAGTCACTTACATTTTTGGGTCAAAATCTAAAACTAATAATGCTATTGAAAACATTTTTTACCCCTGAAGCATACTGAAGTTTGGATTGTGACACTTCAAGAAGATAGAATCATTTACAGAATACATTGTGTTGAACTGGAACAAAAAATAGAGACCATCAATTAAAATAGAAACAAAAACATACTGCATAGCTTAAAATTCCATGCATACCAATACAAACTGAATTTAGATGGCACAACATACACATTACACTGGCCAGAGAACACCTATTGACCAACCTGCTGAACTCAACCATTAATACCTACACTTTACTTAAATTAAACAAACCTGTAACAGCCAACAATTGAAATTTGCTTCCACTAATTTATATGTTGTATATTGTCGTCTCCTGATTTCCTTAACACTTTATTTTATTAAACTTCACCCTATGCTCTGTGGCTCACTTGTACCTTAAATAAAATAATGTGCTGTATTTACAAATACCATAGTTAAAATTCACCAAAAACCTATAAAGCAATGTTAAACAAAATAAATAGTTAATAGTAATAATATTTTCATAGACTAAAGCATAGGCAAAATTTTATGATTCAGCATTCATTTGGAAAACAAATGCTGAATATGGCTGAAGGCGGCATTTGTTTCATTTTCGGCACCTTATATATTAGTGTGAATGTGCAACACACAAAGATCTGGATTTGCCCATGCCTACATATAACCAACTAAGGCCTAAATAACATATGGAATGCTACTGATAGCAGAGGGTGCGCTATCAATATCACTGAACTGCGCTAGAACTAGTATTGGTATTATAAGTCCATGGTAATGAAGAATTACCAGAGAATGTGTAGCGAGGCCGACATCCCTTTTGCACGTACTATACTTTCAATGGATATCTCAACCTCGCTAAACATTGTGCTTTCCAATACCTATCACACAAACATATACAGTGTGTATATATATATATAAAGTAAAATTTTCTTCTAAGTGAAAAAGTATTTCTTAATGCACCTTTAGCTTTAGCGCAGTTGTCCTAGCGTACCTTCTCATAAGCATGCAAACGAACACCAGAAGAGGCTTTTGTAGAGCGCTCCATAGAAGTCTATGGAGAAAGAGAGTTAGCGAGGTTCTGCTGTCCGATATGGCTTTCACACTTTCACAAAATATTTTACTTTCAAAGTGTAATACCAGCACAAGAATAGGAGCTCTATTGATTTAAGATAGGATGGGATCAGCCAATAGGATTGAACTTCATTCCTATTGGCTGATTGCATCAGTCCATAGGATTTTTCCTACCTTAATTCCGATTGGCTGATAGAACTCTATCAGCCAATCGGAATTCAAGGGACGCCATCTTGGATGACGTCATTTAAAGGAATATTCATTCGTCGGGTAGTCGTTGGTCTGGATGGATGCTCCGCATCGGATGTCTTCAAGATGGAGCCGCTCCTCGCTGGATGGATGAAGATAGAAGATGCCGCCTGGATGAAGACTTCTGCCCGTCTGGAGGTCCTCTTCTGATCGGATGACGACTTCTGCCCCTCTGGAGGACCACTTGTGCCCGGCTGGGTGAAGACATCTAAAGGTAGGGTGATCTTCAAGGGGGTAGTGTTAGGTTTTATTAAGGGGGGATTGGGTGGGTTTTAGAGTAGGGTTGGGTGTGTGGGTGGTGGGTTGTAATGTTGGGGGGGTATTGTATTTTTTTTTTACAGGTAAAAGAGCTGATTACTTTGGGGCAATGCCCCGCAAAAGGCCCTTTTAAGGGCTATTTGTAATTTAGTATAGGGTAGGGATTTTTATTATTTTGGGGGGCTTTTTTATTTTATTAGGGGGATTAGATTAGGTGTAATTAGTTTAAAATTCTTGTAATTATTTTATTATTTTCTGTAATTTAGTGTTGGGTTTTTTTTGTACTTTAGTTAATTTTATTTAATTGTATTTAATTTATTTTAATTTAGGTAATTAATTTAATGATAGTGTAGTGTTAGGTTTAATTGTAACTTAGGTTAGGATTTATTTTACAGGTACTTTTGTCTTTATTTTAACTAGGTAGTTATTAAATAGTTAGTAACTATTTAATAACTATTCTACCTAGTTAAAATAAATACAAAGTTGCCTGTAAAAAAATAAAAATAAATCCTAATAGCTGCAATGTAACTATTAGTTATATTGTAGCTAGCTATCTTAGGGTTTATTTTATAGGTAAGTATTTAGTTTTAAATAGGAATAATTTATTTAATTCTAGGAATATTTATTTAGATTTATTTAAATTATCTTTAAGTTAGGAGGTGTTAGGGTTAGACTTAGGTTTAGGGGTTAATAAATTTAATGTAGGTGGCGGCGGGGTCCGGGAGCAGCGGTTTAGGGGTTAAACACTTTATTTAGTTGCGGCGGTGTAGGGGGGGGGGGCAAATTAGGGGTGTTTAGACTCGGGGTACATGTTAGGGTGTTAGGTGTAGAAACTACCATAGGAATCAATGGGATATCGGGCAGCAGCGAACATGAGCTTTTGCTGCTGTCAGACTCCCATTGATTCCTATGGCATCCGCCGCCTCCAGGGCAGCTGATTGAAAACCAGGTACGCTGGGCCGGAATAGTGGTGAGCGTACCTGCTAGTTTTTTCATAACTACCAAAAGAAGTCAGATTGTGCCGAACTTGCGTTCGGAACATCTGTAGTGACATAAGCATCGATCTGTGTCTGACTTAGTCCGCCGGATCGTATGTTACGTCACTATATTCTACTTTTGCCGGTCTGTAGGCGAAACCCAAGAATCGTTGAAGAGATCTTAAGGTAGTGGGTACCGGCCAATTCTTGATAGCTAGTAATTTTTCTGGGTCCATTTGTACCTTATCGGGTGTTATGATATACCCTAAAAATTTTATCTTTTGTACATGGAATTGACACTTTTCAGCCTTTGCAAAAAGTCTGTGATCACGTAATCATGTCAGAACCCATCTCACATGTTTTATGTGTTCCTCTGTTGCTTTTGAGTAAATTAGTATGTCGTCCAAATAAATTATGACACATACGTCTGTTAGATCTTTAAAAATTTCATTTATGAAATGCTGGAAGGTAGCAGGGGCGTTACAGAGCCCAAAAGGCATCACTCGATACTCAAAAAGACCGTATCTGGTTCGAAATGCAGTTTTCCACTCATCCCCCTCCTTAATACGTATTAAATTATACGCGCCCTTTAAGTCAAGTTTAGTGAAGATGGTAGCACCGTTCAAGCGTTCAAGGAGTTCGGGGATGAGTGGCAATGGATATTGATTCTTTACCGTAACAGCATTGAGGGCTCTGTAATCGATGATGGGTCTTAATGTTTTGTCTTTGTTAGTCACAAAGAATAACCCTGCTGCAGCAGGAGATGTGGATGGGACTATAAAACCTTTCCGAATATTATCATCTAAGTAATCTCGCAGATATTGTAGCTCTTTCTGCAAGAGAGGATACATTTTCCCAAAAGGAACCTTAGCCCCTGGGATTAAATCTATGGGGCAATCAAAGGTTCTGTGGGGAGGTAGTACCTCAGCCTCCTTTAAATCAAACACATCTAGTAAATCTTGATAGTGAGTAGGTATCTCTGGATCTATAGTGCCCAAAATCTGATGCGGAAAACAAGAAGAGGAACAATAAGGAGAATTAAAAGTGACAGTGGGTGTAACCCAATCTATGCTAGGGTTATGTTTGGTTAACCAAGTGTAACCTAATATCACCGTATGAAGTGCAGTTGGGATTACATCAAAACTGATATATTCAGTGTGCCCTTTAGAAGTAGAGATTAATAGGGGTACAGTGTGTTTAGTTATAGGACCTTTATGTATGAGAGAACCATCAATTACTCTTATGAAAACAGGATTTTGCTTAATCACACAGGGTATTTTATTAAACTCAACATATGTAGCATCAATAAAGCAGTCAGAAGCCCCAGAGTCAACTATCGCCTCAGTCTTGATTTGCTGTCGGTCCCACTGTAAGGAGAGAGAGAGTGTCAATGACTTTTGTCTTATGTGTGAAGTAGTACAACTAATGTTTAACAGCTTACCCTTTTTCTGTCTGTGTAGAATGGGACAGGATATTACTGTATGTTCTTTACTAGCGCAGTAAAGACAGAGATTTGCTAGGCGTCGTCTGGTTTTTTCCTCAGGAGTCAGAGGACCTTTAATTACTCCTATTTCCATAGGTGTATGAGGGTTATGTATCTTTTCTGTAGGGGTTACTGGCATTCTTTTGGGGGTTGTGTCTGAGGTGTACCTTTCTAATCTTCTCTCTCTTATTCTGCGGTCTAAGGTTGTTGCTAGCTTTATTAGACCGTGTAAGGTGTCAGGCATCTCCAATCTAGAGATCTCATCTTTTAAAGCTTCATTTAGGCCTTATCTGAATTGTTTTTTTAATGTAATATCATTCCAAAGCTTACCGGGTCTGTAAGTTATATGGAAATTAAATCTGTCAAGGAACAAGGACCATCGAACTTGACGAGAAGATAAAGTCTTGTTTTGTTTTAAGTATTGAAGGTTTTTGTGGTCTGTGAATATTAAGAAAGGTTTGTCAAGTCCCTCTAGTATATGTCTCCACACCTCCAAAGCACATTTTATGGCTAGTAGTTCTTTATCACCCACAGAGTAATGAACTTCAGCTGGTAAAAGGGTTCTAGAAAAATAAGCTATGGGATGGGTGTTATGATGGTCGTTAGTTCTTTGAGATAGAACCGCTCCTATACCAGTGTCAGAAGCATCAACCTCTACAATGAACTGACACGAATGGTCAGGCAAACTTAGTATTGGGGCTGTGGTGAAACAGGTCTTCAAATAATTAAAGGATTGATTTGCTTCAGGCGTCCAGTGAAATTTAAAGTTTTTCTTAGTCAAAGATGTAAGGGGTTTAACTTTCATAGAGAAATTTTGAATAAACCTACGATAAAAATTGGCGAAACCCAAGAATCGTTGAAGAGATCTTAAGGTAGTGGGTACCGGCCAATTCTTGATAGCTAGTAATTTTTCTGGGTCCATTTGTACCTTATCGGGTGTTATGATATACCCTAAAAATTTTATCTTTTGTACATGGAATTGACACTTTTCAGCCTTTGCAAAAAGTCTGTGATCACGTAATCGTGTCAGAACCCATCTCACATGTTTTATGTGTTCCTCTGTTGCTTTTGAGTAAATTAGTATGTCGTCCAAATAAATTATGACACATACGTCTGTTAGATCTTTAAAAATTTCATTTATGAAATGCTGGAAGGTAGCAGGGGCGTTACAGAGCCCAAAAGGCATCACTCGATACTCAAAAAGACTGTATCTGGTTCGAAATGCAGTTTTCCACTCATCCCCCTCCTTAATACGTATTAAATTATACGCGCCCTTTAAGTCAAGTTTAGTGAAGATGGTAGCACCATTCAAGCGTTCAAGGAGTTCGGGGATGAGTGGCAATGGATATTGATTCTTTACCGTAACAGCATTGAGGGCTCTGTAATCGATGATGGGTCTTAATGTTTTGTCTTTGTTAGTCACAAAGAATAACCCTGCTGCAGCAGGAGATGTGGATGGGACTATAAAACCTTTCCGAATATTATCATCTAAGTAATCTCGCAGATATTGTAGCTCTTTCTGCGAGAGAGGACACATTTTCCCAAAAGGAACCTTAGCCCCTGGGATTAAATCTATGGGGCAATCAAAGGTTCTGTGGGGAGGTAGTACCTCAGCCTCCTTTAAATCAAACACATCTAGTAAATCTTGATAGTGAGTAGGTATCTCTGGATCTATAGTGCCCAAAATCTGATGCGGAAAACAAGAAGAGGAACAATAAGGAGAATTAAAAGTGACAGTGGGTGTAACCCAATCTATGCTAGGGTTATGTTTGGTTAACCAAGTGTAACCTAATATCACCGTATGAAGTGCAGTTGGGATTACATCAAAACTGATATATTCAGTGTGCCCTTCAGAAGTAGAGATTAATAGGGGTACAGTGTGTTTAGTTATAGGACCTTTATGTATGAGAGAACCATCAATTACTCTTATGAAAACAGGATTTTGCTTAATCACACAGGGTATTTTATTAAACTCAACATATGTAGCATCAATAAAGCAGTCAGAAGCCCCAGAGTCAACTATCGCCTCAGTCTTGATTTGCTGTCGGTCCCACTGTAAGGAGAGAGAGAGTGTCAATGACTTTTGTCTTATGTGTGAAGTAGTACAACTAATGTTTAACAGCTTACCCTTTTTCTGTCGGTGTAGAATGGGACAGGATATTATTGTATGTTCTTTACTAGCGCAGTAAAGACAGAGATTTGCTAGGCGTCGTCTGTTTTTTTCCTCAGGAGTCAGAGGACCTTTAATTACTCCTATTTCCATAGGTGTATGAGGGTTATGTATCTTTTCTGTAGGGGTTACTGGCATTCTTTTGGGGGTTGTGTCTGAGGTGTACCTTTCTAATCTTCTCTCTCTTATTCTGCGGTCTAAGGTTGTTGCTAGCTTTATTAGACCGTGTAAGGTGTCAGGCATCTCCAATCTAGAGATCTCATCTTTTAAAGCTTCATTTAGGCCTTATCTGAATTGTTTTTTTAATGTAATATCATTCCAAAGTGAGTCGGCAGACCACATCTGGAATTCAGTTATAAAGTCCTCCACAGGCCTCTTTCCTTGTCTGAGAGCTCTTAATTTAGTTTCTGCCTGGATTTGTGTGTTGCAATCTTCATAAAGTGCACTCATAGCTGTGAAAAACTGATCTAAGGAATCCAGAATAGGGTCATTGGACTCAAAAAATCGATTAGCCCATGCTCTTGGCTCTCCAATAAGATATGAAATTGTGGTGCAAACTTTTATTTTTTCAGTACAGTAGGTCTTAGGTTTCATTGCATATAAAAGCAAACAAGCATTCTTAAAATCCCTGAAATCACTCCTTTTCCCAGAAAATAAAGCTGGGGGGTTGATCTGAGGTTCTGGAGGGTCTGAGGTTCTTGTTACAGTCAATTCTTTAACTACATTTCTCAGAGTTGTGTTTTCTGTTTGTAGGTCAGTGAGTGCTCTGGCAAGGTAATCCACCTTATGGTTTAGTGTGTCTAATTCTTTTTGTACAGATTGAGGTTCCATACTGCTGGATATTTAAAGGCTTGATTATTATGTAATAATCTGTTCACTAATATCATATAAAACAGATTATGTGTAGCTGTAAAATAGAACACCTAATGTTATAAGTCTGTAACAAAAGGGTTAATATAAATACAGCAGTTGCTACAGTAATTGAGTACCAGCAGTAGGATATATATATATATATAAATGGATAGTAATATATATATACAAGTATAAGTGGAAAGAGTTAAAACAAGCAGAATCCTTTGGAGGATTAGTAATAATTTATAATTCTGTAGGTAGTGACAAGTTGAGAACGTACATGCAGTATTAGCAGGAGGAAACAAGCAGAATAATATGCATAGACAAGGATAAGCAATTGTGTATAAGCAGCACACAAACAGGCAAGTAACTCAGAAGAGCTAACAGCAAATGCAGGTTGTAATTCCAGTAGCTTAGACAATCTTGTAAATGCAGATAGCGTAGATAAAGCACATTTTAGCAAGCGAAACTGAAGAGAGCAAAATGGCAGTAAAGTTTGTAAAAAGTACTTGCGTGACCAGAAGCTAGTGTGGAACTAGATGAAACAAGCAGTAAGAATCCGGTAAGGTAACTGAGAGAGATGGAGCTTCGGTAGGGAACCGGTAACTGTAGGTAGATCTTCAGCGTGGAACAAGCTGCAGCGTGTGCAGTCCTCAGCGTGAGAGGTAACAGGCGGATGAATCTGCTAGGAATGTAGATCCAGCACAGGTAGTGAATTGCTGACACGGAGACTCCAAAGTATTCCCAGGAATCAACAGCAGGTTAGTGGAAGCGAGTAAATACTTAAAGCAGAATAGCTTAGATAAGTTTTAGAGCAAAGCAACAGCTCACAGGATGTAGAGACTTGACTTGTTTAATAAGAGAGTAGAATTAGCGCTACTCTATACAACAAAATAATCAAGCAAGGAGTTGAAGTGAAAATGAGGTTATAAAGGCTATAGGGGCGGAACTCCAGTTAAAGGAACATTTCAGCTGCACATAATTCAGAATTATATAACATTAGCTTAGCGACAGCTTTCAAAATCAAAGGATTTTAGAGATTTTAGCTGTTAAAGTTACACTGGCACTCCCACTCTGGTCTGGTAGCGGGAACAGAGGGCGGAGCTGAAGGCCGATGACAGCGGAGCTGAAGACCGATGACCGCGGAGCTGAAGACCAGCGACCCTGGAACTGAAGACCGGCCACCGCGGAGCCATGGAGCGCGGAGGATCCTCTTTGTACGATCTCCGCCGTACACTGAATAGTGAATTCAAGGTAAGCGATTAAAGATGCCGTCCCTTGAATTCCTATTGGCTGATTTGATTCTTCAAATTTAAATCAGCCAATAGGATGAGAGCTACTGAAATTCTATTGGCTATTCAAATCAGCCAATAGAATTTCAGTAGCTCTCATCCTATTGGCTGAAGAGGATCCTCCACGCTCCATGGCTCAGCGGTCACCGGTTTTCAGTTCCAGGGTTGCCGGTCTTCAGTTCCAGGGTCGCCGGTCTTCAGTTCCACGGTTCACTCTGTGCCAGATTGTTCCAGGAAGAAGAAAAAAGAGGTCACCACTTGGAAGAAGTCTTCACCGCCTGGAACAGGACCTTCTCCGCCGGACTTGAGGAACCGTGAGTATCAAACTGGTGGCTAGACTTAGGTTTTTTTTTTATTTTTTGGGGGGGTTTATTTAGATTAGGGATGGACACTTCGTAAAAGAGCAAAATGCCCTTTTAAGGACAGCAAAATTTAGATTAATTTAAACTTAGTTTTTTTATTTTTTAAAGTAATGTTAGTTTTTTTTTATTTTAATAGTAACTTTAGTATTTTTTAATGTAGGTAATTTGGGTTAATTTAGGGGGTGTTAGGTTCGGGGGTTTAGTAATTTAATTATTTATTTGCATTGTGGGCTTTGGCGGTTTAGGGGTTAATAGATTTATTAGCATTGCGTTGTGTGGGTATGGCGGGTTAGAGGTTAATAGTTTTATTAGGTAGTTTGTGATGTTGGGGTTGGTGGATTTAGGGGTTAATACTTTAGTTATTACTTGCGGTGTGGGTTTGATGGTGGATATAGGGGTTAATAATTTAATTATTACTTGCAGGGTGGGTTTGATGGCGGATATAGGGGTTAATAGTTTAATTAGGTATATTGCCTTGTGGGGGGTTGTTTAGGGGTTAATACTTTTATTAGTTCTGATGTGGGTTTGATTGCGGATATAGGGGTTTTACGTGTCTGGTTTATTTTTGGGAGGCCGGTTAGTTTACAAGAGATTTTTTTATTTTTTTTATTATTCTTAGGCGCCGGCAGTTTCTAAAGTGCCGTAAGTCACTAGCGGCTCCAGAAATTTGTATTTACGCTCATTTCTGGACATCGCTAGTTTATCCGACTTACAGCACTTTATGAACTGTCGGCACCCTATATGTAATACCCCGATGTGCAAGGTGAAATTACGAGCAGCGCGGGTTGCAGAGCTTGCGCTGAAGCCTGCGCCGTATATGTAATCTCGCCCCTGATCAGAAGATCATGGAAAGAACATGTAAGTGTAACTTTCACAGCTAAAATCTCTAAAATCCTTTGATTTTGAAAGCTGTCGCCAAGATAATGTTGCAGAATTATATAACATTATTTTTAAAGTTTACTGTCCCTTTAAGCCCTGCGCTGTAAAATCAATTCATATAAAGGACAAGTTCTAAAACAGTTTACAAGTGTCATCATGTTAGAATTATTTTAGATGTTTGTAAATCCAGAGCTGTTTAAAATAGCATGCTCTATCTGAATGATGGAATACATTTTTTTATATTTTATGTCCCTTTAAGGAGTGGATCACAATTGTTACGAAAAGTTTATCAAATAATTTATCTACAAAATCTTTGAGACTTTAATGGTGAATTTTGTAGAAAAATGTTGTTGTGTAAAAAGATACCCATTCCCCAGTTTTGCATAACTAACTCACGGCTAGATTACGAGTTTTGCGTTATGAGTGAAAAAGCCTCAAAACGCTGCTTTTTCACTACCACTGCTATTACTAGTCTTGTAGGTACAGCTGTACCGCACACTTTTTTGGCCATCACGCAATGTAACTACCGCCCTTTTTAAAAAGTCCTTTTTCAATGGGACTTCCACAGCGCTGGTATTAAAATGAGCGGTACAGCCAATAACTACAAGATCCGTACCGTAAACTGAAAATCAGTAGTTATGGGTTTTATGCTACAAAGCTGTACCATAAAACTTATATCTAAAGTGTTACAAAGTACACTAACACCCATAAACTACCTATTAACCCTTTAACCGAGGCCCTCCCGCATCGCAAACACTAAAATAAAATTATTAACCGATAATCTGCCGCTCCGGACATTGCCACCACTATAATAAACATATTAACCCCTAAACCGCCGCACTCCCACATCGTAAACACTAGTTAAATATTATTAACCCCTAATCTGATGTCCCTAATATCGCCGCAACCTACATACACTTATTAACCCCTAATCTGCTGTCCCTAACATTGCCGCAACCTACATTACTGTTATTAACCCCTAATCTGCTGCCCCAAAATCGCCGCCACCTAACTACACTTATTAACCCCTAATCTGCTGCCCCCAATGTCGCCGCCACTATACTTAAGTTATTAACCCCTAAACCTCTGGCCTCCCACATTACTAACACTAAATAAATATATTAACCCCTAAACCTAACCCTAAGTCTAACCCTAACCCTAACACCCCTAACTTTAATATAATTAAAATAAATCTAAATAAAACCTACTATTAATAACTAAATAATTCATATTTAAGACTAAATACTTACCTGTAAAATAAACCCTAACCTAGCTACAATATAACTAATAGTTACATTGTAGCTATCTTAGGTTTTATTTTTATTTCACAGGCAAGTTTGTATTTATTTTAGCTAGGTAGACTAGTTAGTAAATAGTTATTAACTATTTACTAACTACCTAGTTAAAATAAATACAAATTTACCTGTAAAATAAAACCTAACCTGCCTCACACTAACACCTAACAATTAGCTAAATTACAAAAAAAAATAAACACCAAATTACACAAAATAAAAAAGAAATGATCAAATATTTAAACTAATTACACCTAATCTAATAGCCCTATCAAAATAAGGCCAGAGGTTTAGGGGTTAATAACTTTAATATAGTGACGGCGGCGATGTTGGGGGCGTCAGATTAGGGGTTAATAAGTGTAGGTAGGTGGCGGTGATGTCGGGGGCGGCAGATTACGGGTTAATAAGTGTTTATGTTAGGGTGTTAGGTGTAAACATAAATTTTCTTTTCCCATAGGAATTAATGGGGCTGCGTTATGGAGCTTTACGCTCCTTTATTGCAGTTGTTAGGCTTTTTTTTAGCTGGCTCTCTCCATTGATGTCTATGGGGAAATCGTGCACGAGCACGTAAAACCATCTGAAAGCAGCGCTGGTATTTGTGTGCGATATGGAGCTCAATGCTGCCATATTGCCTGCTAACGCCGGGTTTTTGCAAACCTGTAATATCAGCGTTATTAAAGGTGAGCGGTGAAAATAACTTGCAAGTTATTACCGAGCCGCTCATAACGCAAAACTCGTAATCTGGCCGTCAGTTATAATAATACACGTTTTACCTCTGTAATTATCTTGAATCTAAGCCTCTGCAAACTGCCCCCTTATTTCAGTTCTTTTGACAAACCTGCATTTAAGCCAATCCTTGCGGACTCCTATTTAACTTCACGTGTGTGAGCTCAATGTTATCTTTATGACACACATGAACTAACGCCCTCTAGTGGAGAAAAACTGTAAATATGCATTCAGATTAGAGGCATCCTTCAAAGTCTAACGGCTAGATTTAGAGTTTTGCGACCAAAGGGGTGCATTAGCTACGCGTGTTTTTTTTCCCCCGCACCTTTTAAATACCGCTGGTATTTAGAGTTCACAGAATGGCTGCGTTAGGCTCCAAAAAGGGAGCGTAGAGCATAATTTACCGCCACTGCAACTCTAAATACCAGCGGTGCTTACGGACGCGGCCAGCTTCAAAAACGTGCTCGTGCACGATTCCCCCATAGAAAACAATGGGGCAGTTTGAGCTGAAAAAAAACCTAACACCTGCAAAAAAGCAGCGTTCAGCTCCTAACGCGTCCCCATTGTTTCCTATGGGGAAACACTTCCTAAGTCTGCACCTAACACCCTAACATGTACCCCGAGTCTAAACACCCCTAACCTTACACTTATTAACCCCTAATCTGCCGCCCCCGCTATCGCTGACCCCTGCATTACACAATTAACCCCTAATCTGCCGCTCCGTACACCGCCGCAACCTACGTTATCCCTATGTACCCCTAATCTGCTGCCCCTAACACCGCCGACCCCTATATTATATTTATTAACCCCTAATCTGCCGCCACCAACGTCGCCTCCACCTACCTACAATTATTAACCCTTTATCTGCCGACCGGACCTCACCGCTACTCTAATAAATGTATTAACCCCTAAAGCTAAGTCTAACCCTAACACTAACACCCCCCCTAAGTTAAATATAATTTAAATCTAATGAAATAATTTAACTCTTATTAAATAAATTATTCCTATTTAAAGCTAAATACTTACCTGTAAAATAAATCCTAATATAGCTACAATATAAATTATAATTATATTGTAGCTATTTTAGGATTAATATTTATTTTACAGGCAACTTTGTATTTATTTTAACCAGGTACAATAGCTATTAAATAGTTAATAACTATTTAATAGTTATCTAGTTAAAATAATTACAAAATTACCTGTAAAATAAATACTAACCTAAGTTACAATTAAACCTAACACTACACTATCAATAAATTAATTAAATACAATACCTACAAATAAATACAATTAAATAAACTAACTAAAGTACAAAAAATAAAAAAGAACTAAGTTACAAAAAAGAAAAAATATTTACAAACATATTAAAAATATTACAACAATTTTAAGCTAATTACACCTACTCTAAGCCCCCTAATAAAATAACAAAGCCCCCCAAAATAAAAAAATGCCCTGCCCTATTCTAAAATAAAATTAGAAAAGCTCTTTTACCTTACTAGCCCTTAAAAGGGCCTTTTGCGGGGCATGCCCCAAAGAAAACAGCTCTTTTGCCTGGAAAAAAAAACATACAATAACTCCCCCCCAACATTACAACCCACCACCCACATACCCCTAATATAACCCAAACCCCCCTTAAATAAACCTAACACTAAGCCCCTGAAGATCTTCCTACCTTATCTTCACCACGCCGGGTATCACGGATCGATCCAGGCTCCGATGTCTTGATCCAAGCCCAAGCGGGGGCTGAAGACGTCCATCCTCCGGCTGAAGTCTTGATCCAAGCGGCGAATGAAGAAGTCAATCTTCGGGCAGAAGTCTTCATCCTATCCGGGCAGAAGAGGACATCCGGACCGGCAAACATCTTCATCCAAGCGGAATCTTCTATGTTCTTCCATCCGATGATGAGCGGCTCCATCTTGAAGACCTCCGGCGCGGATCCATCCCCTTCTTCTGACGACTAGACGACGAATTAAGGTTCCTTTAAGGGACGTCATCCAAGATGGCGTCCCTCGAATTCCGATTGGCTGATAGGATTCTATCAGCCAATCGGAATTAAGGTAGGAAAAATCTGATTGGCTGATGGAATCAGCCAATCAGATTCAAGTTCAATCCAATTGGCTGATTGGATCAGCCAATCGGATTGAACTTGAATCTGATTGGCTGATTCCATCAGCCAATCAAAATTTTCCTACCTTAATTCCGATTGGCTGATAGAATCCTATCAGCCAATCGGAATTCGAGGGACGCCATCTTGGATGACGTCATTTAAAGGAACCTTCATTCGGACTTAGGACGTCGGAAGAAGAGGATGGATCCGCGCCGGAGGTCTTCAAGATGGAGCCGCTCGTCATCGGATGAAGATAGAAGATGCCGATTGGATGAAGATGGTTGCCGGTCCGGATCTCCTCTTCTGCCCGGATAGGATGAAGACTTTGGAGCCTCTTCTGGACTTCTTCAGCCGCTTGATAGAAGACTTCAGCCGGATGATGGATCTCCAGCCCCCGCTTGGGCTTGGATGAAGATTTCGGAGCCTGGACGGATCGGTCATACCCGGTGTGGTGAAGATAAGGTAGGAAGATCTTCAGGGGCTTAGTGTTAGGTTTATTTAAGGGGGGTTTGGGTTAGATTAGGGGTATGTGGGTGGTGGGTTGTAATGTTGGGGGGGGTATTGTGTTTATTTTTACAGGCAAAAGAGTTGAATTATTTGGGGCATGCCCCGCAAAAGGCCTTTTTAAGGGCTGGTAAGGTAAAAGAGCTTTTCTATTTTAATTTTAGAATAGGGTAGGGCATTTTTTTATTTTGGGGGGCTTTGTTATTTTATTAGGGGGCTTAGAGTAGGTGTAATTAGCTTAAAATTGTTGTAATATTTTTATTATGTTTGTAATTAATTTTTTTATTTTTTGTAACTTAGCTTTTTTTATTTTTTGTACTTTAGTTAGTTTATTTAATTGTATTTATTTGTAGGGATTTGTATGTAATTAATTTATTGATAGTGTAGTGTTAGATTTAATTGTAGGTATTTTATTTAATTAATTTATTGATAGTGTAGTGTTAGGTTTAATTGTAACTTAGGTTAGGATTTATTTTACAGGTAATTTTGTACTTATTTTAACTAGGTAGCTATTAAATAGTTCTTAACTATTTAATAGCTATTGTACCTGGTTAAAATAATTACAAAGTTGCCTGTAAAATAAATATAAATCCTAAAATAGCTACAATGTAATTATTCGTTATATTGTAGCTATATTAGGGTTTATTTTACAGGTAAGTATTTAGCTTTAAATAGGAATAATTTATTTAATAAGAGTTAATTTATTTTGTTAGATTTAAATTATATTTAACTTATGGGGGTGTTAGGGTTAGGGTTAGAGTTAGCTTTAGGGGTTAATACATTTATTAGAGTAGCGGTGAGGTCCGGTTGGCAGATTAGGGGTTAATAATTGTAGGTAAGGTAGCAGCGACGTTGGGGGGGCAGATTAGGGGTTAATAAATATAATATAAGGGTCGGCGGTGTTAGGGGCAGCAGATTAGGGGTACATAGGGATAATGTAGGTGGCGGCGGTGTGCGGTCGGCAGATTAGGGGTTAAAAAAATTTAATACAGTGGCGGCGATGTGGGGGGACCTCGGTTTAGGGTACATAGGTAGTTTATGGGTGTTAGTGTACTTTAGAGCACAGTAGTTAAGAGCTTTATTAACCGGCGTTAGCCCAGAAAGCTCTTAACTCCTGGGTTTTTTCTGCGGCTGGAGTTTTGTCGTTAGATTTCTAACGCTCACTTCAGCCAAGACTCTAAATACCAGCGTTAGAAAGATCCCATTGAAAAGATAGGATACGCAATTGGCGTAGGGGGATCTGCGGTATGGAAAAGTCGCGGCTGCAAAGTGAGCGTTAGACCCTTTAATGACTGACTCTAAATACCAGCGGGCGGTAAAAACCAGCGTTAGGACACCCTAACGCTGGTTTTGACGGCTACCGCAGAACTCTAAATCTAGCCGTAAGAAATTAGCATATGAGCCTACCTAGGTTTAGCTTTCAACTAAGAATACTAAGACAACAAAGCAAAATTGGTAATACAAGTAAATTGGAAAGTTGTTTAAAATCACATGCCCTATTTAAATCATGAAAGTTTATTTTGGACTTGACTGTCCCTTTAAATAAAAATTTCTAAAGGGTTGTGATTGACCCCTAAATTAGAAAAGAGGTAGCAGCATTTTTAAACAGTATATTTAGAAGAAGTTGTTTAAGATGGTGAGCTGGAGCTATATTGTTACAACATAATTAACCCTAGAATGCCCTTTTGAAAAACACAGTTTAGCAATTGTTAGGGAAACAATCATCTTTAAAATGCCTGAGCAATTTATCTTTGTGTTTGTGTGGGAAATTATTTTAATCACAGAAATTATATTATGTTATAATATTTTAAATTTTAATATGCACCTTACCTATTTTAAATGGACACTTTAATAATTCAGAGCATACAATTAAAAAACAAACAAAAACTTGTATTTTTTTACCAAATTTACCTCTTTTTTGGTATTAGTTGACATATATCATTACAAACAGCTGCAATATAGTGCTCAGTACACGTGCACGCTCCTGAGCCTATCTATATAGGTTCTCATGGAAAAGAGCTATGGTTCAACAAAGAATACCAGAAGTAAAGTGGAAGTTCTAAATGAATCATGAAAGTTGAATTTGAACTTCCATATCCCTTTAAAGGGACATTCCATTCAAAATGTAAATGCACATAGATGAATTACATCTTTGAATAGAACCATAATTGCTATATACATGTATTAGCAAAAATGCTTCTAGTAAAAGTTATCAATGTTTTAGTGTTATCTTTCTGCACATGCATGTGATGCATAGCTATATATTCTCAGTGCACCAGCATTTTTAATACTGCAGCAGCTCAGATTGCAAGTGGGGTCTGTATCATGTCAGCAATTTAAAAAATGCAGTCATTACCAGATGACACAAGCACCTTAGGCTCTCTGAGCAAGTGATCTGTTAAAAATGCTGGCGCATACACTTTGAAACTTACTATAGCTTTAATTAGAAGCATTTTTGCTAATAGATGTATATTACAAAAATCATGTTTCTATTCAAAACTGAAATGTATCAATGTTGATTTCAATTGGACTGGAATGTCCCTTTAAGTATTTTGCTTACTTAAAAATATATAAGCTTTCTATACCAGAATATACATAATAACAGTAATAACGTCCATTATGAAAATGTTAACTTGCGCAAATATATATTCTAACTGATTAAACTAAGCTACCAACTGAACACACAAAAAGTCAATCATTTTCAAATATACAACAGTCTTTTCTAGCGTTTACTGTTTACTATAATTTGAAAAGTTATTCTGAATGATTCTGAGCGACCTCTTAACTGGCTATTATAACAAATAATTGCAATTTGTAACTAAAATTGACATATATTGGAAATCCTTTACCAAAGAAATATAATTATTATAACATACAGTATCCAATCAAATAGGAAGAATAATATAAATCCATACCTCTTGAATAAATCTAATTTGTTTACAGTTGATGGCAATTCTAACTGCTTAAATACCTGCTAGTGACTTATTAATCAATTCCCTAATGTGAAACAACAGAGTCCACATGGTAATATATGATTAATTAGAACTGACAAATATTTAAGCCCTTTGCTACTAAGCCTTTCAAATCCCAGAGCTAGAGGCTTTTTTTCTAGTCTTTTGCACTCATTGCATTAAAGGGACAGTCTACACCAGAATTTTTATTGTTTTAAAAGATAGAAAATCCCTGTATTACCCATTCCCTAGTTTTGCATAACCAACACTATTGGTTAGATTTAGAGTTCTGCGGCCAAAGGGGTGTGTTAGCTACGCATGCTTTTTTCCCCCCGCACCTTTTAAATACCGCTGGTATTTAGAGTTCACAGAATGGCTGCGTTTTCAGTGCGTTAGGCTCCAAAAAGGGAGCGTAGAGCATAATTTAACGCCACTGCAACTCTAAATTCCAGCGGTGCTTACGGACGCGGCCAGCTTCAAAAACGTGCTCGTGCACGATTCCCCCATAGAAAACAATGGGGCCATTTGAGCTGAAAAAAAAACCTAACACCTGCAAAAAAGCAGCGTTCAGCTCCTAACGCAGCCCCATTGTTTTCTATGGGGAAACACTTCCTATGTCTGCACCTAACACGCTAACATGTACCCTGAGTCTAAACACCCCTAACCTTACACTAATTAACCCCTATTCTGCCGCCCCCGCTATCGCTGACACCTGCATATTTTTTTTAACCCCTAATCTGCCGCTCCGTAAACCGCCGCTACCTACATTTTCCCTATGTACCCCTAATCTGCTGCCCCTAACACCGCCGACCCCTATATTATATTTATTAACTCCTAATCTGCCCCCCACAACGTCGCCTCCACCTACCTACAATAATTAACCCCTAATCTGCCGACCGAACCGCACCGCTACTATAATAAATGTATTAACCCCTAATCCGCCTCACTCCCGCCTCAATAACCCTATAATAAATAGTATTAACCCCTAATCTGCCCTCCCTAACATCGCCGACACCTAACTTCAAACATTAACCCCTAATCTGCCGACCGGAGATCACCGCTATTCTAATAAATTTTTTAACCCCTAAAGCTAGGTCTAACCCTAACCCTAACACGCCCCTAAGTTAAATATAATTTAAATCTAACTAAATAAATTAACTATTATTAAATAACGTATTCCTATTTAAAGCTAAATACTTACAATACCCCCCCCAACATTACAACCCACCACCCACATACCCCTAATCTAACCCAAACCCCCCTTAAATAAACCTAACACTAAGCCCATGAAGATCTCCCTACCTTGTCTTCACCTCACTGGGTTCAGCGATCGGTCCAGAAGAGGGTCCGAAGTCTTGATCCAAGCAGCGGCTGAAGAACTCAATCATCGGGCTGAAGTCGGAAGTCCATCATCGGGATGAAGTCTTCTATCAAGCGGCATGTTCAATCTTCTTTCTTCTGGAGCGGAGCGGAGCCATCTTCTTCCCAACCGACGCGGATCCATCCTCTTCAACCGACGCCTACTTGCCGAATGACGGTTCCTTTAAATGACGTCATCCAAGATGGCGTCCCTCGAATTCCGTTTGGCTGATAGGATTCTATCAGCCAATCGGAATTAAGGTAGGAATATTCTGATCGGCTGATGGAATCAGCCAATCAGATTCAAGTTCATCGGAACAGCCAATAGAATGCAAGCTCAATCTGATTGGCTGATTGGATCAGCCAATCGGATTGAACTTGAATCTGATTGGCTGATTCCATCAGCCAATCAGAATATTCCTACCTTAATTCCGATTGGCTGATAGAATCCTATCAGCCAATCGGAATTTGAGGGACGCCATCTTGGATGACGTCATTTAAAGGAACCGTCATTCGGCGAGTAGGCGTCGCTTGAAGAGGTTGGATCCGCGTCGGCTGGGAAGAAGATGGCTCCGCTCCGGAAGAAAGAAGATTGAAGATGCGGCTTGATAGAAGACTTCATCCCGATGATGGACTTCCGACTTCAGCCCGATGATGGAGTTCTTCAGCTGCCGCTTGGATCAAGACTTCGGACCCTCTTCTGGACCGATCGCTGAACCCGGTGAGGTGAAGACAAGGTAGGGAGATCTTCAGGGGCTTAGTGTTAGGTTTATTTAAGGGGAGTTTGGGTTAGATTAGGGGTATGTGGGTGGTGGGTTGTAATGTTGGGGGGGGTATTGTATGGTTTTTTTTACAGGCAAAAGAGCTGAATTCTTTGGGGCATGCCCCGCAAAGGGCCCTTTTCAGGGCTGGTAAGGTAAAAGAGCTTTGAACTTTAGAATAGGGTAGGGCATTTTTTTATTTTGGGGGGCTTTGTTATTTTATTAGGGGGCTTAGATTAGGTGTAATTAGTTTAAAATTGTTGTAATATTTTTCTAATGTTTGTAAATATTTTTTTATTTTTTGTAACTTAGTTCTTTTTTATTTTTTGTACTTTAGTTAGTTTATTTAATTGTATTTATTTGTAGGTATTGTATTTAATTAATTTATTGATAGTGTAGTGTTAGGTTTAATTGTAGATAATTGTAGGTATTTTATTTAATTAATTTATTGATAGTGTAGTGTTAGGTTTAATTGTAACTTAGGTTAGGATTTATTTTACAGGTAATTTTGTAATTATTTTAACTAGGTAACTATTAAATAGTTATTAACTATTTAATAGCTATTGTACCTGGTTAATATAATTGCAAAGTTGCCTGTAAAATAAATATTAATCCTAAAATAGCTACAATATAATTATAATTTATATTGTAGCTATATTAGGGTTTATTTTACAGGTAAGTATTTAGCTTTAAATAGGAATAATTTATTTAATAAGAGTTAATTTATTTCGTTAGATTTAAATTATATTTAACTTAGGGGGGTGTTAGTGTTAGGGTTAGACTTAGCTTTAGGGGTTAATACATTTATTATAGTAGCGGTGAGCTCCGGTCGGCAGATTAGGGGTTAATGCTTGAAGTTAGGTGACGGCGATGTTAGGGAGGGCAGATTAGGGGTTAATACTATTTATTATAGTGTTATTGAGGCGGGAGTGAGGCGGATTAGGGGTTAATAACTTTATTATAGTAGCGGTGAGGTCCGCTCGGCAGATTAGGGGTTAATAAGTGTAGGTAGGTGGCGGCGACGTTGGGGGGGGCAGATAAGGGGTTAATAAATATTATGTAGGTGTCGGCGGTATTAGGGGCAGCAGATTAGGGGTACATAGGGATAACTTAGCTGGCGGCGGTGTACGGAGCGGCAGATTAGGGGTTAAAAAATTTAAAAGAGTGGCGGCGATGTGGGGGGACCTCGGTTTATGGGTACATAGGTAGTTTATGGGTGTTAGTGTACTTTAGAGCACAGTAGTTAAGAGCTTTATAAACCGGCGTTAGCCCAGAAAGCTCTTAACTCCTGTTTTTTTTCTGCGGCTGGAGTTTTGTCGTTAGATTTCGAACGCTCACTTCAGCCACGACTCTAAATACCGGCGTTAGAAAAGATCCCATTGAAAAGATAGGATACGCAATTGACGTAAGGGGATCTGCGGTATGGAAAAGTCGCGGCTGCAAAGTGAGCGTTAGACCCTTTCCTGACTGACTCCAAATACCAGAGGGCGGTAAAAACCAGCGTTAGGAGCCTCTAACGCTGGTTTTCACGGCTACCGCCCAACTCTAAATCTAGCCGTATATTAATACACTTTTTACCTCTGTGATTATCTTGTATCTAAGCCTCTGCAAACTGCCCCCTTATTTCAGTTCTTTTGAAAGACTTGCATTTTAGACAATCATTGCTGGCTCCTAGGTAACTCTACGTGCATGAGCACAGTGTTATCTATATGACACCCGTGAACTAACACCCTCTAGTGGGGAAAAACTGTCAAAATGCTTATTGTAGAAATAGCTTCCTCAGCTCATTTATGTGAGATTTTTTATTGCATACCAATCAGTCTAATGATGTTTCTATTTGTACTAATTCCCCTACTGTCTCCTCTTTACAGATAGGTGGAGATGGCATACCTCCAGCAATAAAAAAATTATTAGTATTGTCATTTCGAAGGCCCTGGCTGCACTACTGCCTTTGAATAAATCAAAAAGCGATTGATGATAAACCCTGTAATCGTTTAAATTCAGTATATAAAACTGCTGTCAATCTCCCTGAGATTTTCCCTATAACTAATGCTGTCTCTGATATAATTGCTAAGGAATGTCTAAGCCAGGTGTCTCTTTTAATCCCTCTACAAGGTTTAAAAGACTATATCCTTAACCTGCTGCTAACTTAGACCTAGATTTGGAGTTTGGCGGTAGCCGAGAAAACCAGCGTTAGAGGCTCCTAACGCTGGTTTTAGGCTACCGCCGGTATTTGGAGTCACTCAAAATAGGGTCTAACGCTCACTTTTCAGCCGCGACTTTTCCATACTGCAGAATCCCTTACGTCAATTGCGTATCCTATCTTTTCAATGGGATTTTTCTAACTCCGGTATTTAGAGTAGTTTCTGAAGTGAGCGTTAGACATCTAACGACAAAACTCCAGCCGCAGGAAAAAAGTCAGTAGTTAAGAGCTTTCTGGGCTAACGTCGGTTTCTAAAGCTCTTAACTACTGTACTCTAAAGTACACTAACACCCATAAACTACCTATGTACCCCTAAACCGAGGTCCCCCCACATCGCCGACACTCAAATACATTTTTTTAACCCCTAATCTGCCGACCGCCACCTACGTTATCCTTATGTACCCCTAATCTGCTCCCCCTAACACCGCCGACCCCTGTATTATATTTATTAACCCCTAATCTGCCCCCCACAACGTCGCCTCCACCTGCCTACACTTATTAACCCCTAATCTGCCGAGCGGACCTGAGCGCTACTATAATAAAGTTATTAACCCCTAATCCGCCTCACTAACCCTATCATAAATAGTATTAACCCCTAATCTGCCCTCCCTAACATCGCCGACACCTAACTTCAATTATTAACCCCTAATCTGCCGACCGAATCTCGCCGCTATTCTAATAAATGTATTAACCCCTAAAGCTAAGTCTAACCCTAATACTAACACCCCCCTAAGTTAAATATAATTTAAATCTAACGAAATTAATTAACTCTTATTAAATAAATAATTCCTATTTAAAGCTAAATACTTACCTGTAAAATAAATCCTAATATAGCTACAATATAAATTATAATTATATTATAGCTATTTTAGGATTTATATTTATTTTACAGGTAACTTTGTATTTATTTTAACCAGGTACAATAGCTATTAAATAGTTAAGAACTATTTAATAGCTAAAATAGTTAAAATAATTACAAATTTACCTGTAAAAGAAATCCTAACCTAAGTTACAAATAAACCTAACACTAGACTATCAATAAATTAATTAAATAAACTACCTACAATTACCTACAATTAACCTAACACTACACTATCAATAAATTAATTAAATACAATTGCTACAAATAAATACAATGAAATAAACTAGCTAAAGTACAAAAAATAAAAAAGAACTAAGTTACAAAAAATAAAAAAATATTTACAAACATAAGAAAAATATTACAACAATTTTAAACTAATTACACCTACTCTAAGCCCCCTAATAAAATAACAAATCCCCCCAAAATAAAAAAATGCCCTACCCTATTCTAAATTACTAAAGTTCAAAGCTCTTTTACCTTACCAGCCCTGAACAGGGCCCTTTGCGGGGCATGCCCCAAGAAATACAGCTCTTTTGCCTGTAAAAAAAAACATACAATACCCAAGCCCCCCAACATTACAACCCACCACCCACATACCCCTAATCTAGCCCAAACCCCCCTTAAATAAACCTAACACTAAGCCCCTGAAGATCATCCTACCTTGTCTTCACCATACCAGGTTCACCGATCGGTCCAGAAGAGCTCCTCCGATGTCCTGATCCAAGCCCAAGCAGGGGCTGAAGAGGTCCATGATCCGGCTGAAGTCTTCATCCAAGCGGGGCAGAAGAGTTCTTCCATCCGATTGAAGTCTTCATCCAAGCGGGGCAGAAGAGTTCTTCCATCCGATTGAAGTCTTCATCCAAGCGGCATCCATCCGGAGCGAAGCGGCAGCATCCTGAAGACCTCCACCACGGAACATCCATCCTGGCCGACGACTGAACGACGAATGACGGTTCCTTTAAATGACGTCATCCAAGATGGCGTCCCTCGAATTCCGATTGGCTGATAGGATTCTATCAGCCAATCGGAATTAAGGTAGGAATATTCTGATTGGCTGATGGAATCAGCCAATCAGAATCAAGTTCAATCCGATTGGCTGATCCGATCAGCCAATCAGATTGAGCTCGCATTCTATTGGCTGTTCCGATCAGCCAATAGAATGCAAGCTCAATCTGATTGGCTGATTGGATCAGCCAATCAGATTGAACTTGATTCTGATTGGCTGATTCCATCAGCCAATCAGAATATTCCTACCTTAATTCCGATTGGCTGATAGAATCCTATCAGCCAATCAGAATTCGAGGGACGCCATCTTGGATGACGTCATTTAAAGGAACCGTCATTCGTCGTTCAGTCGTCGGCCAGGATGGATGTTCCGCGGTGGAGGTCTTCAGGATGCTGCCGCTTCGCTCCGGATGGATGCCGCTTGGATGAAGACTTCAATCGGATGGAAGAACTCTTCTGCCCCGCTTGGATGAAGACTTCAGCCGGATCATGGACCTCTTCAGCCCCCCGCTTGGGCTTGGATCAGGACATCGGAGGAGCTCTTCTGGACCGATCGGTGAACCTGGTATGGTGAAGACAAGGTAGGATGATCTTCAGGGGCTTAGTGTTAGGTTTATTTAAGGGGGGTTTGGGTTAGATTAGGGGTATGTGGGTGGTGGGTTGTAATGTTGGGGGGCTTGGGTATTGTATGTTTTTTTTTACAGGCAAAAGAGTTGTATTTCTTGGGGCATGCCCCGCAAAGGGCCCTGTTCAGGGCTGGTAAGGTAAAAGAGCTTTGAACTTTAGTAATTTAGAATAGGGTAGGGCATTTTTTTATTTTGGGGGGCTTTGTTATTTTATTAGGGGGCTTAGAGTAGGTGTAATTAGTTTAAAATTGTTGTAATATTTTTCTTATGTTTGTAAATATTTTTTTATTTTTTGTAACTTAGTTCTTTTTTATTTTTTGTACTTTAGCAAGTTTATTTAATTGTATTTATTTGTAGCAATTGTATTTAATTAATTTATTGATAGTGTAGTGTTAGGTTAATTGTAAGTAATTGTAGGTAGTTTATTTAATTAATTTATTGATAGTCTAGTGTTAGGTTTATTTGTAACTTAGGTTAGGATTTCTTTTACAGGTAAATTTGTAATTATTTTAACTATTTTAGCTATTAAATAGTTCTTAACTATTTAATAGCTATTGTACCTGGTTAAAATAAATACAAAGTTACCTGTAAAATAAATATAAATCCTAAAATAGCTATAATATAATTATAATTTATATTGTAGCTATATTAGGATTTATTTTACAGGTAAGTATTTAGCTTTAAATAGGAATAATTTATTTAATAAGAGTTAATTAATTTCGTTAGATTTAAATTATATTTAACTTAGGGGGGTGTTAGTATTAGGGTTAGACTTAGCTTTAGGGGTTAATACATTTATTAGAATAGCGGCGAGATTCGGTCGGCAGATTAGGGGTTAATAATTGAAGTTAGGTGTCGGCGATGTTAGGGAGGGCAGATTAGGGGTTAATACTATTTATGATAGGGTTAGTGAGGCGGATTAGGGGTTAATAACTTTATTATAGTAGCGCTCAGGTCCGCTCGGCAGATTAGGGGTTAATAAGTGTAGGCAGGTGGAGGCGACGTTGTGGGGGGCAGATTAGGGGTTAATAAATATAATATAGGGGTCGGCGATGTTAGGGCAGCAGATTAGGGGTACATAGGGATAATGTAAGTAGCGGCGGTTTACGGAGCGGCAGATTAGGGGTTAAAAATAATATGCAGGGGTCAGCGATAGCGGGGGCGGCAGAATAGGGGTTAATAAGTGTAAGGTTAGGGGTGTTTAGACTCGGGGTACATGTTAGAGTGTTAGGTGCAGACGTAGGAAGTGTTTCCCCATAGCAAACAATGGGGCTGCGTTAGGAGCTGAACGCGGCTTTTTTGCAGGTGTTTGGGGTTTTTTCAGCTCAAACAGCCCCATTGTTTCCTATGGGGGAATCGTGCATGAGCACGTTTTTGAGGCTGGCCGCGTCCGTAAGCAACTCTGGTATCGAGAGTTGAAGCTGCGTTAAAAATGCTCTACGCTCCTTTTTTGGAGCCTAACGCAGCCTTTATGTGGACTCTCGATACCAGAGTTATTTTTATGGTGCGGCCAGAAAAAAGCCGGCGTTAGTTTTTCGGGTCGTTACCGACAAAACTCCAAATCTAGGTAAACAGTTCCCCAAAGTTTATGGGGCCATTTCCACTCTAGCTAAACATACTACTATTCCTCTAGAAGACAGTACTTCTTTTAAAGACCATTTAGATAGAAAATGTGAATACTATCTAAGAAGGGCATTTCTACATACTGGCTATATTCTTAGACCAGCTATATTTATTGCTTACATGGCTGCTGCTTCTACCAACTGGATAACCAGCCTTGCATGACAGTTATCCACTCACCTTGAATATTCTACTCTATTGAATTTTATTTATTTATAAAGCAAACTATTTTATTTGTGATACAGTATTTGATATTATGAAAATTAACATCAAAAGCATGTCTCTAGGTATACTTACCAGAAGAGCCCTATGGTTTAAATCCAGGAATGCTGACATTGTGTCTAAAACTAGATTACTGTCCCTTTGTTTCCAAGGACAAACATTGTTTGGGTCTCAACTGGATTCTATTATTTCTAATATTACTGGAGGTAAAGAAGCTTTTCTTCCTCAAGACAAAAAGTCAAAAGGGAAATTTAAATCTCCTAATCATTTCCGTTCATTTTGTCAGAATAGAGAACAAAAAAACTGACTCTTCCCTTAAACCCTCTGGCTCAGTCTGGAGACTGACTTCAAATTGGAACAAATCCAAACAGAATAAGAAATGTAATCCAGCCTGTAAGACCGCATAAAGGCACAGCCCCAAACCCAATATCACTGGTAGAGGGGAGATTAAAGCTTTCAGAATCTTTGGTTACAATCTGTCCAAAATCCCTGGATTCAAAACATTATTTCTCAGGGATATCAAATTGAATTCAAAATAAGACCTCCCACAGGAAGGTTCTTTTTCACCCATATTCCAAAACATCAAATTATAGCTCTGGCTATTCTACATTCTGTCTCATATCTGGAAAATATGGAGTAATTGTTCCAGTTCCTTTGTAGGAACAGGTGGCAGGATTTTTTTCAAATATCTTCATTATACCAAAGAAGGAAGACTCTTTCAGACCAATTCTGGAAATGAAAACTCTAAACAAATTTGTAAGAATACCAACTTTCAAAATGGAAACTATCAGGCCTATTCTGCCTTTTGTTCAACATGTCCACAATAGATTTACAGGATGCTTACCTTTATATCCCAATTAAAACAGAAATTTACCAGTTTCTGAGATTTTCTTTTCTGGAAAAGCATTTTCAGTTTATTGCTCTTCTATTTGGTCTAGCTACAGCTCCAAGAATATTTACCTGGGTTCTCAGTGCCCTTTTATCTGTAATTAGAGCTAAGGCTAATGCAGTATTTCCTTAACTGGATGATATCTTGTTGCTAGCTCAATTTTCTCTTTGTTGTTTCTTCAATGAGATGGTTGGAGGATCGATTTACCCAAGAGTTCCTTGATTCCTCAGACAAAAGTTTCCTTTTTAGGTTTCCAGATAGATTCAGTGTCCATGACTCTTTTCCTGACAGAAAAGAGACAAATACAATTGATATCAGCTTGTCTTAACCTGCAGTCTCTCATTCCCTTCAGTGGCTCTGTGTATGGAAGTGCTAGGCCTCATGATTGCAGCTTCACACTCAATTCCATTTGTTCGATTTCATATAAGACCTCTTAAGCTTTGTATGCTGTGCCAATGGTGCAAGGAATATACTCAGATATCCCAGGAGATATTCTTAAATCCTAGTATGCACCTCTCCCTTACTTGGTAGCTAAATCACCAGTCTATTATTCAGGGGGCTTGAACGCTTAGTTCTCAGTCATAGAGGATTCTATGACTCTGTCATTGACACTCTGATTCAGCCTATTTCTAGGAATATTTATCACAAAGTTTGGAAAACTTACATTTTGTGGTGTATCAATCATAATTATTCCTGGCATTCTTTTAGAATTTCTAGAATTCTTAAGTTTTTGAAGGTTGGGTTATATAAAGGTTTATCTGCCAGTTCTTTGAAAAGACAAATCTCTACTCTTTCTGTATTATCTTTCTGTATTATTTCATAGGAAGATTGCTAACCTTCCTGATATGTATTGTTTTGTTCAGGCTTTAATCCTGATTAAACCTGTTATTAGTCCTATTTCTCCTCGTTTCTAATTTTAACCTGGTATTTAAAGTTTTACGGGCTTCTTCTTTTAATCCTATGCATAAATTGGACATTAAACTATTTTGATGGAAAGTGTTGTTTCTTTTGACTATCTCTTTTGCTAGAAGAGTTTCTGAATTGTCTGCTCTCTCTTGTGAATCTCCTTATCTGATTTTCCATGAAGATAATGCTGTTTTGCGGAAAGGATTTAAATGTTTACCTAAAGTTGTTACCTCACACAACATTAATAGGGAAATTGTTGTTCCCTCCTTGTGTCCTAATCCAAAAAATGCTTCTTAAAAATATATACATTCTTTGGATGTTGTTAGAGCATTAAGATATTATGTTGATGCTACTAAGGATTTCAGACAGACTTCCAGTCTGTTTGTTCTTTTTTCTGGCCCCAAGAAAGACAAGGAGGCCACTTCTATTTCTTTAGCCTCTTGGTTGAACTCAGCCTCCGCCACAGAGAATTACTGCTTATTCTACTAGATCAATTGCCATATCTTGGGCTTTTCAAGAATTATACTTCAGTTGATCAAATTTGCAAAGCAGCCACTTGTTCTTCTCTTCATACCTTTACTAAATTTTATCATTTTGACGTTTTTGGCTCATCAGAAGCAGTCTTTGGTAGAAAAGTCATTCAGGCAGTTATCTCAGTTTGATAAATGGGTCTATATATTGAGTTTGTCATAAAATACATATTTATTGTTGAGTTATGGATTAATTTCTCACTGAAAAAAGCTGTTTTCATTTTAATCCATCCCTTTATTGTTACTTATGGACTTCCACATCTTGGGTATTAGATCCCATACGTGTCAGCCTGTGGAAGGTAATCTCACCCCTGTAAAGGAGAGAGGGAATTTTTAGGACCACAACTGCAGGCTTAGGAGTGTTGTGAAAGTATCAGTGATTCTGTGTAGGTGAGGGAAGGCAGCAAGGTTCAGAATCATTGGATACAGTTCACTTTTATTATAAGGATAGGTGTGACAATGGCTGAGACCTCAGAGCGTATAGCCCCACTCAGTATTGACAAACTGGTTCCCACATATAACAAACATGCAATTGCAACGTTTAAGTTTTAGATAGACAATATCTGATCATATTTGGCAGCAGACATAGTTATACGAAATTAAGGCAAAACAGAGCTCATGAGATTTAGGCTGTACTTAGGTATTGAGACTGAACAATTAAGAATATAAGTAGTATTAGAGCTTTTAATTATGAAGGTAACCTAACTAAGATTCAGAGACATGTCAGGAGTAATTACTGAATATTCGTAAGTTACTGCGGTATAGGTATGAAGGAAGCGCTTTTGAAACTTACTAATAGAAGTAATGGGTGAGCGGTGTCCGGACAGAGAGAAGTTCCCCTGCAGAGTTTGGGAAAATTGCAGCGTGTGCGATGGCGTGTGACGTCACCGCTTGCCGGTTCCGGTCTTGTGTTTGGTAGAGAGGTGAGCTGCGTCTGTCTCAAAGGTTGCAAGGAGGTTAGAGGGTGAGAAGCTGGATTCAACAATCAAGCAATTTGGTATGAGTAGGAGGGAAATTTAAACTGCTTGTTGGGGAGGAGTTATGTAAGTGTGAAAAGACACAGCTATACAAAGGATAAGGCAAAGAACTTAGGCAGTTATGACAGGACCCCCCCCCCCCCAATGATCAACTCCGGGGATCGAGTCCAGGACGATCAGGATAACGTTCATGGAACCTGGCCACCAAACGGGGGGCAGAGAGATTGGAAGCCGGTTCCCAGGAGTCCTCCGAATCAGGGTAGCCCTTCCAATGAACCAGATACTGAAGCTGCCCTCGAAAGCGTCGGGAGTCCAAGACATCTTGTACCTCATACTCCAGGGTGGCATCCTGCAGATGAGGAAGTAGAGGAATAGAAGGATCATGGTGACGAAGTTGTCTATAAGGCTTGAGGAGAGACACATGAAAGGTAGGATGGGATTTCAGATTTGCTGGTAATGCGAGGGTAACAGCGTTCATATTCACAATTTTTATGATGGGAAATGGTCCAATGAAGCTGGAAGATAATTTCCTGGAAGGAAGGGGTAAATGTAGATTACGTGTTGATAACCAAACGTAGTCACCTACTCTATATTTAGGCGAGGGAATCCTTTTTTTATCAAAATGAAATTTATATCGATCCTTGGCGATGCGAATATTTTCAGCAGTTAATGAAAAAGATTCACTAATAGTGTTGATGAGGTCATTCACAACAGGACAGGTGTTGCTGTCCATAGAATCCCATTCAAAAGAAGGATGGAAACCATAATTAATGAAGAACGGTGTGAACTTAGTAGAGGAATGGACGGAATTGTTGAAGGCGAATTCTGCGTATGGTAGTAGTTGGGTCCAGTTTTCTTGTTTAGCTGAAATGAAACATCTTAGATATTGTTCAATGCACTGGTTTGTCCTTTCAGTCTGGCCATTAGTTTGGGGATGGAAAGAGGTACTGAGACGTCTAGAAATACCCAGTGAGTGACAAAGTTGTTTCCAGAATTGGCTGGTGAATTGAGTCCCCCTATCAGAGGTGATACTATTCGGAAGTCCGTGATACTTGAATATATGATGGATCATTAAGGAAATGGTTTCAGAAGAAGTTGGCAGCTTATGGTAGGGCACGAAATGTGCCATTTTACTAAATAGGTCTACGACTACTAATATGGTGTTATTCCTTTCAGAAATAGGTAGGTCGACTATGTAGTCGATTGCTATGTCCTTCCAAGGACGGTCAGGAGTCGGTAATGGGATCAATTTTCCGTAAGGGGGAGTCCTCCCTTTTTTTGTAGTTTCGCAGATTAAGCAGGTTTTAACGTAATCCTCAACATCGGAGAGGCAGGTAGGCCACCAAAAGAATCTGGAGACTAATTCTTGAGTTTTCTTTATGCCCATGTGTCCAGCAGATGGAGAATCATGTAAAGTTTTTAAGACTGTTGCTCTGAGACTGTTGGGTACATAGATTTGTTGTTGATAATAATACAACCCATCCGAGTGTAAATCCAAGACCTGTAATGGTTTATTTGAGTCAGCCTGTTGTGCTGATTTGAACTGAATGTTTTGTTCTGTAGTTAAAGCTAAGAATCTGTCAAGAGGAATTAGGGGTGAAAGGTTTGGATGTGACACTTGGTCCACCAAGTGTCTTGAAAGGGCATCAGCCTTCTTGTTCTTGTTTGCAGGACGGTAGGTGATAAGATAATTAAATCTAGCCAAGAATAGGTTCCATCGGACCTGCCGTGCGCTAAGAGTCCTATTAGATTGTAGGTATTCTAGATTTTTGTGATCCGTGTAAATCAAGATTGGAAGAAGGGTCCCTTCTAGAAGGTGTCTCCATTGTTCCAATGAAGTTTTGATTGCTAACAGTTCTTTATCACCAATTGGGTAGTTTATTTCAGCTGAATTAAGAATACGTGAATAGAAGGCAACAGGGTGCAGAGGGTCTTTTGGAGTCTGCCTCTGTGAGAGGATTGCTCCTAAAGCATAATTAGATGCATCCACTTCCAAGATGTACTGCAACTCAGAATTAGGGAATTGGAGGATAGGGGCCGTAGTGAAAGCTTTTTTTAAGAAGTTGAATATTTCTTCTAAATCATCGTTCCATCTGAAGTGTGTGTCAGATTTGGTCAAGTTAGTTAATGGTCTTGTCAAGTCAGCGAAATTTTTAATAAACTTTCTGTAGAAATTGGCGAAACCCATGAACCTTTGTATATCCTTTTTACTTTTTGGGGAAGGCCAATTTTGAATTACCGATATCTTATCATTATCCATCTGGATACCTTGGGGTGATACAATATAACCTAGAAATTTTATTTCTTTGGAGTGAAATAAGCATTTTTCTAGTTTAACATAAAGAGAGTTCTCTCGTAACCGTGTTAATACTAGGGTGACATGTTTGATGTGTTCAGTAAGTGAGGTAGAGAAAATGAGTATGTCATCCAAATATATTACCATAAATAAATCCAAAAAATCCTTAAAAATATCATTTATGAAGTACTGAAAAGTTGCCGGGGCATTACAGAGGCCAAATGGCATCACAGTATATTCAAAAAGGCCGTAACGTGTACGGAATGCTGTAAGCCATTCATGACCCTCCTTGATACGTACCAAGTTGTAAGCCCCTCTTAGATCCAATTTAGTGTATATAGTAGCATTTTGTAATCTATCAAGGAGTTGAGGAATTAAAGGCAGTGGATAGCGGTTTTTTATTGTACGCTTGTTTAACTCTCTGTAATCAATAATGGGTCTTAGGGATTGATCTTTATTTTTAACAAAAAAGATACCAGCCCCAGCTGGGGAGGTGGAAGGACGTATAAAACCTTTCTTTAAATTATCTGCCAAATAAGTTTTCAGATGTTGTAACTCAGGATCAGAGAGGGGAAATATATGGCCGTAAGGTATATCAACACCTGGCAGGAGATCTATAGGGCAGTCATAAACCCTATGAGGGGGTAGATTCTCTGATTCTTTTTTGTCAAAGACATCAGCAAATGATATGTATTCCTTGGGGATTTGTAAAGGAACATCAAGTAAAATTTGTTCATGATGGAGACACAAATTTTTACAATAAGGAGAATTAAAGATAACTTGTGAAGTTGACCATTGTATAGTGGGATCGTGTTGTTTAAACCAACTGATACCAAGTATAATGGGATATAGAGGTGAGGGTATAACATCAAAAGTAAGAAACTCTGTGTGTTGGTCATGTGTGGTGAGCCTTAAAGGTATGGTGTGGTATAGGATGGGTCCTGATGTAATTTCATTACCATCAATAAAACGAAGTACACTAGGCACCATTTTCTTAACTAGTGGAATTTTATTTACAGTAGTGAATTGGTGATCTATATAATTGTGGCTGGCACCAGAGTCAAGGATTGCTTGTGAGTTGAGTCTTTGCTGATCCCACTGTAATAAGATAGGAAGGGAGCAATGATTAGATTGTGTTTGTTTAGCAGATAAACATATACTTGTGGTGTTCATCTTACCCTTCCTACGCTGTAATTGAGAGCAGTCCTTTACAGAGTGATCGATCCCTCCGCAATACATGCAGAGATCTAAAGCTTTTCTTCTTAATTTTTCCTGTAGAGTTAATGGACCTCTGATGAAACCGAGTTCCATGGGGATTTCAGAGGCTTTTGTAGTTGTCTTAGGTGGAAGCAGAGTAGTAACTGTATGTTTAGTGGATGTTTCTAAGTGTGACCTTTCTGAGCGTCTCTCTCTGATGCGTCTATCTAATGTGATGCTAGCATCTATTAGGAGTGCTAAAGTCTCTGGGAGGGGTTGTCTGGCTAGCTCATCCTTGAGAGTATCTGAGAGGCCTAGGCGGAATTGATTGCGCAAAGAAAGGTCATTCCACTGTGTATCTGGGGACCATTTCTTAAACTCTGCGATGTAGTCCTCCACAGGCCTTTTATGTTGTCTCAGAGACCTCATTGCAGACAGCTGTTTGTAGGGATCATCATAAAGCTGTCCCATTGCTTTAAAAAACTGATCAAATGAGTACAGCAATGGGTCATTAGTCTCAAAAAACAAATTTGCCCATATACGTGGTTCGCCACGCAGATAGGAGATTGTGGTGAGAACCTTCAAATGATCATTGAAGTATGTTTTAGGTTTTAATTGGAAATATAAGGAACATGAGTTTTTGAATTCCCTAAATTCTGAACGAATACCACTAAATGTTTGTGGAGGATTAGGTTGGGGTTCACTAGAACTAATACGTGTAGTGAGTGTATCAATTTTTTCATTGATGTATTGCTTTAGGGCAGAGTTTTCTAATTGTAGTGTATTTAACCCTGTTGTAAGGTTATCTACAGTTTGAGTTAATTTCTCTACATGAGATAATAAGGCTGCTGGGTCCATAATAGGGCTTGATTGTTATTGTCAGCCTGTGGAAGGTAATCTCACCCCTGTAAAGGAGAGAGGGAATTTTTAGGACCACAACTGCAGGCTTAGGAGTGTTGTGAAAGTATCAGTGATTCTGTGTAGGTGAGGGAAGGCAGCAAGGTTCAGAATCATTGGATACAGTTCACTTTTATTATAAGGATAGGTGTGACAATGGCTGAGACCTCAGAGCGTATAGCCCCACTCAGTATTGACAAACTGGTTCCCACATATAACAAACATGCAATTGCAACGTTTAAGTTTTAGATAGACAATATCTGATCATATTTGGCAGCAGACATAGTTATACGAAATTAAGGCAAAACAGAGCTCATGAGATTTAGGCTGTACTTAGGTATTGAGACTGAACAATTAAGAATATAAGTAGTATTAGAGCTTTTAATTATGAAGGTAACCTAACTAAGATTCAGAGACATGTCAGGAGTAATTACTGAATATTCGTAAGTTACTGCGGTATAGGTATGAAGGAAGCGCTTTTGAAACTTACTAATAGAAGTAATGGGTGAGCGGTGTCCGGACAGAGAGAAGTTCCCCTGCAGAGTTTGGGAAAATTGCAGCGTGTGCGATGGCGTGTGACGTCACCGCTTGCCGGTTCCGGTCTTGTGTTTGGTAGAGAGGTGAGCTGCGTCTGTCTCAAAGGTTGCAAGGAGGTTAGAGGGTGAGAAGCTGGATTCAACAATCAAGCAATTTGGTATGAGTAGGAGGGAAATTTAAACTGCTTGTTGGGGAGGAGTTATGTAAGTGTGAAAAGACACAGCTATACAAAGGATAAGGCAAAGAACTTAGGCAGTTATGACATACGTAACAACTTGTGGACTCTTGCCACCTATATGAAAAAAGCATAATTCATATCTTACTTGATAAATTAATTTCTTTCATGGTTTGGAAAGTACACAAGTCCCCACCCGTTTGGGGTTATTTTTGTTTAAGCACATCTTTTTTCCCTGCTTCTTATTTTGGCTTTTACTCCTCCTAAACACCTCACCACTTGGCTATATGTCAAACTAAGGTATGAGTGAGGTGGGAGGGGCTTTATAGGTTTTGAGGTTTAAGAAACTTTGCCTCCTCCTTGTAGGAATGTATATCCCATATGTAACAGCTCGTGGACTCTCACCATCATGAAATAAATGAATTTATCAGATAAGAAATAAATGAAGTTTTTTTTAAATACTAAAAGTGACAATATAGTAATTGAGCAAAAAATCCCCGTATGCTTTTTATGCCCACATACTAATGCCATTCATATTGTTTAGCAGTGATGAGGATCGATTCTTATTGCACGCAAAAACACATTTTCCGGAACTTGCTGAAAACATGTTCTCGGCTGTGGATTTTCAACACACAGATGCATTTGAATTCTAATCACTCAAAAAAACATGCTGAACAATGCGGGTGAAAATTAAAAAGCCATTTTAGGAGGAAATTGCTGAATAGATTGTGATAGATCCCTCCCTTATCTACAGATCAGATTGAGATTCAGAAATGACAATCTTTGATGAACCTGCAACCTAAATCTATCTACTATGATTACTACTTCTCATAGCTTCATGGCTCACCCATGCTGCTCTCTATCTCTGGACTTCTCTACCTCTGCTCCATCAGACTGCTTTAAACCCTGCATAATCCTATTTGCAAACCCTCTTATTTACAGAGGCTCACCCCCTCTCCCATGATAGTTTAACTTTACCCTTACAAAAAATGACAAACTACCTTATCTCACAACTTCAACTACAAAGTAGATCGCTGGCTACCCCACACTTGCTAATGACAGGGGCATGAGAACCCTCATTAGAAATGCCTCATCATTACCCTATAATTATAACATAGTAAATGGAAATGCAGGGAAATTTAGACCAGAATAGAATTAAGAATTAAGGCCCTGTGGGAGTGAGATGCCTGGTGCAACATTGTTGCAGTTTGAAGGAGGTGGCTTACCTGAAGTATAAAAGAGCAGGTCAAGTAGGCTTGATCCTCTTCTTCCTGTTCTGCTGCCACTGGAGAAGTCCTTGTTGAATTTGGCTGCCGTTATGGATCGTGCTCGCAGGGTCTCGGTTCCCCCAAAGCGGTTTGGAAAAAAGAGGTAGGAAAAATCTGATTGGCTGATTGAATCAGCCAATCAGATTGAAGTTCAATCCGATTGGCTAATCAAATCAGCCAATCAGATTGAGCTCGCATTCTATTGGCTGTTCCGATCAGCCAATAGAATGTGAGCTCAATCTGATTGGCTGATTCAATCAGCAAATCAGATTTTTCCTACCTTAATTCCGATTGGCTGATAGAATCCTATCAGCCAATTGGAATTGAAGGGACGCCATCTTGGATGACGTCCCTTAAAGGAGCCTTCATTCGTCGTTAGTCCGTCAGGAAAGAAGGATGTTCCGCGTCGGTGGGATGAAGATGGATCCTGAAGAAAGAAGATTGAAGACCCCGCTTGGAAGATGACATCCCCCGGATAGAAGACTTCTTCAGCGCCGCTTGGAAGATGATATCGCCCGGATGGAAGACTTCTTCAGCGCCCCTTGGAGGATCACTTCTGCCGCTCCGGATCTCCTCTTCAGTTCCATCGGTGATTCGGCTGAGTGAAGACGACTCAAGGTAGGATGATCTTCAGGGGATTAGTGCTAGGTTATTTTAAGGGGGGTTTGGGTTAGATTAGGGGTATGTGGGTGGTGGGTTTTAATGTTGAGGGGGGTTGTATTTTTCTTTTACAGGCAAAAGAGCAGTTTTCTTTGGGGCATGCCCCACAAAAGGCCCTTTTAAGGGCTGGTAAGGTAAAAGAGCTTTGAACTTTTTTAATGTAGAATAGGGTAGGGAATTTTTTTATTTTGGGGGGCTTTCTTATTTTATTAGGGGGCTTAGATTAGGTGTAATTAGCTTAAAATTGTTGTAATATTTTTTAAATGTTTGTAACTTAGCTTTTTTTATTTTTTGTACTTTAGTTAGTTTATGTAATTGTATTTAATTGTAGTTATTTGTAGTTAATTTATTTAATTAATGTAATGATAGTGTAGTGTTAGGTTTAATTGTAACTTAGGTTAGGATTTATTTTACAGGTAATTTTGTATTTCTTTTAGCTAGGTAGTTATTAAATAGTTAATAACTATTTAATAACTATTCTAACTAGCTAAAATAAATACAAAGTTACCTGTAAAATAAATATAAATCCTAAAATAGCTACAATGTAATTATTAATTACAAGTAGAAAGGGAAAGCAGCACTCGTGGGACACCAAAAGTGATTAAAAATTCAAATTTTATTCCATAGATTTAAAAGTTGAGGTAGGACCAGGGAATTAACCCCTTACGCGTTTCGTACTCCTACTGAGTACTTAGTCATAGGGATAAATGCTTAGACCGGACATGGCCTATTTAAAGGCACAGTGTCCAATCAGGCAGTTTACAAAAAATTTTTTAAAAAAACAATAAATTAAAAACATGTTAACACAAAACATGATCATTTAACAATATGTATGCATGAAGTTGGCAAACATCAGATGATATGAATGTGAAAAATATGTAATTTTATATTCCATCATAATTCCGTTACTTTCATCTTAAATATACCTTGTGTATCAATGGTATGAGAGATTTAAATGCAAAAATAATGACATCAAAAATGTTAAGTACACCCTAGATGTAAACAGTACATATATGGTTTTATTGTCTATGGCTAACCTAGTACGTTTGCAAAATGTAAACACTAAAATTAATTAGCATGTTGTTTAATTAAAAGTGTTAATTATTTATAACATATCACATAATGCTGAACATGGTTAGAGATGACTTTTAAGTTGTCTTCGTTTAAATACTAAGGGTTTTGATCCATATGACATAATATGATATAGGGAAATATCTATGATAGATTGACATCAGTCTATGAATAGACTCATATCCCATTCTTTATTTAGACCTTCAGGGGTTACTGTTCTTAATTTATATATCCAGAACATTTCTTGTTTGAGTAACATTTTATTTCTGTTTCCCCCTCTGGTAGGTGGATAAATTTTATCTATGACTTTGACTGTCATGTTAAATTTATTTGTCATATGCATCGTAAAATGGTGCCGTGCAATAGCCGAGCTCTTATTATAAATTTTAGTATCATAAATATGTTCTCTCATGCGAGATCTTAATTCTCTACTGGTCTGACCTGTATATTGCATATGGCACAGATTGCACTCTAACAAGTACACAGCATAATGACTCCTACAATTTGCATAAAAGCCAATGTTGAAGCTTTCGTTAGTGACATGACTTGTAAAAGTTTCCCCTCTACTTATAATGTCACATGTGGAACATGGACCAGTACCACATTTGAAAGTACCTTTCTTATTTAGCCATGTACCTTTATTCTGTTTTTTAGTTGACACTAAGCTAGGTGATAATTTATTGGCTAAGGTAGGCGCCTTTCTGGGAACAAACTTGCACTTATCTATAATCCCACCTAATACCTCATCTTGTTGTAAGATATGTAAATTTTTCTTTAAAATACCACATACTTGGTTATACTGGTTAGAGTATTCTGTAGAAAATACAACAGGGAAATCTTTGAAATCCCTGCTGTCTTTCCTTTGTTTCATCAATAGGTCCTGTTGTGTGTTGGCACTAACTTGTTGGATGCTGTTATCCAAGAGATTTTTGTTATACCCTCTTTTAATGAGTCTGTCTTTAAGCATTACTGCCTGTTTTTCAAAGAGTTCATCTGAGTTTGTATTTCTTCTGATTCTCAAAAGCTGGGCCCTTGGTATTGACCTAATTAGATGGGGTGGATGGCAAGATCTTGCGTGCAAGATGGAGTTACCTGCAGTTGGCTTACGAAATGTATCTGTCACTATGCTCTCTGTGTCAATCATACCTGTTAATGTAAGATCAAGAAAATTAACAGTGTTGCAGTTACTTTCACCAATGAATTTTAGATTTAAATTATTATTATTCAAAAATTTTATAAATTCTGTCACATCTACAGATTCATCAACTATAAACAGCAAATCATCTATATAACGCATGTATGCGACAGTGGATTTCATGTATGGATTTTCTTCACTGAAAATAACATTATTCTCCCACCAACCTACATAAAGGTTGGCAAAAGAGGGCGCAAATTTTGCACCCATGGCGGTGCCACAAACCTGTAAATAAAATTCGCTGTCAAACATGCAGTAATTATGTTGCAAAAGGAACTCAATTATTTCGCAAATTAATATTTTAGTTTCTTCAGAAAAATTGGTATCTTGGTTTAAGAAATGCCTAATTGCTTTAACCCCTAAAGAGTGCGGTATGCAGGAGTACAAGGATGCGACATCTGCCACAATCCAACGATAACCAGCTTTCCATTTTACCTTTTGCAAATTGCTGATTAGATGTGAGGAATCTCTTAGATAACTGTATAGTGTAACTACAATTGGTTGCAATATTGAATCTATCCACTCCGACAAAGGCTCAAAAAGTGAGCCTATGCCGGAGATGATAGGTCGACCTGGTGGGGAAACAAGACTCTTATGTGTCTTCGGGAGGTGATGAAATATTGGAATTGAAGGAAAATTTGGAACCAAAACATTGATTTCTTTATTTGTTAGAATACCCAAGGTTACTGTTTGTTCCAAGATCCTTAATAATTTCTTTTCAAATTCACATGTTGGATCTCTTGTTAGCTTCCTATAAGTCAAGATATCATTTAAATGTCTTTTTGCCTCAAAAATATAATCTGTTTTATTTAAAACGACTACATTGCCTCCCTTATCACTCGCTCTTATAGTAATGTTCTCATTAACTTGTAAGGTTTTCAGGGCTCTGAATTCATCTTTAGTGAAATTGGGTTTAACTGATGTTGTTTTACACTTACGTTCTAATTCTAAAATGTCCCTCTCCACTTGTTTTTGAAATATATTCAAAAATTTGCCTCTGAACTGAACAGGGTAAAAATCAGAGGTTTTTTGTTTAGGTGTTGAGATATTGAATTCATCAGGACCTATATTGGAAGTTTCTAAATCTCTCAATGTGTTTAGACTTGTTAAGTCTTGGAAATCAAAATGTGTGGTTTGTATGTCTGACTGATGTGGTGTTGGATTGTCACCTACTTCATTTACAGAAGGACTATCATGGTATTCATTGCCTTTATCATCCTTAAAAAAACGTTTCAATGTTAGTTTGCGCACAAACCTATTTACATCAATAATGGTTCTAAAGGCTGAAAAGCTATGGGTTGGTGCAAAGCCCAAACCTTTGCTTAATACACTTTTTTGTCCTTCTGTTAGAGGATAATCAGAGAGATTAATCACAGTCAGTGTTTCCTGTGGTTCTTGAATTTTCTTGTCGATTTTCTTCTGTCGTCTGCCTGCTCTCCTCGTCCGTCTCCTAAAGGGACAGCTCTGACTTTTGGTCTGACAACCATTTCTTCTTGATTTATATCGCCATCTGATACCTGCAGGGAAGGAATTGTATTAGGAGGGATAGAAGAGAGAGAGGATGAAGAAGAGGAGGAAGAAGAAGAAAAAGAAGAGGAAATAGAAGTGGTTGATAGGGCTGTGGAGACACAGCTGCCTTCAGAGTAGTTGGACTCATGGTCAGAGGTGTCGGTGGATGAAAATGCCACCTTCTTGTCCTTTTTATTTTTATTTTTGAGGATAGATTTGGGTGCTGTTTCTCTGTCTTTCTCTTGCCACTCAGGCCCTCTTGTTTTATCTTCATTTCTTCTTGCAGTTTTATTTGAGAAATTTCTTCCAAATCGCCTTCTAGGACCCCTTTGAAATCTTGACCAATTATAAACTCTTTGGTTAGCATAGTCTTCCCAATCCCTGGAAAATTTAGTGCCTTTTCTTTGTGCTAGTTCAGCATCCAATTTATGCACTTTTGCCTTCAAATTTTTCTTGTAGCCCTTGTATTTATCTTTGTTATTTTCTTTCAGACTTTTCAAATCCGATTTTATGTTGTCAATTTTATCCTTTAACCTATCTCTCTTTAGGGTCTTGCTTTTATTTATAATCCCCATCAGTGTAAGAGAACAGGTAGTCAGGGCATCATTTCATTCTTGCTGTAAAGCACCATCTTCCAAATCAAAAGTGGGGAACTTATTTATTCTAAGTCCCCTAGGGATTCTCTGTACCTCAATATAGTGGGTAAATGAAACAATGTCCCACATTAATCTCAAATCTGTTAACATAATTTTCTCAAATTGATTAAAGAGTCCCCTTAAATCCTGTCCTTTTTCTCCATTATTTAATTATTAATTACATTGTAGCTATCTTAGGGTTTATTTTACAGGTAAGTAGTTAGTTTTAAATAGGAATAATTTATTTAAGTATAGTGTAGTGTTAGGTGTAATTGTAACTTAGGTTAGTTTTTATTTTACAGGTTAATTTATCTTTATTTTAGCTAGGTAGCTATTAAATAGTTAATAACTATTTAATAGCTATTGTACCTAGTTAAAATAAATTGAAAGTTACCTGTAAAATAAAAATAAATCCTAAGATAGCTACAATATAATTATTATTTATATTGTAGCTATATTAGGGTTTATTTTAAAGGTAAGTATTTAGTTTTAAATAGGATTAATTTAGTTAATAATAGAAATATTATTTAGATTTATTTAATTAATATTTAAGTTAGGGGGTGTTAGGGTTAGTGTTAGACTTAGGTTTAGGGGTTAATAAATGTATTACAGTGGCGGTGGTGTAGTGGGGGGCAGGATAGGGGTTAATAAATGTATTATAGGTGGCAACGGTGTAGGGGGGGCAGATTAGGGGTTAATAAATTTAATATAGGTTGCGGCAGGGTCTGAGAGAGGCGGTTTAGGGGTTAAACTATTTATTTAGTTGCGGCATGGTGCGGGATCAGCAGGATAGGGGTTAATAACTTTATTATAGAGGGCGGCGGTATAGGGGGGGCAGGATAGGGGTTACTAGGTATAATGTAGGTTGCGGCGGTGTCCGGGAGCGGCGGTTTAGGGGTTAATACATTTATTATAGTTGCGACGGGGTCAGGGAGCGGCGGTTTAGGGGTTAATATGTATAGAGTAGCTTGCGGTGGGCTCCGGGAGCGGCGGTTTAGGGGGTAATACATTTATTTAGTTGCGGCGGTATAGGGGGGACAGATTAGGGGTGTTTAGACTCGGGGTACATGTTAGGGTGTTAGGTGCAGACAGCTCCCATAGGAATCAATGGGATGTCTGGCAGCAGCGAACTTGTACTTTCGCTATGGTCAGACTCCCATTGATTCCTATGGGATCCGCTGCCTCCAGGGCGGCGGATTGAAAACCAGGTACGCTGGGCCGGAAAAGTGCCGAGCGTACCTGCTAGTTTTTTGATAACTAGCAAAAGTAGTCAGATTGTTCCGCACTTGTGTGCGGAACATCTGGAGTGACGTAAGAATCGATCTGTGTCGGACTGAGTCCGGCGGATCAAAGCTTACGTCACAAAACTCTACTTTTGCCGGTCTCTAGCCTTTGATAACTAAGGCGAATCAGCCTCGCCACAAATACACTGCGGAATTCCAGCGTATTTGAGGTTGACGGCTTGATAACTACCCCCCTTCATATTTTGCTCTAGGGCACACAGTGCTCAATGTATGTAACATACAGAACTACGGCAGGTAACTGATTGCTATATGCAAGAGCAGGGAGGCGTTTATCTATGAAGCGCAGTGCATCTTTTTATCCCCCTATATACTTTAAGGACTGCCACTTATAAGACTGGATGCTTGCTTCTATCTGTACAGTACCTTTGTGACACACACACTTAACACTAGCCTTAGCCCCACAGTAAGTCTTCCCTCTCTCCTTTTAAAAGACACTTTGTTTGTTTTTGAGGGGGACTGTAGGTTTATCGTTCACATGTTTAGCATCTTCACCACCATTAGTCTTTGATTTCTCCCCATGCCAACAAGTTTTTAGTCAATAGGTCCTGAAAGAGAAGTGCCAGATATAGTGGCATTTTTAGAAAGCTAATATTCATAAAATAAAAACACATTTTTCTAGGAATCCAAAAAAAGCAGTACACACAGAACAGACTCGGCTCCAGAACGAATTAAATGTGGGGGCATTTTTTTCACGATGGGGCACGCATTTTTTACAAAGCATCTATGAGAGTCAAAATAAGAGCAGAGTGAGGGGACATCCCTTACAAGAGAAATAAAATAATGCAATCACCACTCAGAGTAATACAATTGCAACAGAAGTATCTGACAGAAGCACTTTTAATCCATACTGCGCTGAGACTATAGTGGATATATTAAGCAAATGTATATAGATAGTAAACTACTGGTTAATGTAATCAGCTTGTAATGTTAGTAAACAACATAAAATATGCGTGACGTGAAAATTAGCATCAGGAAACCACATGCTTTGCCTATACAAGCTCATGAGTTACCCGTTATGCCAGTCACAGGCTCAGAGCGAATGCTGCCCGCCTGCCTGGTGGGTATATAATGCGGGCACAGAGCAGGAACAAAGCTCGGTTAACACTGTATAATATGGTCAATAGAAAGCTTGGGACTTACTGTGATACAGCAACCGGTGTGCGCCTCTGAGGGCTGCCATGTTTATGTAAAGTAGAAGCATTCCCTTAGTTATTGTGCTGCTGCTGTCGTATGAGAAGGACTCCTTCTGCTACTGATTGTTTTGCTGGCCCAGTGCAGGCATTGGACTGTAACTTGAACACGACACGCATATGGGCTGGACAAGAGGTTGGCATTGTATAAGGAACCACCCACTGTGTGTGACTGGTATAGATAGACACGCTATGCTGGGAACACCTACTGCGTGTGACTGCTATATACACACTATAATGGGAACACCCACACCATGATTGATATGTACACAAGTTGCTGGTATCATTTGTGAACTGTTCCCATTGATTGACTGGTTTACAAAGTTTTTTGAGAATGTTTACAGTTCGGGGCTGGTGTCATGGCTGCCCTATGTGAAGGCGCATTGCGTGTAAGAGATTTATTCTATACAGTCTCCATGTAGGAGTCTGGTTTGCACACATTGTGCAGGGAACAGTTTCTGTGTGTTGCTTGTAAAAGGTCAGCATCATTCCACTGAGAAAGTGATATACACACAATATGCTGTGTGAATAGACACTTGGTGTGACTGGTATCATAACTAGGGTTACCACCTTTCCAGAATTATGACACATTTATACAATAACAAAATTATTTTTTTTGAGGGAGCACAACATTCCATTTGGGCGGGCATTGCCCGTCAATGCCCCCCTTGGAGCCGACCCTGACACAGAACCAGATTACAAGTGGTGCTATTTAAAGCTTTTGCTCATGCCCAAACACTGCTTTTTTATATTTTCAGGTAGGTGAGTGGAAAGGGCTCCATTGTATATATACATATGTATATATGTGTATACATGTGTACATATGTGTTTATATGTGGATATCTGTATTTATATACATATATACACATATAAACACATAAATACAAATGTATATGCACATATATATTCATAAATATATATAAATATATATATATATATAATAAAGAGCAAACAGAGGATATACACAGGCGGCTTAAAACCAAACATAGAATGCTGGAGTGTGATTGCTATTGGTTCCGTAGGCAACCTGTCAGTAAAATTATTGCCAAATCAAACGGACTCTGTGCTATGCATCAGAGAAACATCAACAACAATAGTCCATTATTCATCAGTGTGTATAGACTTGAAAGTGATAAAGACTAGATTCTCTAAATGGCATTCACCAACCGTTAGAGCTGCGCTTTCAAATAATCCCCAAACAGAGTAATCTCATATGTACATCGGCATACCCCTTTAGTATAATGGTGTAGAAAGTCTGTGTTCTCTGTACATTTGAAATAGGCAGGAGTCAACTCACCAGTACGACGGCGTTCACTCAGGGGCTGAAGTGCAAAAACTGTTGTCTGGGCGTCCGTGTGTCTTAGTCGCTCACATGAGGTGCTTGTACTGCGGCACGCCAGGGGAACCACTTGCTCTACTTCCTGGACAGCACCAATAGCGCTATTTCGACATCCGGTACCTCCGCTCCAGAAACTCTGCCGCCCCGAATGCTAGAACACAGCAGGATAGGTGTGTCTGCCTCGACCAATCAGGTACTGCGTAGGTGTGTCCGCCTTAACCAATCCGGTACTTTGTGCTTTTCTTCGGGTATGCCGGTTAGGGGAAAAAATGTATCAATTTGCTTCAGTGGATATATAGGGAGCCCGTCTTCATCCTCACTCATGGGTAAACTGTTTGGGAGCTTGGTAGTGGAGAGCCTAAACGATTCCTGGTCAATAGATACTTCATCATAAGAAAAAAGAGTATCGTAGGCTCAAAGTAGTAAAAACAGTTCCTTTAATGATCCCACATAGGGTGTAAAAATAACCTAGGAGGTTACAGCAAGGGTAATCACAGCGCAAACGAGCATTGAAATGCTAACATGTTTCGGCCTGCGGCCGTAATCTTAGCTAATCAATGTAACTGCAATAAAAGTATTTAAAAGCAGCGCCCATTTTCCATTGGTAGACTTGTAATCCAATCAGATAGCAAGCTACCAAGGGGTGTTAAAGTTTCACAAGTGTATACTAATAACTTTAATTGTTTATTTATTTAACCCTCTCATCACGAGCAACATTGTTCATTCAATATAGGACTGTCATAGATAAATAAAGTCTCTGAGATATGCGAAGTCTGTCTGTGTGTTAATAACAGGGTAAGGGGTAAAGTGGCAGTGAGAAAAACAAACAGATCTACAAAAATGTCATATCATACATATCTCATTGAATACATCAATATTAAATAATACATAGTTATTTAAGGTAGACATTGTGCAAAGTAGTTATTTGTTTATAGATAACACAACTTAGTGAAAAGTATCACCATCTAAAATTAGATGTTAAGAGAGAGCTACATATCTGTTGGTATATACATATATATATCACTTTATTTATTTATTTGTTATTATTCAAGTAGATATATGCATATATATATATATATTCCCTAAAACATTTGAGAAATATGTGTTAAAGAACATTTGTCCCCACAATTCCCATTTCAGATTATATCATATATTATCTCCTTGTTTAAAAATGTATATAATCTCATATGTTACTATATCCTCCCTGGCACCCAAAATATATATAAATGTAGGTGAGATAGGGATTTACTTGGGAATATATATAAAGAAATAAACCACTACAAACAAAAATATATATATATATATATATATCAATATCAGATGGTTATGTACACCACTACACAGTAATATTCCTACAAGTGTTGGAAATAACCATGGGAGTCCAATTATGTAGTGATATACATACACATCCGACATAAGACAGCTCTCTTATAAGTTATCAAAAAGTGAACACTTATCTCTAGTTGTAATATCTATTGACTATCCTATTTCCAATAATTGATTAAGTCATATTCTGAATTTAAGCCTGTGGGAACTCTAGTAGCTAACTTAAAAATCCAGAACATCTCACGTTTCCCTAATATTTTATTCCTATCCCCACCTCTAGGTGGTGGATTCACTTGTTCAATTATTTGCCATCTCAGTGAATCAACATTTTTGTGATGGTAACTTTTAAAATGTTGAACAAGAGGTGTGCTAGCTTCTCCCTTAGTAATTGTTGATAAATGGTTTCTAATTCTAGTGTTGGCGTCATTCGTCGTTAAACTTACATACTGTAGGTGGCAATCTATACATGTGATTACATAGATAATGTACGTTGAAGTACAATTAAGACATTTTTCAATTGAATACCTCTGAAGTGTCACTGATGACGTAAAATGATCTGAAAATACACCAAAGTCACAGGGCCTGCATTTAGCTCTCCCACATCTAAACATCCCCTTGTGTGTCAACCAGGATCCTTTAGTTGTTTGTGTTGTCTGAGGTAGTTGAGAAGGTGAAAGAATATTACCCAATGTTTTGCACTTTCTATAAGAACAGCGTAATCCATTATTGACGCACGACTCTAGTTTGGTGTCTGCTGCTAGAAGTCTAAAGTGTTTTTTCACAATGTTACAGACTGCATTATAGTTTGTACTAAAGTCTGTCACAAACGTAACCTTAGAGTGGTCATGTTGATCCTCTCTATCTTTGTCCTCAAGAAGTGTATTTCTATCAATTTTATCAACTTGATTTTGGGCTCTGTTTATAGTGTGTCTAGAGTATCCTCTATCTTTCAGATTAGATCTCATAGTTTGACTCTGTGTTTTGTAGGTCTTCTCTAGCGTACAGTTTCTTTTAACTCTGGTTAGCTGTCCCTTAGCCACTGCAAAGGGGACATGCTTAGGGTGGCAACTAGTGGCGTGTAATAGTGTATTCTTATCTCCCATGTCAGTGGTTCCATCAATTTAATGACATGTTTAGTGTCTCTTATATAACTCATCAGTGATGTTACAAATGGATTTAGTATGGCATCAAGCCATTGAGAAAGATGTTCCATAATGGAGCCTATACCACTGACTATGGGTCGCCCTTGTACATTGTGGATAGATTTATGTACTTTGGGAAATAAATGGAAAATAGGTACCACAGGATGTTCTATGAGTAGATAATCATATGTCATTTTATCAATGAAGCCTTCTTCGAAGCCATCATCAAGGAGAGATTGAATTTCTTTCTGATACATGTTGGTTGGATCTTTTGTCAGACATATATAATTATCTGGGTTGTTAAGTTGTCTATGGGCTTCCTCTATATAGGTAGTTCTATCTAGGACTACTGTAGATCCACCTTTATCCGCTCTTCGTATGACTATATCTTTATTACTTTTTAGTTCTTGTATAGCCTGCTTCTCTCTATATGTCAGATTGTGTGTTCTATCCACCTGAGTAGAGGTGGATAATTGAGTAAGATCTCTCTCCACTTTCTTATAAAATGTTTCTAGTACTGGGCCCCTACTTTGTATCGGGTAGAATTCTGAATTATTTCTGAACCCATTGAAACAGTTTACAGTACCTATCTCATCTTGTGAAGTAGGAGTGGACATAGAATCTAATGTTTGAACATCACAAGATTCTTTAAAATCAAGTGGTATCATTTTAGTAGAGAAACCTTTTGGTTTGCTTTTTGCATACAAACTGTCATATGGAGTGTCAGCAGTTTTTGAAAAGTGTTTCCTTAGAGTGATGTTTCTGATTAGTTTGTTTACATCTAACATTGTGTTGAATAAATTAAAGCCACATGTGGGGGCAAAGTTTAAACCTAGGTTTAAGACTTTATATTGTATGTGTGTAAGTTCAACACTAGATAGATTGATGACATTGTTATTTACTGGTATTTGGATGATGTCTTGTGTCCTCTCAGATGGTACCTGTCCTGCTTTTCTGTGCCTATCCCTGTTTTGTCTGTCTGATTCTGAAAAACCTGTTCAAATGCATCTTTGTCTTCTGTAGTGTTTGTATTTCTATTCAAATGTGTCTCCCTCTCATTCATTTCCACATATTTAGAGCCCTGTACAGGTTTCTGTTTATGTGTTTGAGGCTGTTGTTTGGATCTAACATCTTGTGTTGTAATGTTAGTATTAAGTGTCACTTGTTTAGTTGGTTTGAGAATGCTTATTTGGTTTGTGGGTTTTTCAGTAATATTGGTAGATCCTTCTCTCTTGTCTCCTGTACCTGAACTTTGTGATCTGTTACCTCTACCCCTCCTATTTCTACTCCGTGATCTCCCTCTACTGTTGGGGTTCCATCTATTTGTGTTGTTTTGTGTATGGGTCCAGATATAAACCAATTTATTATCATAGTCTGTCTGATCTCTCACGTATTTGGTGTGTTTAATATTCAATATCGTATTTTTGGAAGAAGTGAGTGAGGTCTTAAGCATATCATCAAATCTAGGATAGTCTATTTCATTTTGTCTAGTATTCATTTCTATCTGAATAATAACAAATAAATAAATAAATAAAGTGATATATATATATGTATATACCAACAGATATGTAGCTCTCTCTTAACATCTCATTTTAGATGGTGATACTTTTCACTAAGTTGTGTTATCTATAAACAAATAACTACTTTGCACAATGTCTACCTTAAATAACTATGTATTATTTAATATTGATGTATTCAATGAGATATGTATGATATGACATTTTTGTAGATCTGTTTGTTTTTCTCACTGCCACTTTACCCCTTACCCTGTTATTAACACACAGACAGACTTCGCATATCCCAGAGACTTTATTTATCTATGACAGTCCTATATTGAATGAACAATGTTGCTCGTGATGAGAGGGTTAAATAAATAAACAATTAAAGTTATTAGTATACACTTGTGAAACTTTAACACCCCTTGGTAGCTTGCTATCTGATTGGATTACAAGTCTACCAATGGAAAATGGGCGCTGCTTTTAAATACTTTTATTGCAGTTACATTGATTAGCTAAGATTACGGCCGCAGGCCGAAACATGTTAGCATTTCAATGCTCGTTTGTGCTGTGATTACCCTTGCTGTAACCTCCTAGGTTATTTTTAAACCCTATGTGGGATCATTAAAGAAACTGTTTTTACTACTTTGAGCCTACGATACTCTTTTTTCTTATGATGAAGTATATATATATATATATATATATATATATATATATATATATATACATACACATATTTAGACATGTATTGGTATGTATATATACATTATAGCCCTTTCCATTCAAATATTGTGTCATATACCATATACCTTTGAACACTTTTAACTTTTTTATTTTAATATTTACGTGAATAATTTATACCAGAATGTAAATATATGAGTTTAACAATTTATTTTAATGTATTTATGTTCGGTGCGATCTTTATTTAGCCCTAACCCTTTATGTGAGGTCTTCAGTCACGTTGACCTGACAAGCGCAAATTTAGTTTGTGCTTGTGCAGTCATGTTTACTTTCAACTTGTAATATGCAAGTTAGTGCAAGAACAATATTTCATTATTGTGCACACTTAAATGAGCACACCACTTGTAATCTAGCCCACAATGTATAAATAAAAATAAGACCAATGATATTACTATTGTGAGAATGAATTATTCATTTATTTCAGATTATTTCATAAAATAAAGCAATCATATTATTTTACTGTGGATTGGACTATTAATAAACTTTAAACATTCGTTTTACCAAGAAGTTCCCAGATATTCTGTGTGTCCCTCTCTGCATCAGGCAGCGGTGGTGCCTATAGTTGATAGTGTGGGAGGGTTAGGAGGGAGGCGGGTGGGAGGGTTAGGAGGGAGGCGGGGAGGGAGGGGTAGGAATGGATTGGACTGCTTCACTGCAGAAAAGATGTATGCTAAGAGCGGGAGGTGGTGCCTAGTGTTGATAGTGTGGGAGGGTTAGGAGGGAGGTGGGTGGGCAGCCCATCGCTTGAGGGGGGAGGGAGGGGTGGGAATGGAGGGGACAGCAAAACTACAAAAAAAATGTATGCTAAGAGCGGGTGGGTGGGAGGAGGAAGGAGTTGGAAGGAGGGGGAATAGAGGTGGGGGGGGGTCCTAGAGTGGAGAGGGAGAAAGGAGGGTAGGGGAAATGATCTTGGAGGAGAAGGTGGGTTAAATGAGGGAGGGGGCAGCTACACTACAGAAAAAAAAATTTTTTTGTTATTTTTATTAAATAAAAAAACAAAAATATAGCAAACTGGGTACTGGCAGACAGCTGCTAGTACCTAAGGGGGTGGGAAGGTAAGGGGATAATCCTACACTGAAGAAAGTATTAATAATAAAAAAAGCTGCATACTGGCAGACTGTCTGCCAGTACCTAAGATGGGGGTGACCAGTGGGAGTGAGGGAGTGAAGAGAGCTGTTTGAGAGGGATCAGGGGGTGGGAAGTGCCAGGGGAAGGGTAATCTCTACACTAAAGTTTAAAATTACCAAAAAGTAATGGCAAAGCCATATATGTATGCTAACAAAAGGGATCCCAGAGAAGCTTTAATAACCATTTGTGCCATGATTGCACAAGCGGTATGTAAATAATTTCAGTGAGAAACCTAAATTTTGTGAAAAAGTTTACAATTTTTTTTTTTTATCGCATTTGGCAGTGAAATGGTGGCATGAAATATAACAAAATGGGCCTAGATCAATACTTTGGGTTGTCTACTAAAAAAATATATATATTTGATAGGTAAATAAAAATAACAAGGCTCTATTTCTGTTTAAATGGAGTGATGGCAAAAATGCTAAAAATGCTCTGGTCTTTTGTGGAAGTTTTAGTCTGAAAGTTGTCCTTAAGGGGCTAAGTATTTTAATGTTGTGTTTAGTGCAACTTTATTCTTTCGTAGCGCTAACCTGACTAGTGCAAATTTAGTTTGCGCTCGAGCAGGCGCAATATTTCTATATTGTGCTAATGTTAGCACAACACTTGTAATTTAGCCCAATGTACTTTATTGTGTATTTACTGGCAGTGGAGGGTCCTCTAGTGGGCCTGTAACAAAATTAAGGGATAACGGACATGAAGTATGGAGTGTACTAGGTCTGTTACATTGTTGCAAGTGTGGGGGAGGTTGTTTCTGCTTACTTTTATAGGTTTTGGTTGCAGTGGATCCGGCCTCTTTTGTTCCTGGTTTCCAGACTTCAAGGGAGCTTTCCTTTGTTTCTTCTAGTAATCAAGAGATAGAGCGTTCCAAGAGGAAGTCTGTGCCACCAAACATTACAGGGAGGTCGTGCAGGAGGTGTCTGGCATGCGGGGATCTGCAAGAGGAAGCGATAGATCTGAACTAGATGATGTGGTAACACCCACCCCCCAAGCTAGGCCCCAAACAGCCCCCCTTATTAGAGCTAGGCCCACAGTTAGGAGGGGATTGGGACTCCAGGATAAGACAGCAGATACTGTGCCCTATACGCCTCCTACAGCCCACATTTCTAATACCCCAGGTCCGCTAGGGGTTCCCTCAGTTTCTAGTGTAGTGGATGCAGGTGATGGGCCCACTACCCTCTTTTTGACCGTACATGGCTGTACACTTACTATTGGGGCGCCAGAGAGTGCAGCTACTGCCGTGGAGTCCCCAGGGAGCTCTGCGGCAGGCGTTGGCGACGTCAAAGTAGGGGGGTGGGTTGGCGGTGGGCCACAGGCTCCAGGCATGGCTAGGCCTCAATCCGGACTTGGCTCTGCCCCTTCCGGTCTGAGTCTTCGAGCGGAGAGGAGCGTGGACACAGCCGGAACAGGCAAAGATCCAGGCGCAGGAGTCGCTCTTCTCACAGGGCCATCCCAAGTAAGTTGGGGGGCTCCATGCAGAGGGTGGGGCTCTTGATAGGAGGGGGGTTGCGGGCAGGGACGCAAAGCAACCAGAAAAACTCTGGGGGGAAGGGCAGTGATGTCCAGGAGGGGGATGAATGTGCTGCAGGCAGGCTCAATGAGAGTTAACCACAGGGGTATAACTGTGGAGGAACAAGAGGGCATGATAATGGGCACGGATGTAATGAAGGATGCGGCATGTCAGCTGGCATGATGTTGGCGTGAATGAGGATTCTGGTGTGAATGAGGATTTGATCAGGAGGGCAGTGGTTTCTGCTCTGGGGATGAGTGCATCGGGGGGTCAAGGGGTAAATGTTGTGGGGACCCCCTCAGGGGCCCACTCCTTGGCACAGAGTACTCCCCAAAATCTTTTGTTTTCACAGAGTGTTGCTATGGATTGCACAGTTACTGAGATGGCTTTGACATCCAGACAGGAGGCCACAGCACCTATGGTCACCAATCCAGCCACTTCTACATCCATGTCGCAGCCACAGTCAGCAGGAGCTGCACCCCCTCTGGCCCCTAGCGGTGAGTACCGTTTGAATACATCTACACATGTAGGTTTAGGTACATCTTCCAGTGAGTCAGGCTCTGAGAGCGAGGGTGACTTAAGCTTAGTAGGAAGGGGTAAAAAATAAATGTTTAGGATGATTAAGAAACTGGTTTCTGCGCAGGTGAAGGGTAAGGTGGCGCCCACAGTAGGCAGTGAGGTGGTTCCTTTCACTCAGGACGCAAGTGTAGGTCCATTGAGCAAAAGGGTGGTGGCTGTATCGAGGAAGGTAGCATCTCATGGGGATACATACCCATGTTTAGTGCATTCTTTGTACGCTCATTTAAAATCGAAGGTGGTGAAAAAGATTCAATATGGGCGATACGTGAACATCTTTGAACTTTCACCAGAGGCTTGTGGGGCAAAAGAGAGAGCAGCGGATAGCATGGGCCCAAAGAAAGTGCAGCGGCCCGAGACGTACAAGGAATGGCAGCGGTGCTTTAGGGTGCTGGCGACCTGCTATGTGGACAAATGGCACAGGGGCACAATTATTATTATTATTATTATTAACAGGTATTTGTAGAGCGCCAACAGATTCCGCAGCGCTATAAACATAGTTGGTATACAGGATAACATTTATAGGGATCAAATGGGTAGAGGGCCCTGCCGAGAGTTGCACTTTTGTAGTCGGCTCTTATGAAGGTGATCTACAAACAGCTGGGCTCATAGGTTTACATTCTAAGGGGTTCGAGGGGAAAGTGATGGAGTTAGGAAATATTAGTGTTGGTTGTATGCATCCCTGAATAGTCTTTAGGGAGCGCTTGAAGATGTTAAAACTAGGGGAGAGTCTTGTGGAGCAAGGCAGGGAGTTACACAGGATGGGGCCAGTCTGGAGAAGTCCTGTAAACAGGAATGTGAATAGTAGCAAGAGAGGAGGAGAGTAGGGGATCGTGAGCAGAGCGAAGGGGACGGGAGGGAGAGTATCTGGAGACATGGTCTGAAATGTAGTGGGGGCTTTATATGTCATTGTGAGGATTTTGTGTTTAATCCTGGAGGCAAGAGGAAGCCAATTAAGGGATTGGCAGAGAGGTGCAGCAGATGAAGAACGACGTGTAAGGAAGATCTGCCTGGCAGAGGCATTCATTATGGATTGTAAAGGAGCTAGGTGGCAGCTAGGTAGATCAAAGATGACGGAGTTGCAGTAGTCGAGACGGGAAAGGATGAGATAGTGGATTAAAATCTTAGTTGTGTCTTGTGTAAGGATATGTCTAATTTTAGAGATGTTTTTAAGGTGGAAGCGACAGGCTTTAGCCAAGGACTGAATGTGAGGAATGAAGGAAAGGTCTGAGTCAATTGTGACCCCAAGACATCGGGCATGCGGGGTAGGGGTAATGATGGAATTATCAACAGTTATAGAAAATTGGGGGTGGAGATTTTGGAAGAAGGGGGAAAAATAAGGAGTTCAGTTTTGGAGAGATTTAGCAAGAAAAAAGGGGGGCCCAATGGCACTATTTACTAATTAAGAGGGGTCTAATGTGTAAATATAAAAGGTAAGAAAAGGTATATACCCTTCTACCTTATTAATATAAAGTGCAATAGGTGCTATGTACTGGCAACTAATTGTAGAAAATGCACTACAGATTCAGGCTTGCACAACAGAGTTATTGAACTCTTTTCAAACCAATTATTATATGGTAATAATATCCAATACTCAACTTTAAATACTTACTACAATAAGATCTTGTTTATCCATAAGACTAAATAAAATTTAAGACTGCGAACGCTTCTTACCAGATATTTATTTGAGATTTAGATAGCAATAACCGATATTTAGTTTAAACATAGCAACACTAGTTTGATATTTGATATTTTTGTAGCAGATGCTACAATATTGCTACAAATATATATACAAATGTGCAGTAGAAATATAAAAGTTTTTTTAGACTCCAGATCCTAAGTCTCTTTGAGCCAATATATACTTATTATTAAGATATTGATGTAACAGGCCACGTACAAGTAACTGTTATTTAACTAAGTTGCAAGATATCACCTGTTAACAAAATATACTTGATGATTTCATTATACCAGAATGATCTATCTCATAACTTGTATGTACATGGAACACCACAGTCCTCCATAATCACCTATATTTATCTACTGGATAATTTGTTCAGGTACACCAATAATACTAAAAATACCTTTAAACGAAAATAAACCTACTACACGGCGATTTTTCTTCCCTAAATTTTTAATGAAAAACTTAAAATTTCGAAAGTGGTTGACAACTAGAATGACTGAATTCTTTACCATAAATGTTAATACTGTCAATGATCCAAATACGTTATGGGAAGCTGGTAAGGCTGTAATGAGGGGGGAAATAATTGCATATATGTCTGATTTTAAACGGAGAATGGCTCTGCGGGAAAATGAAGTCTTGAGAGCACTTACTAATAGTTATAGCAAATACTTATCTCAACCAACATCAATAAATTGGAGGAGGTACGCCTCGGCTAAGAGAGAGAGAGATAACTTCCTACTGCATGTTACAACCCAAGAGGATTATAAAACAAGAGCCAAGTTTTATAGGCATGGAAATAAGGCAGGTAAATTGTTAGCCAACTTAGTTAAAAATGCTCAAGGAAGTTCTTCTATTGATTCACTCTCAGAACAAGGAACTCTACTTCAAAATCCAAAAGAGATTATCGATGCTTTTTATACCTACTATAGAGACCTTTACTCATACAAAGAATCAGACGAAGAAGCTTCAGAACTTTTCTGGGAAGGACTTGATCATCCAATTCTAAATGAAGAAGCAGTGAGTAAAATTAACGCCCCTATCTCTGAGCAAGAAATCGCTACGGCCATTAGAGAAGCTCGCCTGGATAAAGCGTCAGGCCCAGACTCTCTCCCTATTGAGTTTTATAAGATTCTCGCTCCAATCATAATTCCCCATTTAAGGAATGTTTTCAATTATTTTTTTATCAATAACAAACCTATTCCCTTATCTTTTGCAACATCTATCACAACATTAATCTTGAAACCAGGGAAAGATCCCCTGAAAAAAGAGTCATATAGACCTATCGCATTACTGAATGCGGATTATAAGCTACTATCATCTATCTTAGCTAAAAGACTTCAAAAGGTATTAGGGGATCTTATAAACAAAGATCAGGCAGGTTTTCTCACTAGGCGGAATCTAGCAGCCAAGGTTAGGGAATTATTTCTAGTCCTTGATTATTTTTATAATCACCGGGAAGCTCCAACTCAAGATCAAACCGATATAGCAATTATTGCATTAGACGCAGAAAAAGCGTTCGATTCGGTCTACCACCAGCACATTATTAACTCTCTGCTACGATTCGGTTTCAAAGATAATTTTCCTTTTTTTATTAAAAATCTTTGTAATAAGTCTACAACTAGACTGATTATTAATAAACTAGAATCTAATCTAATTAATCTTCAAAGGGGTACAAGACAGGGGTGTCCTCTGTCACCACTTCTATTTGATTTAGCGATTGAATCCTTGGCCATTAAAGTAAGACAGAGAATACAAGGGATAAGAATTGGATTAGTGGAACCAAAAATTGCGTTATATGCAGACGACGTGTTAATCTATATGTCCAATACAGCAGTTAATATTCCAAGGCTGATCTCAATAACGGAGTCATTTGGATCCTTCACAGGCTATAAGCTCAATATTTCCAAGTCAGAGTTAATGTGGGTCAGGAAAAATGAGACTTCAATTGATATGATACCCTTCAAAATAGTTCTGACTCATCTTAAATATTTAGGGATCTATATTTCAACGAAACCACAAGAGTGGTATAACCTTAATATTTCTCCTATCTTGGCTAGAATCAAAGAATATATGGTAGGTTGGCAAAATCTCCCAATATCTCTATCAGGACGTATAGCTCTGTTTAAGATGGTTCTACTCCCTAAAATTCTTTACCCTCTTCAAAATATTCCAGTAATATTGAAAGTTAGAGACTGGAAAAGTTTAAATAGGGCACTACGATACTTCATTTGGAATTGTAAAAGACCGCGAATCTCCTTAAATAAACTTTATCTTCCCAAAAAATATGGTGGTATGGCGCTCCCGGATCTTAGTAAATATAACTTGGTTTTTCTCTCGCGTATCGCAATAGATTGGATTTTGAATAAGGATTACTTTACCAATAACAACCTGGAGAGAAGCATCGTGTTTCCCTATAATCCCTCAGCCTTAATTCACTGTCCGATTCAGTTAATTCCAAAAAAGGTGAGAGGTCTTCAATCAATATATAAGGTCATACAAGCATGGAAAAAACTAGGGCGTAAATTAGATATCGACTTAAATATTCCAAAATATCAAGGTCTTTGCGGTAATCCAGAATTCCAGGAAGGTACTCAAGCACAAGTTTTTCAAACTTGGCAGAAAAAAGGAATTCTCTTTATGTCTCAACTTATAGAACAAAACACTGCATCGATTAAAACTTTTGAAAAGTTGAAACCGGAATTTGATTTAAATAATAAGGATTTCTTTGCCTATCTTCAGGCCAGACACTATTTATTTTCACTCACGGAAAAGTTCGGATGGTCATGGTCGTGGGGGAAATTAGACAATTGGCCTATCCTAGTCAAAAATGAACTATCTTCTATATCATGCTGGTATAACCTGCTGATAAGTCAAGAGGGAGAAATTAATCTTCAACAAATAACACAAAAGTGGAATTTATTAGTACCAGATTTAGATATTGAGGTAGAACAGGTGGAAAAGTCTATAACTATTGTAGCCCAGACTACATTATCTACAAGTTGGCGGGAATCACATATTAAGCTACTTTACAAAACATACTACACCCCACTAAAATGGTTTAAATGGCATAACTATGAATTTAATACATGCCCCAAATGCTCTCTCCCGGCTGCGGATATAGTTCATATGATATGGTCTTGTCCGAAGATTAGGCAATTATGGAAAAAAGTAGAATTTTGGCTAATTAATGCATTAAAGCTCTCTATTCTCTCTCTCTCATTGGCTGAGGTGGTATTTCTGATAGAATCATCAACAAATTTAGATGAAAAAAAAATTAGAAATGGGGCAATTCTGGCAACGAGAAATGTAATTTTTAGAAAATGGAGGGACCCCTCAGTACCTAGTATTCAAGAAATTAAAAATTATATGAAAAAACAATGCATTATTGAACAAATGGATGTATCCTTAACTTCGGAAAGGGAAGTGATCTCATTCTTTAAAAAATGGTCAGCCTTTATAAAAATATTTTCGCCAGAAGAAATAAATCAATTAATTTACCCCTTTAGATACACAGAGATAGTCCTATTGGGTTTATGGTAATAATTAGATTTATATTCTTCCAATACCCATACTTGTGCAATTTATATTGGCTACTGGGTACTTCCCCTCCTCCCTCCTCTTCTTTCTCTCTTTTTTTTTTTTTCCCTTCTCTCTCCTCTCTCCCCCCCTTTTTTTTTTTTTTTTTTTTCTCTTCTTCTCTTTTCCCAGCACCCCCTTTTTCTTTTTTTTGCCAACCTTAGATTAAATAGGCTGCGTTGGGTAGATAATATATACTATTTAGCCCGAAGGAACAAGATGGATAAGGAAAACTGATAAATAATAGAAAATAAGAGGCTTCTATTACTGCTTAGCATTTTATTAATACAGACAAAAAGATTACAATGTTTTGGCATATTTTTGTTTTGGATGATGAAGTATCAATGCTAGCCAATTTTCTGTTTTCTTTTTTTTTTCTTTTTTTTGTCTGTATTTACATGTACTGATGATTTGTTGATATTATTGTTTAAAGATTGTATCTTCTTATTAATTTGCCTTAATAAAAAACAAAGTTAAAAAAAAAAAAAAAAAGAAATATAAAAGTTTTTTTAGACTCCAGATCCTAAGTCTCTTTGAGCCAATATATACTTATTATTAAGATATTGATGTAACAGGCCACGTACAAGTAACTGTTATTTAACTAAGTTGCAAGATATCACCTGTTAACAAAATATACTTGATGATTTCATTATACCAGAATGATCTATCTCATAACTTGTATGTACATGGAACACCACAGTCCTCCATAATCACCTACATTTATCTACTGGATAATTTGTTCAGGTACATTTAATTTAATCATAGGACCTGACTCCACATCAATATTGAATAATGTTGAGACCACTAACTACTTGACTGAAGACCATGGATTAACAACCACATCCTAGGTCTTTAAGGAATAAGTTTGCTTTGAGGGTTTTTGAGTGCTTTCAAATGTACATCTATTGGTGATCCTGTGTCACCGATTTCTACAATTTGGAGATATTTAGCTTAAGGTAGTGAGAGGACATCCAAGATGAGATATGAGAAAGACAGTTAGTGACACAGGTTAGTAAGGAAGGAGGTAGGTCTGGTGCAGAGAGGTGGATTTGGGTGTCATCGGCATACAAATGATATTGAAACCCGTGGGACTTTATTAAGGAACCTAATGATGACGTATAGATTGAGAAGAGAAGTGGACCGAGGACAGAGCCTTGAAGTACCCCAACAGAAAGTGGTAACGGGGCAGAGGATGCTCCGGAGAAGGCTACACTAAAGGTACGGTTAGATAGATAGGAAGAGAACCACAAGAGAGCTGTGTTGCAGATGCCGAAGGATTGGAGGATTTGGAGCAAAAGAGGGTGGTGCAGACAGATCAAAGAGGATAAGCAGAGAGAAGTGGCCTTTGGATTTTGCTGTAAGTAGGTCATTGGTAACCTTGACAATTGCTGTCTCTGTGGAGTGATGGGGACAAAATCCAGATTGCAGTGGGTCAAGAAGAGAGTAAAGTGTAAGGAAATGGGATAGACGTGCATATACTAGTTTTTCAAGGAGCTTTGAGGCAAGAGGGAGTAGGGAAATAGGACGGTAGTTGGATGGGGAGGATAGATCGAGGGAAGGTTTTTTGAGGATAGGTGTGACCAGTGTATGTTTTAGAGATGAGGGAAATATACCAGTGCTTAGGGAGAGGTTGAAAATGTGTGTGAGTATGGGGGTGAGGGTAGAAGAGAGTTAGGGGAGTAGCTGTTAGAGGATAAGGTTGAGGGGACAGGTAGTGAGGTGGGAGGACAGTATAAGGGTAGAAACTTCTTCCTCGGTAACAAAGAGCTAAATTTAAGGGTATTTGGGTTTTGAATGATTGTGAGCTTTTGAGGGGGTGGGAGATTGGTAGTAAGTTGAGAGGTGGTTTAATTTCTGATGGAGTCAATTTTGTTATTGAAGTGGCTGGCAAAATTTTGAGCTAAGAGAGAAGTTGTATTAGGAGGTGGGGGTGGGCTGAGAAGAGTATTGAACATTGAAAACAGACGTTTTGGGTTAGAGGAAAGAGTAGAGATGAGATTAGAGAAGTATTGTTGCTTATAAAGTTTAAGGGCAGAATAGCAGGAGTTCAGGATGAACTTGTAGTGAAGAAAGTCAGCTGAAATCCGAGATTTCCTCCAGTGTCGCTCAGCAGTACGGGAACATCTGTGTTGGTACTGTGTCAGAGGATTATGCCAAGGCTGAGGATGAGAGTGTGGTTTCTGAGCTATGATAGGAGGGGCCAGGGTGCCAATGACCAATGTAAGGGTGGAGTTATAGTGGCAGATAGATTGGTCAGGGCAGGAAAAGGAGGTGATGGAAGACAGGAGAGGTTTTAGAGAGCTAGCGAGCTGTTGTTGATCTAATGACTTAGTGCTTCTGTGAAGTTTGGTGTAAGGGGTAGAAGAAGGGGGGGTTGTAGGGAGGGAAGTCATGTTGCAAGTTAGGAGATGATGGTCAGAAAGAGGAAAAGGGGAGTTTGTGAAATTTGAGATAGTGCATCGATAGCTGAAAATCAGATCAAGGGAGTGACCATCTTTGTGAGTGGGAGAGTCAGTCCATTGTGGCAGGCCGAAAGAGGACATGAGTTGCAGAATTTGATTTGCTGAGGAGGCAGTGGGATTGTCAAGATGGATGTTTAAGTCACCAAAAATGAGGGCAGGGGTGTCTGATGAAAGGAAATAAGGAAGCCAGGCAGCAAAGTGATCTAAAAATTGAGTTGGGGAGCCAGGGGGGCAGTATATGACTGCAACACGTATAGAGAGGGGAGAAAATAAACAAATCATGTATTCTTTAAATGAAAAAAATGCGATGGAAGACAAGAGCTGTATTAGTTGAAAGGTGCAAAGAGAGGAAAGTAAAATACCAACACCACCTCCTTGTCTATTGCCAAACCTAGAAGTGTTGTTGAAATGGAGACCCCCATGTGACAGTGCAGCAGTGGATGCTGTGTCTGAAGCAGAGAGCCAGGTTTCTGTAAGAGCCAGAAGGTTAAGAGAGTGGGAGATAAAGAGATCATGTATAGAAGTGAGCTTGTTGCAAACAGAGCAAGAGTTCCATAGTGCACAAATGAAGGGGGTTGTGGTTTTAGATGCAAGAGGAACGAGATTAATGTTACCAGAGTTTTGTTTTTGGAGTCTATTGAAAGGCACATGTGGATATGCAAGGCTAGGAAGTTGTGGGGGACCAGGATTAGGGGAGATGTAGCCAGCAGCTAACATGAGCAAGAGGGAGAGTGACGTGAGGTGAGATGCAGATTTGCAGTAATGAGAATGTTTTCAGGCTGAAGTGCAAGGGGGAGAGAGAGTCTTTAGGAATGTGTGAAGTTCATGAATACAAAAGTAAGGTGAGGTTAAGAGAGATGGGATGATGAACAGTGCAGGTGGTGAGGGGGAAGGAGTAATAGAATAAAGTCGTTTGTTATAGAGACAAAAGGAAGCAAAATGGAATGTGAATATAGTGAGCATTATTACAAACTAAGCAAAAAGTGAATAAAACACAGTGTTACAACAGGACTTGCCATATCCCTTGTCCAATGCAATTTTTGTGTAATTCTTTTATCCAATTGTTAATGTCTCACTTATAAATGTTCACTTAAGAGATGAACATATGATGTTACACTATTGCTATTACCCTATTACACAATCTGTTTAAATATGAAGATACCATAGATGGCCTTCCGTAGAAAAATTTTGGGAAACCCGCTCCTCCATTTTGAAACCCAGGATTTGCACCTTTGGTCCAAGCTGGGATTGGAGGGTTCTGCAAGTAGCTCTACTGGGGCGCACCAAGGAAGTTTCATGATAAGCAGTGTGACAGAGGGCGAGTTGCTCCTTTCGTCACATTTGCAAATTCTGTAGCGGGCCACACCCAGGGGTTGAATGCAGCAGAAAGAAAGAGTCGGCAATGGAGAAACCAGGCTCTAGAGTGGGTCTTGGCAACAAGGGCTCCAACGCCTCTTAAGCCTATGGCCATAATGCCATGGCTGGCACATTGCCCTAATGTTGAAGCGGCTAGACTGCTCAGGTCAGAATTGGAGGAGGGTTTCAAAATTCCAGTGGGGGGTAGAGTGGAAGGTTCTATGGTACACCGTAACCTGAAATTCCCAGACCGGGTTAGGGAGAAATTGGGTAAAGAAATGGCATTGGGCAGGGTGGCTGGCCCATTTTGGGAATGGCCGTTCGAAGACTTGGTAGTGTCCCCTTTGGGGGTTGTGCCTAAGAAGGACACAGGCAAGTTTAGGCTAATACACCACTTATCTTTCCCAAAGGGGGCATTGGTGAATGATGCCATTGATCCATTGTTAAGCTCAGTGCATTACCAGTCTTTTGACAATGCGCTAATGCTCATCAGGAGCAAGGGTGTGGGAGCTTTGATTGCAAAGCTAGATATAGAATCAGCTTTCAGGTTGCTTCCCCTGCACCCGTCAGCTTTTAGGCTTATGGGTATGAAGTTTGATGGGGCGTTCTATGTGGATAGATGTCTTCCCATGGGATGCACATTGTCATGTGCTCTATTTGAAAGTTTTAGTTCCTTTTTACACTGGGCAGTGCAGAAGGCGTCTGGGGGCTGGACCGTGGCCCACTATTTGGACGACTTCCTGCTAGTGGTAAAGGCTTATTCTGACAAATGTGTCCAGATGATGGAAATCATGCAGGACATGATGGAAAGATTTGGGGTACCTTTAGCAGGCGATAAGATGCAAGGACCCTGCACATGTCTCATTTTCTTAGCTATTGAAATTGATACACTGGCTGCAGTTTGTAGACGTCCATGGGAGAAGGTCGACCGCCTGCTTCAGGTGGTTCTGTCAGTGGCAAGTTCGGATTATATTTCCCGTAAGGAATTACAATCTTTGCTGGGACTATTGAATTTCGCTGGTAGGGCCATACTGATGGGGAGGATCTTTAATAGGATATTGGAAGGTCAGCTGAAGGGGCCAATAGGGGTACGAAAGCAGATTAAGGTCTCACTTGAGATGAAGGAAGATCTCTGTGTGAAATTTAATGGGATCTGCTTATGGATGAAGGACCCTATTTCAATCCAATCGCTGCACCTATTTACAGATGCGGCGGGAGGGTTTGGCTATGGGGCTTACCTAAATGGGGAGTGGAGTGCAGCACCTTGGCCGTTAGACTGGATTTCAGCGGGCCTCACAAGGAATTTGACACTTTTCGAGCAATTTCCAATTATTGTGTCAATTGAGTTGTGGGGACATAAACTATCTAATAAAACAGGTTATTTCTGGTCGATAACATGACTGTGGTGTACGCCATAAATCGTTTGTCCGCATCATCCCCAAAGCTTGTCACATATTTGAGACACCTAGTGCTGCGCTGCCTGCAGTTGAACATTAGTTTCACCACTAGACATGTGCCAGGGGTGAGAAATGTGATAGCGGATTCACTGTCTAGGTTTAAATGGGATCAATTTAGAAAGGTTGCGCCCATGGCCAATCAGACAGGGCTAACATGCCCACATTTTCTTTGACAGATGACGGGGGGCTGGGAAAATATTTTCCTCCTAGTCTGGGCTTCTTTGGCCCCAAGACTTGGAGAACTTATGAAAACCACTGGATGGCATGGTAAAGATTTGCCAGGCGGTGGGGGTTCAATGTTCACGCAGCTACGCAGGTACATTTGCTTGAATGGTTGGCATGCTTGCGTAATGAGGGGGTTTCTAGAATTGGCTGTGCAGAGTAGGTTAGCTGCAGTCTCATTCTTTAATAAAATGCTTAGTATAGCTGATTTCTCAGGTACATTCCTAGTTAGACGGGTCCTGAAAAGGTGGGGGCGGCTGGACCCACACAGTAAGGACCAGAGAGAACCCATCCCGCCTCTACTTTACGTGAGCTGGTGAGGAAGTTGCAGGTAGTGTGCTCATCGGCGTTTGAGACATTTCTTTTCTGCATGGCATTCTCATTTGTGTTTATGGGAGCATTGAGAATAGGGGAATTAGTGGATTCATCCCGAGCGGGTAATTTCCTGGGGAATCAAATGGGAGCATGTGAGGCCGGCGGAAAATGAGTTGATGCTATTGGTTCCTAGATCGAAAAATGATCAGGATGGAAAGGGGGCTTGGCTCCCGTTAACCAGACACAAAATTCTTGAATGTTGCCGTGTTAGGAATTTTTGAGCAATACTGTAAAGTGAGGCCGGATGGCAATTGTTCATACATGAGGACGGTTCCTCATTATCGGTGTTTCAGTTTCGAAAGGTTCTCGCTAAGGCGGCGTCGGAGGTAGGTCTTGAACCATCAAAGATAGCTTCTCATTCATTCAGGATAGGAACAGCTACAAGCCCAGCTACTAGTGGTTTCACTAGCACAGATATTAAGCGGCTGGAAAGGTGGAAGTCAGGCAGATATAAATTATATATTCGTCCGTTAACTGATGCTCAGAAGTGATAACATGTTTTTCGTGGGGGCAAAATGCTAACTAGTCTTAGGTTGAGGGGAATTTGTATTTTTCTAACACTTGGTTGTGGGGTTAGCGTATGTAGCTCAGCAGGTTTATCCCGTTATTTCAGGCAGGAATACCCCTCCGGTACGCATTTGGATTCTAAGGCACTCATTTGTGCATTGGGCGTCCATCAGGGCTCTGCGTTTACCAGATGGGCAGCAGTTAGGATTCCCCTCGTCCAGAGCTAGTTTTGGTGGCTAGGCCACAGAGGTTTAATGTGGGACGAGTTTCCAGCTCTTCTCCAGGACGCTCATAGGAGGTGGGGGCGACCTCACATTATTGTTTTGTACCTGTGAGGAAATGATCTGGGATCAGTTCCAGCTCTAGACTTGATTCGAAAAATGTGTTAAAATTGTGTGGTCCAACGTGGTTGCATGATTGTGTTGGAAGCATATAGTGACACAGAGGGCAGCGTACAATGTGATAAAAAAGGTGAACAGGGAAGTGGGAAGAACAGTCACGGCGTTAGGCGGCTTTGTCATAAGGCACGATACGATCACGGCTGACAACAAGGCTCTCTATCGCCCTGATGGCGTCCACCTGACGGATGTTGGGTTAGACATTTTCCTTGGGGACATTAGAAAAGCTCTTTTAGCAGTTGTAAAAATAAAAAAAAAACACAGAAATTGATGTTGACAAAATTTATAAAATATATATATATATATATATATATATATATATATGTATTGTTATGTAATTAGAGCCTAGTTAGTTGGTGTGGCGGCAAGAGTGCTGTCTTTTTCTCTTGTGGAGGTCGGTCAGGGCCCAGAGAGCGGGCAGGGAGAGAGAAGAGTGATGCCCTAGGATGTGGGAGGTGACGCCCGCTAGGTGCCGACCTAGGGGTTACTCCACCCTACAAATCGTATGCCAAACAGTTCTACTAATTGCAACTCTCTTTCTCTACCATTTGAGCGTGTGCAATCCATGCCACGCTGCAGACACCGAGAGGGGCCCTGCCCGTCTGGCAGTAGGGGTTAAGTTAGTAGTTAAATGCCGCCACCAGTTAAAGAACTTGATACAAGTTCTAATGTTATTTTATAGAGAATTGCCTAAGATTGGCATATTAGCCGTATTTAAGGAGTTTATTTATCTAATAAACGTGACCGTGACCGGTCTTTCTCCCAAACAAGTTGTGTAAGGACGTAATAGGAAGTTTATCTCTTATGGCAGTGGAGGGCCCTCTAGTGGGCCTGTACCAAAATTAAGGGATAACGAACTTGAAGTCTGAAGTGTACTAGATCTGTTACATTGTTGCAAGTGTGGGGGCAGGTGTTTCTGCTTACTTTTATTGATTCTGGTTGCAGTGGATACGGCCTCTTTTGTTCCTGGTTTACAGACTTCAAGGGAGCTTTCCCCGCCCGCCCATCCCTGGATGAAGAGGTGGTGGCAATATAGCTGTAATTGGTAGGATTGTACCCTGGCGTGGGTAGGTTTAGGTGAGCTAGCCATTTAAGTTCAGGCTTTAATTGTAGCCTTCCACCTGTTTCTGGCATGTTGTACAACTCATCAGAGGAGGTCGCCTTTCTAGGCTGGTTGTTTATGCCCTAGCTTGTGGTCAGTCAGGGCCCAGAGAGCAGGCAGGGAGAGAGAAGAGCGATGTCCTAGGATGCGGGAGGTGACGCCCGCTAGGTGCCGACCTAGGGGTTACTTTCCCCTACGAATCATAGGCCAAACAGCTCTTCTAATTGCAACTCTCTCTCTCTGCCAATTTAGCACGTGCAATCCGTGCCGCGCTGCAGACATCGAGTGGGGTCCTGGCCATCTGGCAGTAGGGGTTAAGTTAGTAGTTAAATGCCGCCACCAGTTAAAGAACTTGATACAAGTTCTAATGTTATTTAATAAAGAGTTGCCTAAGATTGGCATATTAGCCGTATTTAAGGAGTTTATTTATCTAATAAACGCAACCGTGACGGTCTTTCTCCCAAACAAGTTACTGTGTGTTTATTGATTGATATTATGCTAGTTAACATAAGGACGTAATAGGAAGTTTATCTCTTATGTATATATTTAGCATTCCATTGTACTTTGCATAGGAGAAAATGTTCTTAGTATTTTTAAATATATATTCCTATATATATATATATATATATATATATATATTTATTTAAAAATAGAGAGTGGACAAGCGCACAAGAAGGCACTCCTAGTGAAGATCGTCTATGACAATATTATTCAATGCAAGAAGTATACAAATGCACACTCACGGGATTTAACCCCATCCAGTATGAGGTATAGATAAGGCACTTGTTTAAAGCTGGTGTCTGTTTATGGTCTCCTTGTTTTTCCTGCTACAATCCTGTTCCTCTTTATCCTGTTAGGACCAGTCTCCCAGTAGGTGGTAGGGCTTTGGGTTAGTGGCCCTCTGGGTGTAAGAGGGATCCCAAGGTGAGGGAGGTAATACGGGACCAGTGTATAAAATGTGTACAATTTATTTAATATCCAAAACACAAATATATGTATACACAGTCAGTATTAGTACTCAGCTTTGTAGTGAAAATATTCCCAGCTGGAATCCAGTGTACAATATAAATAAACGTTTAAAATAGAGGCTAAAATCAGTCTGCAGCATAAACGATTCTCTTATGTGTTTGACAAAGTGCAATGATGCTTTACACTGGAACCGTTATTGTGCTGCTATGTACAATATAAAAGAAACAACTATGCCATTAACCATGCAGGAATACTATTAACCTGATCACACTGTTACGTGTGCGATCTCTGGTTTGTAGCCTGCTATGGTATTTGCATAGAGTAAGTGTTACGCGTGGTGGGGGGGGGCGGAGCCTGATGCGTTTCGCAGCGCTATTGGCTGCATCATCAGAGGTAGGGGCTGCCCCCTCCTATCCGATTTAAATAGCGTGTGTGAGCTCATTAGCTCTGAGACTGTGTCCTCCCTTTTTAATCCTGGAAAGTGCCCATACTTTACCGTTCCTAATGTTGTTTTAAAGGAAAGTGAGATCATTATAAATCCTGAATACACACACTTCCTAACATTTTTCACTAATCCTTATAAGTTTTCTATGGATCTTATTTCTATTAAACATTGAGGGTGTGCATTTGTAATTCTACTTCTAAGGGTGTCAATACACTTAAAGATATACCCCATACATGTGTATAAATAGACTAATGTGCTGGAATAATCATTTCTTAGAGTGTATATGTAAAGGGAACTTATCCCTGAATGTGTGTCTTTTGTTTTAGTTGTATTTGTATGAAATCCATTACCCTGAGTGCACAGATATATCATTTATCTTTATTTCTACAATAAGACAGATACTTTACCTATATCTTAAAACTTTAGTTTATAGTGAATATATATAGATTATACTCCCTATACCGCTACACTAATGGCTATAGGGTCCCTAGACAAGGGATCCTTCTATATAAGTAGAAAGATGGCAATATTTGTATAACATACTCTTAAAGTTTAATTAACCCTATCTATTCACTCCCATTGTAATTATATGGTTAGGTGTACAGGAAATCTGTAGGTGCTTCAATACTGACATAATTCGAATGGGTGTAGGGACATATATGTCTAATGCAAAGGTCTGTAACCCTCAAAGTGGACATCTGTAAAGACTCATTCTAATTTACTTCTACCCATCTATACAGGCGGTTGGTTTCCTCCTTGTGCAGGAAACTATCGGCTAGATTTAGAGTTTTGTCGGTAAGGACCCGCGTAGCTAACGCTGGCTTTTTTCTGGCCGCACCATAAAAATAACTCTGGTATTGAGAGTCCACATAAAGGCTGCGTTAGGCTCCAAAAAAGGAGCGTAGAGCATATTTAACGCAGCTTCAACTCTCGATACCAGAGTTACTTACGGACGCGGCCAGCCTCAAAAACGTGCTCGTGCACGATTCCCCCATAGGAAACAATGGGGCTGTTTGAGCTGAAAAAAAACCTAACACCTGCAAAAAAGCCGCGTTCAGCTCCTAACGCAGCCCCATTGTTTGCTATGGGGAAACACTTCCTACGTCTGCACCTAACACCCTAACATGTACCCCGAGTCTAAACACCCCTAACCTTACACTTATTAACCCCTAATCTGCCGCCCCCGCTATCGCTGACCCCTGCATATTATTTTTAACCCCTAATCTGCCGCTCCGTAAACCGCCGCTACTTACATTATCCTTATGTACCCCTAATCTGCTGCCCCTAACACCGCCGACCCCTATATTATATTTATTAACCCCTAATCTGCCCCCCACAACGTCGCCTCCACCTGCCTACACTTATTAACCCCTAATCTGCCGAGCGGACCGCACCGCTATCATAATAAAGTTATTAACCCCTAATCCGCCTCACTAACCCTATAATAAATAGTATTAACCCCTAATCTGCCTTCCCTAACATCGCCGACACCTAACTTCAATTATTAACCCCTAATCTGCCGACCGGAGCTCACCGCTATTCTAAAATAAATGTATTAACCCCTCAAGCTAAGTCTAACCCTAACACTAACACCCCCCTAATTTAAATATAATTTAAATCTAACGAAATTAATTAACTCTTATTAAATAAATTATTCCTATTTAAAGCTAAATACTTACCTGTAAAATAAATCCTAATATAGCTACAATATAAATTATAATTATATTATAGCTATTTTAGGATTAATATTTATTTTACAGGTAACTTTGTATTTATTTTAACCAGGTACAATAGCTATTAAATAGTTAAGAACTATTTAATAGCTAAAATAGTTAAAATAATTACAAAATTACCTGTAAAATAAATCCTAACCTAAGTTACAATTAAACCTAACACTATACTATCATTAAATTAATTAAATAAAATACCTACAATTACCTACAATTAAACCTAACACTACACTATCAATACATTAATTAAATACAATACCTACAAATAACTACAATGAAATAAACTAACTAAAGTACAAAAAATAAAAAAGAACTAAGTTACAAAAAATAAAAAAAATATTTACAAACATAAGAAAAATATTACAACAATTTTAAACTAATTACACCTACTCTAAGCCCCCTAATAAAATAACAAAGACCCCCAAAATAAAAAATGCCCTACCCTATTCTAAATTACTAAAGTTCAAAGCTCTTTTACCTTACCAGCCCTGAACAGGGCCCTTTGCGGGGCATGCCCCAAGAAGTTCAGCTCTTTTGCCTGTAAAAAAAACCATATAATACCCCCCCAACATTACAACCCACCACCCACATACCCCTAATCTAACCCAAACCCCCCTTAAATAAACCTAACACTAAGCCCCTGAAGATCATCCTACCTTGTCTTCACCTCACCGGGTATCACCGATCGGTCCTGGCTCCAAAATCTTCCTCCAACCCAAGCGGGGGCTGGCGATCCATCATCCGGTGGCTGAAGAGGTCCAGAAGAGGCTCCAAAGTCTTCATCCTATCCGGGAAGAAGAGTAGATCCGGACCGGCAACCATCATCTTCCAAGCGGCATCTTCTATCTTCATCCGATGAGGACCGGCTCCATCCTGAAGACCTCCACCGCGGACCCATCTTCATCCGGCGACGTCCAACTGTAGAATGACGGTTCCTTTAAGGGACGTCATCCAAGATGGCATCCCTCGAATTCCGATTGACTGATAGGATTCTATCAGCCAATCGGAATTAAGGTAGGAATATTCTGATTGGCTGATGGAATCAGCCAATCAGAATCAAGATCAATCCGATTGGCTGATCCAATCAGCCAATCAGATTGAGCTCGCATTCTATTGGCTGATCGGAACAGTCGGCGGTGTTAGGGGCAGCAGATTAGGGGTACATAAGGATAACTTAAGTAGCGGCGCTTTGCGGTCGGCAGATTAGGGGTTAATTATTGTAGGTAGCTGGCTGCGACGTTGTGGGGGGCAGATTAGGGGTTAATAAATATAATATAGGGGTCGGCGGTGTTAGGGGCAGCAGATTAGGGGTACATAAGGATAACGTAGGTGGCGGTCGGCAGATTAGGGGTTAAAAAAATGTAATCGAGTGGCGGCGATGTGGGGGGACCTCGGTTTAGGGGTACATAGGTAGTTTATGGGTGTTAGTGTACTTTAGAGTACAGTAGTTAAGAGCTTTATGAACCGGCGTTAGCCCAGAAAGCTCTTAACTACTGACTTTTTTCTGCGGCTGGAGTTTTGTCGTTAGATTTCTAACGCTCACTTCAGACACGACTCTAAATACCGGAGTTAGAAAAATCCCATTGAAAAGATAGGATACGCAATTTACGTAAGGGGATCTGCGGTATGGAAAAGTCGCAGCTGAAAAGTGAGCTTTAGACCCTTTTTTGAGTGACTCCAAATACCGGAGGTAGCCTAAAACCAGCGTTAGGAGCCTCTAACGCTGGTTTTCACGGCTACCGCCAAACTCCAAATCTAGGCCTAAGGAACTAAAGAAATGCAGCTAGATCTATGTCCCTGTTCAAGCCATTAGGTTCCAACGTATTTAGTGTATAAATCCAAAACATTTCCCTTTTCCTTAGTTACAATAGTCTACTGTCATCTATATTACCTGTGTCCACTTGTTCAATTGTCTTGATAAAAAAGTCCCTTTTGTTTTTGTTGTGTACATTACAGAAATGCTGAATCAGTGGAGTTTTTAGGGTTCCTTCTTCAATATTTTTCATATGCTCTAGGCATCTAATCTTTAGTCCCCTTTTGGTACGTCCTATATACCTCATAGGAGTGTTACAGGTACATTCTAGCATGTACACAACATAATCTGATCTACAGTTTATGATTTGTTTAATTGGAAATGTTTCCATTCCATCTATAATTTGTGCACATCGATTGTATTTCTTTGTCTTGTGGGTGAGCTCACAACAAACGCAGTTCTTTCTGTAACATTTAAAAAAAACTTTTAGTGCTAGTGTTCCTTCTTTTTTAGATTTTGCTCTAGTCTTTCTATTTTTGCTTGTAATGCTAGGGCCTAGCAAAGTCTTTAAATTTTGATTCTTTTTGTAAATTACATCTGGTGCATTCCCTATCGCCTCTCTCAATAAAGGGTCTTTTTGTAGGATTGTCCAATGTTTTTTTCAAATATTTTTAATTTTCCAGTGCCCTTCATTAAAGGTAGTCACAAATTTCACTTGGCCTTTAGTTCTTGTTGAATTCCCCTTTCTCTCTTGTCTACTCTTATCTCTTGTATTATGCACAAGCGTGTGTCTATCTAGGGCCTTTGCTCTCTCATATGCCCTTTTTACCAATTTGTCTGGATAATTCTTCTCTTTGAATTTCAATTTTAACTCCTCAGATTCCTTTTCAAAGTCACCTACATCTGTACAGTTCCTCCTCACCCTTTGGAACAGTCCATATGTCATGGTATGTTTTCTATCCACCTTGGTTGGTGAGCACTCCTCGCATCAAGATATCCATTAGTGTCTGTCTCTTTTCTAAAGAGTGTGCTCTGAATTTCACCATCCAAGGTGGATAGAGAAACATCTAGAAAATCAATATGGGTTTTACTTATTTTGTCTGTGAATTTTAGGTTCATGTTGTTAGCATTCAAACCTTCCACAAACAAATCCCATTCAATATCATCTCCTTCCCAAACTATTAGGATATCATCTATAAACCTACACCAAAACTTTACCTGGCTGTGTTTATAACCAGTTCCCTCATAGATCATCTCTTCTTCAAACTCCCCCATATAGAGGTTCGCAAAATTTGGCGCAAATTTTGTACCCATAGCTGTACCTGTTTTTTGCAGGTAAAATTTCTCCTCAAACTGGAAATAATTTTTCTCTAGAACAAATCTTTTATATATATATGAACAAATCTTTTATATATATATATATATATATATATATATATATATATATATATATCATATAGGTACATCGGTATAGATATATATTTAAAAAAATTGTTTTTTATTTAAAGTTGTGATCTCCATTGCAGTTTATGGAGAGAAGAAGTTAACGTGATTGTGACATCTGAAGCACAGATAAAAATACAGTTAGCGCATGTTGGGTTTAGCTCTTGCAATAACTTTTTACTTTCAACTTGTGATACGTGTTCTATCCTGCGTGGATTAGAAGTTTACTTTTGGCTGTATTAGCACTCAAGCATGAGTGCTAAATACTGCTCCACTTGTAATCTGGCCCATTAAGTGGAAACCAAGATTATAGTACACTGTCCCTTTAACTTGTATTGCATCTAGTTCTACACACCATACTTTTTATTTTATTTTACATTTCTTATGAAAACATTGAAATTATAAACACATCAGTGAATCTTTGTAGGAAAATTGTGAGCTTGCTATAATATTCATTTAAATGAGACATTTATTTTAGGTTTTGCATTGTGGGTAAGATCCCATCTCTACGTTTTTTTTAATGGATGATATCCAATCACTGCCATGTGTATTACTGACAGCCAAAGAGGTCAAATGTTTTTTGTACATTGCTGGCATCAAGGGGTTAAAATCAATGCTCAGTTGTGAAAAATATATATGATGGTGTCAAGGGTAGCGGCCTAATATAGAGCTCCATTGTGTGGCTCCACCTACCACAACTGGTAGGTACTGGTTGCCCAGTATTTTAATGGTGAGAAGAATTGGCATCCCTATCCCAGAAACCAAAGTGGGACAAACATAAAAGACACAATTAATATCAGAGAAATTTATCCAGTCCAGTCCACAATGGCTTTAATTAAGAATGGAAATTTAAACAGATACCTTCCTCCTAACATCATTTATCAGTTAATAGCCTTGGGTAGACACAGTCTTCTATGTATCCTTCTAGGATCAGTTTTACCGCATTGAGAGAAAGCAGAATGATTATTAAAATTGTGGCACAATCCTCCTGCCCCCTATTGTAGAAAACCATTTTTTGAGTCAGTCTTACTTCATCACAAACTTTTATCTTTTATTTTTTTATTTTTGCAGTTTTTTAAAATATTTATTTTCCTCTTTTCTTTAGTAAAAGTCTCTTAGACACATTTTTATATGTATATATGATGTCTTCACAGGTGTTATCTGCTCTACACTAGCTAGCAGCACATTTATAATTGAAAAATAGAGGTCACCTTTTGTCCCATAGGTTTGATGTGTGCTGGTCAACTAAATTATTAAGGTGCAGAAAAAAAGTAAGGCAGACATATTTATGCAGAAACTACTGCCTATACCAGGGATTTATCGAATCGGTAGCACAATAATACTCAATAAACGTTCTGGTGCACACGTCACATCTTGAGTACTGCATCTCCCTTTAAATTGGTTTATCGCCATATTCAACTGTTCTAAATGTTGCTGCCAAGGCTTACTCACGTCACTCAATGTTGCTTGTCTACTGCTTCTCTCTTTTAGTACCTACACTGGCCTTTTTTATTCTCCAGGACTCAATTAAAAATTTGAACCCTCACTTATAAAGCCCCCACAATACCACAACCCACTACATTGCGTGCATCTTCTCTTTATGCTCCCCTAGATGACTCGTAAGGGGACGATTTATTAAGCTCAGTATGGAGCTTGATGTCCCTGTTTCCGTACGAGCCTTCAGGCTCGCCGGGAACAGAAGTTATGAAGCAGCGATCTAAAGACCACTGCTCCATAACTTGTCCACCTGCTCTGAGGCTGCGGACAGAAATCAACCCGATCGAATATGATCGGGTTGATTGACAACCCCTGTTAGCGGCTGATTGGGTGGCATTGCACCAGCAGTTCACCATGTAACCACCACCTACTACATAGTCTTCAGGAGTATGCTTGTGTTGCAACTGTCCTCGATCTTCAGTCTGCCAGACCTTTAGTATTCAAATTTTGAAATCCTCCCTTAATAAAGCCCATTTCTTAAATTCATGAAGTTTTTTGCATTTCAAAGTCTAAGAGGCCAATTTATTAATAGGCGAGCGTACACGATTTGTGATAGTGAATCATGTCCGCTCAACATCACTAATGTGGACAGCATACGCTGTCTGCATTTATCATTGCACAAGCATTACTAGTGAAATACTTTAGCAAAGCCGCCTCCTGCTTGCCGGTGGCCAATCGTCCACTAGCAGAGGGTGTCAATCATCCCGATGATATTTCAGGTGGCAGAGATGTTAAGGAGCAGCGGTCTTACAACCGCTGCTTCTTAGCTCACGTTTCTGGCAACTCCCTCTAAGTCTAAAAATAGAAATTAAATATCCTTAACAGACCAAAAGTCTATAACCAGCACATACCACAGACTCACCCTCCACCTTTTATTTTATTTAATTAAAAACATTTATTTAATTAAAAAAAATTATTTCATCATAACCATAGAAGATTTATACATAGCATATGGTCAGCCATAAAACAGTTTCCTTAACAAAAGCTAAAAGCGACACTAAAGTCAAATTATATTTGTATTATACAGAAAGAGCATGCAGCTTTAAGATACTTTCCAGTTTACTTCCATTATCAAATGTTGCACAGTATTCTTTAATGGTCCTTTAATCTATTTTCATTTTTAGATACTATCATTAAAAATAAAACTATAGCAAACCTCAACTTGTTTTAATTTAGAAAACATCTGAGGTCACCTTTTATTTCTGAAATCTCTTCTCTTACATATTTGTCTTTTAATTACATTTCTTATCTCCTTGTTTCTTAGACTATAGATTATTGGATTGAATATAGGAGTAAGCACTGTATACATTATTGCAAGGACTCGGTCATAATACAAAGAGTAACTTTCCCTCAGTCGTACATACATAAATATAACACAGCTAAAAAACACAAGCACTACTGCCAAATGAGAAACACAAGTAGAGAAAGCCTTTGTTCGTCCGCCAGGGGTTCTGATTTTCATGATAGCTCTAATAATCATAATGTAAGAGATCATTATACAGCTGAATGTCCCCAGAAGAACAAAACCATTGATTATAAAATCCACAAGGACATTAACAGATGTATCAGTACAAGCCAAACTTAGAAGGGCTGGTGAGTCACAAAAGATATGCTGAATTTCATTACTGCTACAAAATGGGAGATAGGATATTAACATAACTTCAGGGACTGGAGATACAAATCCAGCAATAAAACAGGTGTAAACTAGCTGAATAGTTAATTTGGAGGTCATTATTGATGAATAGCGCAGAGGATGACAAATTGCTAAGTAGCGATCATATGCCATAGTAGTGAGTAGATAACACTCACTTACACCAAGAGAATGCATAAAATAGGTCTGCAGGAGGCAGTTGGTAAAAGATATACTTTCTCTTGGCTTCAGCAAATTTATTAACATCTTTGGAATATTAACTGTAGTATACCAGAGTTCCAAGATAGACAATACTCCAATGAAGCAATACATTGGTTTGTGAAGATGTGTGTCTAGACATATTATTGTAAATACCAGCATATTTCCAATAATCGTAAGGAGATAGGCAAGAAGAAGGCAGCAGAAGAGGATTGGACCATAACTGTACAAGGCTGGGAATCCGACAAGGATGAATTCAGTTACTCTGCTTTGGTTCCAGTGTTCCATTTTTAGACCTTAAATGATAATACATAGAAAATATGCTTTAGGATAGTACCTTACAGTTTCAAGCATATTATGATAGTGGATACAGTCATTCACAAAACATTTTTAAATGATCCCTTTTTGTATTAGAGTATATATTTCTGGAATATTACATTTTAAATTGTTAATTTTGGACCCAATTATCCATTAACTTATTTAGTTGCAAGGTTTAAAAAATGTTGTACTGAAACACAGGAACATATTTTTATGGCACGTAAGAACCAAAAGGCCCATAGCACCTGTTCATACTTTATTCTTCTTCTGCTTTCTTTAGAAGATAATATGAACAGATGTGATGTGATGGGTCTTTTGGTTATTACTTGCCATAAAAATCTGTGTAAGATCAGCTAATTCATCATAGACATTGTTGAATTCCCTTATAGTATTTGTCTTTATCACCTCTAAAAGAAGTATATTCAGTTAATCAGTCACTTTTTCTTTAAAGCAGTAATTAAGAAGTTTACGTCTGACTCTTTTACCTCCCAACTTGAAAACATGACTCGTTTCTAGTATTGATCTTTTATGTGAAACACATTTTCAACCTCAGCTTAGTAAAATCCCTACATATTTATATCATGTCATCTCTCTCCTTTCTCTCCTTTAACCCCTTAACCCCTTTTAAATGTTCTTACTGTTAGGGACCAGGGCTATTTTTACATTTCTGCTGTGTTTGTGTTTAGCTATAATCTTCCTCTTACTCATTTACTGTACCCACACATATTATATACAGTTTTTCTCGCCATTAAATGGACTTTCTAAAGATGCCATTACTTTTATTAGATCATATAATTTACTATTAAAAATTATCAAATATAATGAAAAAAATGGAAAAAAACACACTTTTTCTAACTTTGACCCCCAAAATCATTTACGCATCTACAACTACCGAAAAACACCCATGCTAAATATTGTCCTTGTTTAGAAATACCCAATGTTTACATGTTCTTTGCTTTTTTTGCAAGTTATAGGGCAATAAGTATAAGTAGCATTTTGCTATTTCCAATCCATTTTTGTTTTTCAAAATTAGCAATAGTTACATTGTAACACTGATTTCTGTTAGGAATCCCTGAAAAACCCTTCACATGTATATATATATTTGTTTAAATAGCAGTAAAGTGTGAAGCTATGTTAGCACTTCCCTTCAGATACTCGCTGCAAGCCCCGGTTCTTCCAGACCGTATCCAGAAACAAGAAATATCAAATGTGGCAGCGCTGTATCACCTCAGGGAATGCAAGCTGCTCTTTTCCTCTCTAAAACCTGCCTTCTTTCACCTCCAATATAAAAAGCTCACAATGGTGTAGCACATTTCAAATACAATGGTAGGCGCACAAACAGGTCATACTCACAGGATTTCAGTTTTAAATCAGCCTTTTATTAAATCCATCACAAGGGTATCTTCAGATGTAGCTTCAGATTGTATTAAAATATAGCTCAATGCGTTTCGGCAAAACAATCCTTTCTCAAGAGCATAAAATCAATATATGTCAAAGCAAGTTGGAGTCCAACGGCTCTTTTCATTTAGTGTGAGGATTTTATATAGAATTCACTAAATAACAGTGGCTTCTTACAGCGTGTTCAGTCCAGTCCCCAAGCAGTTTCTGACCATTCCCTCTGTTACAGTGCTACCTTTGTTATACAGTAGCCTTATAAACTGCAGCTAACAGTAACCATGTTTCATTTCCATCACAACTAACCCTAACCATGACTTAGTCTCACATCTGGTGGTCTTTTGCTTGAACAAGTAACCAGTATAGCCTATACCACCACTGTCAATCCTGTGCATAACCATGTTCAGGAATTCCATGCACAAAGTGACATTCAGTAGAATTATTGGAGAAGAAACCATGAATATTGGACCAACTCTAAAGTCAAATTGTAAATATAGTAGAATTTAATAATAAAGTGTTAAATGTTACCTTCTGATGAACTTTTCCTTTAACAAGTACAAAACTAATTATATACTGTATATATATCTATCTATCTTAAATATATTTTATGTGTTTTGGTATTTTGACATGGCTATGGCTTTGTTTATTCACATACTTGTACAATTAGTATATGTTCTTTATATATTACATTAAAATTAGTATTAACATTACTCTAATAAAACTATTTTTTTTATTTTAAATACAGTTTTATTGTCCACAGACTCTATAAAATGTAATATCCCAAGCAAATAAGACGTTAAAGCAATCAACAATGGTTAAAGGGACAGTATACACTCATTTTCATATAACTGCATGTAATAGATACTACTATAAAGAATAATATGCACAGATACTGATATAAAAATCCAGTATAAAACTGTTTAAAAACTTACTTAGAAGCTCTCAGTTTAGCTCTGTTGAAAAGGCAGTTGGAAATCCCACTGCAAGTGGGAAATAAGACCCTCCCCCTTCTTTTGCATATGAAAAGACCCTTTACACAAACAGGAGCAAGCTGGAGTAGGTAGCTGACGGTATTTTCATAAAACTTTGGGGCTTGGTAAGGAGTCTGAAAATCAGAGCAATGTTATTTAAAAATAAGCAAAACTATACATTTAAAAAAAACTTTATGGGCTATATAAATAGATCATCTACAAAACATTTATGCAAAGAAAAAATGAGTGTATAATGTCCCTTTAACTTTGTTTAGCAAAACAAAAGCAAAAACAATAATGGCTATGCATTGATTGATGTTGTTCTTAGTGTACTATACATTGTACAAGTATTTTCAAATGACGTTGTCTATAAAACTTGGTTACCTGTTAGGTATCCATCAGAGTATTTATGGTTTTCATGCTTTTCCTCTTCATAAGGAGGTAATTGTGCTGTGCACATCTAAGGTATTGCCAGTATGGTCCACTCACCACAGGTGTTACATAAAAACAGAGGAGCTGTTATAATGATGGATCTTATCCTTCTATTGGCCAAGTTATACTCTGTCTCAACTGGGCCTGGATTATGGGTGATGGACATGAGCAACCAAGTTCTGCACCCATACCCTGCATAACATGGGGAGAGAAACATGAAAAAATACTATAACATGCATAATACTGAAGAATTGATAAGCTTTTTTCTTCTTAAACCTAATCATGTCAAGATTTATGTGTATATATATATATAATCAAAATTTCAGAAACAAATCCAGTAACTGTTTTTGTCGGAACTAGCCTCCCTCAAATTTTTCATAAATAGTGTGATTTAGAATTCTCACTCCCTGGAAAAGCAGCAAAGACGTTCTATATTGGAGTATCAATCATGTGTACATTGATTGAGTAAAAGTGTTATTGTTTCAGTAGAATGCTTCTTGATCTTTGGGGAGCAAGAGCCACAGAGGTGCAAGTTATAGTGCCCATATACCCATGCATACTAACTCTCTTACATATACTAGGACTCAAGGTTAATGGAAAAATAAATAAACATTTGTCAGCTTTTAACATCATGAAACAGGCAAACATTTTTAAAAATGTTTACTTAGCCATTACCCTGATAATGTTGTTGTGCATTACATAACTAAAAAAGTCCAAGTCTCCAGCGAATCAAAGTGACCTTTATTTTCAGTATGTGGGGGATCCAACAACAAAATAGCAATGTTTCAGGTTCAAAACTAGCCCTTAATCATGCCTGAAGCATGATTAAGGGTTAGTTTTAAACCCGAAATGTTGCTATTTTGTTGCTGGATCCCACACATATTGGAAAATAAATGTCACTTTGATTTGCTGGAGATTTGGACATTTTGTATTACAGTGGGCTTGGTAAGCCTTCTCCATGTAAAGTTTGGAGTGCTGTATCCTACATTGAATGTGCATTACAAAACTGACAGAGGCCAGGAAACCCACCTCTATTGCCAAAACAGGTATAACATGATAGCCCTATTAGCCTGAGATAGAGACTCTGTGACCATGGGATTTTAATTATTTCAACTATACACTTTGGACTAGATCTTGTATGACCCATATTGACAAGAACAATGCCACAGTATTGCAACTTTTAGATCACTATCAATAGCTGTTGGCTGTTGTCATACTCTTAATGTCAATTATTAGTGTTGGCTGCTTCAAAGGGATCCACTGTACAATTATAACACTAATATATTATGGTTTTTGCTATAAGTAAACACCTATACAAGTGTTACTATCTGATTTTTTTTTGCATATTTTTTATTTTATTGAGGTTTTTTAGCAAAGATTACATTACAAATAAAATTTGCAACAGTCTAATATAAACAGGTATAAGAACAATTGTTTTACCATAGTGAAAAAGTATACAACACAGAGACAAATTGGTGAGAGCATAATTGCCAAGTATAAAAATAAAAGCACTACAATACAAACAGATGCAAATAGTAAACTGTAAACCAAGTAATGATAGGCAAAAACACTCTAAACCTCCTTTTATATATTTATAGGAACCTCCTAAGCTATTAAAGGGCTACTCTTGGACCCACACGTAATATCAAGTAAACACGGAGGTAAACTAGAATGAACTATAATTTTATGAACCTCCCCAGTGGTGTATGGGCTACTAATGAACCAATGTAATAGTTCTGAAATAGCTGGAGGTAAAAGACTAATGATAAACAGTCTCTTTTGGACCATGCCACAACATTTATAATCTGTAGTTTATGATAAACAATTAAAAGACGTTAGAATTTATAGCATTATTTTAGAAAATAGCAGACTATAGCCACTCTTTTTAAATCCCAGTCAAGCTCTGGGTGTAGTAAGTACATCCATTTATTTGTTTAGAATAAGGTAAGCAAGCCTATGGGTATGACACCTTAATAACGCCGTCATATTTGGCTCTATAGAAATAAAACTTTAGGATGTTATAAGGAGGGGGGAAGGGAAGGGGACGTATCTTTCTTAGGTTTGACATTAAGTCACCTTCACATAATGTAGAACTGTAAATCCATAACATAAGAACTGCGTGAAAAAATGGTAGAATATTATCTTAATAAAAGGGGAAAGGGGGAGAGGGAGGGGGGCAGAGCCTTTTGGAATGGCTCAGTATTATAGTATGCAATTGAATGGTTTAGAGCAAAAATGTTATATAAAAAGATATAGATAACCCCATATCTACCAGTTAGTATCCCGAGCTCTCACACATAGGTTTCAGATATCCTCAGATCTTTGTATATAAATATAAAGTGAAGACCATCCAGAGATAGAGAATAACAGGAAGAACAAGTATTTAGCAAAACCCCTCTATATAAACATTTGAATACAAAATACATATCTAGCCATCTACTAAGAGTCATACTCTGCTTTACAAGCTAATATTATACAGTCATCTAAATCATTGTGTGAATAGGACCAGTTATTAATACATATAGGGTTACAAGAAAAATCACACATGAAGTAAGTAACCTAACTATAATGGTGCAACAATAAAATATTTTGTTATCTATGATCCTAGGTCAAGGTACTAACTATACCAGTAGCAAGGTTTATGAGATGAACCTCATCACCCTAGTATGGGCCCTATACCAGGGCAACAGGTTATAAGAGAACCCCTCTATCGAAGTGGAAAGTTTAAACTGAAGGGACTAAACCCACATAGCCTGGAATGATTATAGTCCACCTCTATTTTATGAAAGGACTCACAAACCTATTGTTAAAGTAATATAGGATCAAAGAGATCTTTACTTGGATCTGGCTTAAACTATAACAAAATAGCATTAAACATGTTATCCTATGTTAACATATCATACTTCAGCAGCTAAGGAACTACATATTATGTTATACCACTGCCTCATTGCCCAGAGCTATGTTTGTCTCCCAAGAGGGTTCAATGGTAGAAATTAGATAGTCAACATAGTACAAACACTCCTTGCAGCATATATGCGGATATCAATATGCATAAACAACATATACTAGCTAGAATATGGGGAAACTTAGGGTAGAGTATGATTGCAGGAGCAGGCTCCAACAACCTAAATAGTATAGAAACTTTTTTAGCCTATGCCCATTGGTACATGATAGACATAACGTTTATCTTGCCCTTTCATTTTCTGTGGCCTCAATCCACTCGTTGTAATGAGCTGTGGCGTCACCATGCCGGCCCTCCAAATTAAGTGGCGATCTCCCTTCTTATATGTTAAGTCATCTTGGTGTTGTATTGATGTGGCATCGACCACCAGAGGTTGCATACAATTAGGACAATCACATCCTAGGTATGTTTCCAGCAACATCGGTCCCGATCCTGTCGCATCAATCGATACAACAAACACTCCACAAGCGGACCGCTCTGTCTCGGATCTCCATTCCTCCATTTCACTGCCACGAATGAATTCCGGAGATCCTAGGTGGTACGTATAAATCTCTCGATCATGAGAGACCTCCATGTCAGCGTCATTGCCATCTCCCTCAATCTCCTCCCTGATGTCAGCCATATGTCCCATGGCAAGAGCTGATGTAAGAGGCGCAGAGCTTGTATCTGAGTTCCACAACGGAACAGCTGGTATTCTCTCTCCTGTTGACAGTCTTATTCGGGCTTCTATCTTCTGGTCATGAGCCTCAGTATACACCTCCGGTTCAAAGATGGCCGACTCCACGTGGATATCTCTAAAGAAATAGTGCTGGGCTTCAAACCTTCTAGACATCTTTTGCTCAAATCTTAGCAACATCTTGCAGACAATAGCATTATCTTCCTCCATAGTCATAGATAAGTGAGGCTACAATAGTATATCTAATATAGCTAGAGTCCGGTGCTCAAAGGGATTAGAGCAGACGGGTTGCTAGGCCATAACTGTTTAGCTTAAGTCACACCAGATTCTTGAGGCATACCCGCAACAAAACTGACCCAAGGTAATCAGCATCATTAGACTAAAGGTCATTAAACTGTTCAAGCAGTTTCGGTGATGTGGATGGCCAAAATTTACTTTTTAAACCAAAAAGACAGTGGGAGCTCATCTCAGGCACATCTACTCTCTCTGAACGTTGGCTCCGACCCCCTACTATCTGATTTTTATACAGTTAAAGAAATTTGTACATCATTTTAATATTAAAAGATATGTAAAGTAATATTACAATAAATGCATATAAACAGTTTTACAAAATGTAGTACATGTAAAAATATTTTATTATTGTTTCAAAATAAGAACCTACCAAATTATGTTTTGAAACATACAATATATTTTAAATGTCATTTAAAACTTGTTATAATTATGTATATAAAATGAAAAAAGAAGGGTAGAAATAAAGTAATGGTAGTGTCTGTGGTGCTTATTACACTTACATTCCTGATGCCTCCACAATTTTTATTATGTTTTTTGTGTAGTCTATATGTTTTTATGTGTTACCATCCACATGTTGTCCTGAGAGTATATTTGCTGTTTTGTCATAGAGACTGTTCAATGTAGCCATCGTATTTAAAACACTAAAACAAATTTAAATTTCTTTCAACCCCGAAGTTTCAGGTCCGCCTGAAACTTAAGTTAAGAAGCAGAGGTCTTTAACTCGTCTGCCACCTCAGAGGTGACGGATAGTAATCCTCCCGATTGGATACGATTGGGATGATTGACACCCCCTGCTAGCGGCGAATGTGCAGGGGCGGCATTGCACAAGCATTTCACTAGAAATGCTTGTGCAATGTTAAATACCGACAGCATATGCAGTTGGCATTTAGCGATGTTGGGCAGACATGATCCGCTACAGCGGATCATGTCCGTTCGACATTTAATAAATCTACCCCATTATATCAACCATATGCTTCCTATAGTTTCCATTAAGAGAGGCTACTAGATTGTGATAACTAAAGCTAGATTATGAGTGTAGCGCTCCCATTCGAGCATAAATTACACTAGATAGAGGCTTTTTGTGCGCATCGGGTTGCACATGGATTAACCCATTGCTTACTGAATTCTGATTAATCCTATCTATATTAATTACATTTATAACTCTACATTCTATATTTTATAACTCCACAGCACTCATATTAGAAGTTAGAAGTAAAAAGCTTACATGCAAGTGTAAACCAACCACGCGCAAAAAAAAATCACATCCGTGTTCATTTCTCCCATAGAAGTCAATAGAGAGTTCAAACTAAAAAAAAACTAACACTTATACTCGTTCACTAATGCAACAGGAGTTATGAAAATCTCACATTCCAATGTTCTTCACATACAGTACAATGTACTTTTTATTGTAAATACATATTTATATATATATATATATATATATATATATATATATATATATATATATATATATATTTCTATACATATATACATATTCTTGTAGATATATAGGTATAGATATGTATTTTACATGATCAGTATCATTTTTATATAAATATATATTTATATATATATATATATATATACACTGTAGAAATACTGTATATATTTAATAATAAATAATACATTATTTTATATCTGCTAGATTAGGAGTTTTGCGTTATGAGGGGTGCGGTGATAGCTTGCACGTTATTGTCACCGCTCACTTTCCTACAGCGCTGGTATTACAGGTTTTCATAAACCCAGCATCATTAGGCAAGAATTGAGCGTAGAGCAAAATTGAGCTCCATACCGCACTCCAATACCAGCGCTGCTTAAGTCAGCGGTGAGCTGGTTGTATGTGCTCGTGCACGATTTCCCCATAGACATCAATGGGGAGAGCCGGCTGAAAAAAAGCCTAACACCTGCAAAAAAGCAGCGTAAAGCTCCGTAACACAGCCCCATTGATTCCTATGGGGAAACTAAATTTATGTTTACACCCTAACATGAACCCCGAGTCTAAACACTAATAATCTTACACTTATTAACCCCTAATCTTCCGCTTTCAACATCGCCGCCACTATGATAAACATATTAACCCCTAAACCGCCACACTCCCGCATCGCAAACACTAGTTAAATATTATTAACCCCTAACCTGCCACCCCTAACATTGCCGCAACCTACATTACAGTTATTAACCCCTAATCTGCCGGCCCCAACGTCGCCACCACTATGCTAAAGTTATTAACCCCTAAACCTAAGTCTAAACCTAACCCTAACACCCACTAACTTAAATATAATTAAAATAAATCTAAATAAAACCTACTATTAATAACTAAATAATTCCTAAATACTTACCTGAAAAATAAACCCTAAGCTAGCTACAATATAACTAATATTTACATTTGTATTTATTTTATCTAGGTAGTTAGTAAATAGTTAATAACTATTTAGTAACTATTCTACCTAGTTAAAATAAATACAAACTTGCCTGTAAAATAAAAATAAAACCTAAGCTAGCTACAATGTAAATATTAGTTATATTGTAGCTAGCTTAGGGTTTATTTTACAGGTAAGTATTTAGTTTTAAATAGGAATTATTTAGTTATTAATAGTAGGTTTTATTTAGATTTATTTTAATTATATTTAAGTTAGTGGGTGTTAGGGTTAGACTTAGGTATAGGGGTTAATAATTTTAGTATAGGGGCTGCGGCGTTGGGGGCGGCGATGTTAGGGGTGGCAGTTTAGGGGTTAACAATATTTAACTAGTGTTTGTGAGGCAGGAGTACGGTACGGCCAAAAAAGTGTGCGGGACAGCTTTACCTACAAGACTCATAATAGCAGCAGTAGTGAAAAAGCAGCGTTATAACCCATAACGCTGCTTTTTTACTCATAACGCAAAACTCGTAATCTAGCTGTATGTGAAGAACAAAGTAATGTAAAATATGCGTTATGTGCATCGGGTTTCGCAATTTATCTTTTAACATGGGTGGATTATCGAACATGAAATTTTAGTAATCTTAAAGCGTTATTGAAATATTTTTGAAAATTGTAAAAATTATTAAACATACTGTAAAATATATAGATATATTATATAGCTTTTTTAGAATATTATACAGTATGTTTAATAATTTTTACTAATTTTAAAAAATATTTTATATGTAATATTTCAATAACGAAGATTACTAAAAAAAATTCAGCCAGATTAACAATTTTGAGCGCTATAGGGAAATTAACGACCACAACATTTTTGGTGTTATTTCACCTCCCTATAGCGCTGCTATTACAGGTTTTAAAAAACCAGGCTTGTGCGGGCGATATGATGGCGTTGAGCTCCATACCGAACTGAAATTAAGCGCTGCTTTGACGTGCTCGTGCACGATTTCCCCATAGACATCAATGGGGAGAGTCAACAAAAAAAAAAGCCTAACACCTGCGATCGCAGAAACAAAAGCTCCCTAACGCAGTCCCATTGATGTCTATGGGGAACGAAAAAGTTACGTTTAAACCTAACACCCTAACATAAACCCCACGTCTAAACACCCCTAATCTGCTGCCACTTACATTGCCGCCACCTAGATAATGTTATTAACCCCAAATCTGCTGCCCCTAACATCGCCGCCACTTACATTACATTTATTAACCCCTAATCTGCTGCCCCTGAAATCGCCGCCACTTACATTATAGTTATTAAACCCTAACCCTAACGTAACCCTAACCCTAAGCATAACCCTAACCCTAACATAACCCTAAGCCAATAGAATGAGAATGATATATATATATATAGCAATAGATATACAGGTATAGATATATATAGATATATTTAGAAATATGTATTTACAATAAAAAAGACATTATACTGTAAGTGAATAAAATTGGAATGTTAAATATGTACAGTAAATATACAGTAAAACACCTAAATACATATGTGCACACACACACACACACACACACACACACACACACACACACACACACACACATATATACACACACACACACACACACACACACACACACACACACACACACATACATACACACACACACATACACACACACACACACACACACACACACACACACACACACACATACACACACATACACACACACACACACACACACACACACACATACACACACACACACACACACATACACACACACATACACACACATACACACACATACACACACACACACACACACACACATATATACACACACACACACACACACACACACACACACACACATACACACACACACACACACACACACACACACACATACATACACACACACACACACACACACACACACACACACACACACACACATATATATACATATTTAGACGTGTATATGTATGTATCTATGTTAAAGCTCTTTGCATCCCTTTTTTTCTAACACCTGAGAACTGATAGCTTAGAGAACTTATAACTTTTTTATGCAATATTTTTTGAAATAATTTTTATCAGACATTGTTATTATGAGTGTAACTGTACTTTTACATTTATATTTGATGTTGTGCAATGTTTTGTGTCACATAACAGTTAACCAGAGCTAGGAAGTTGCACTAACCCGACGTGCATTAAATTCAATTGTGCTTAAGGGAACGTGTTTTACTTGCCAACATTTCAAAATTCAAGAGGGACAACCCCCCCCCACCCCCCCCCCTGCAGCAAAAGTGTGATATGTGGTGGGCAGGAGCAGGAATGGGCCTTAAAAAAATCATAAGACCAAAGTAATATAAATACAATTCTAAATAAAGTCATATCTTTTCATTCACTTAGGCAGCAAATCATACAAAAGCTCAAACCACTGGTATAGCTGTGTGAGCTCTGTATTTAATTTGCAGAGACATTGCTAAATATTTTAATCTTTATTGGACATTTAATAATAGATTCTTTAAAACTGCTCTCTGCATTCCCCATTAACCTAGATTCTGGCCTTTAAAGTCAGCAAAAATGCACAGTAACAGCAGCTACACATGTACACACACTCAAATACACAGAAACGCACACTACATAGGATACACTTACACATGCAGATACACACACACTACATAGGATACACTTACACATGCAGATACACACACACTACATAGCTTCAGTGGCGTCACTAGGGGGGGGGGGCGGGCCGCACCCGGGTGACACCCTCCAGGGGGTGACACCAAAAAAAATTTTTTTTTTTTTTTTTTATTTTATTTAAATTCAAAGAAATACAATGTTGAGAGGCATCCCGGCTGCTTTTGCTTGTTTATACTTTGCTTCTCCCCTGCCCAATTTCGCTATGAATGTTGTGGGCATGCCGTGGGGCTTGCAAAGTTGCGCTGCTAGCCTAAACCTGCCTGCCTATCTGTGCTCACTGACATGTGGAGCAGTGGAGTCACTCACTGCTGTGCTGTCTCTCTAAATGGGAACTGGCAAATCATGAGGGGATGCCTGGCACCTGACCGCATGACTGTTTGACACTGTCTTTAAAGTGAAGGAGCCACGTATGATGCCCACCAGACCATTACGGTTACGGTACACTAAGTGCACACTGAACAGGTAGGAGGGTGGGCGGGGGTCTGGGGGTGGGCAGAGTGCAGAGGTGATTGGCCATAAGAAGCGGTAGGCACGCGGCCCGGGACTGTGCACTGACAGGCTTGGAACAGAGTCAGAGAGCAGAATTTTCATAGTTTGCGCCTAAACCTTTTCTTTAGTGATTTATTTTTAGAGTGCTCTGTTTATCTTTCATTTGATGCTCTGCTGAGCCAGGGAGCAGCTCTAGGCATGTGCTTTATAATTAATGCAGTGCAGTTTACATATTTTGTAAGTGTGTGTCTGAGTTTTTGTGTGTGTGTCTCAGTGTTTTTGTGTGTGTGTTTTTGTGTGTGTGTCTGAGTGTGTTTCCGAGTGTTTGTGTGTGCATCTGAGTATGTTTTTAAGTGTGTCTGAGTGTTTGTATGTGTGTGTGCCTGTGTTTTTGTGTGTGTCTGCTTTCTGGGGGGGGGTGACACCATAACTTACCGCACCGGGTGACACCACTGCATAGCTTACACTTATACATGCAGATACGCACACACTACATAGCATACACTTACACAGCAGATACACACACACACTACATAGCATATACTTACACATGCAGACACACACATACACACTACATAGCTTAAACTTACACATGCAGATACACACACACTACATAGCATACACTTATACATGCAGATACACACACACTACATAGCATATACTTACACATGCAGATACACACACACACACACTACATAGCTTAAACTTACACATGCAGATACACAGACACTGCATAGCATACACTTACACATGCAGATACAAACATACACTACATAGCATTCATTTATACATGCAGATACACACACTACATAGCATACACTTATACATGCAGATTTAGACACACACTGATACATACAGATACACACACACACTACATAGCTTACCCTTATTTATGCAGATACACACACGACATAGCTTACTCTAATACATGCAGATACACACACTACACAGCATACACGTGTACATGCAGATACACACACTACATAGCTTACACTTATATATGCAGATACACACACACACTACATAGCATACACTTATACATGCAGATTTACACACACACTTATACATACAGATACACACACTACATAGCTTACACTTATATATGCAGATACACACACTACATAGCATACACTTATACATGCAGATACACACACTACATAGCATACACTTATACAAACATACACACGCTACATAGCTTACACTTATACATGCAGATACACACACACACACACTTATACATACAGATACACACAAACACTACATAACATACACTTATACATACAGATAAACACACTACATAGCTTACACTTATACAAACAGATAAACGCACTACATAGCTTACACTTATACAAACAGATACACACACTACATAGCATACACTTATACACTTATACATGCAGATACACACACACTTATACATACAGATACAGATACACACACACAATACATCAAATATGGGTATCTGTAATTCATTGTATGGGGTCCTGGTGTTAGCACTGCTCTAACCAGAAGTTAGAGGTCACCATAACCTGAGGTCAAAGGGTATACAGCCTTCTTACTCCTGCTTAACCCACACACCATTCCTTTTCAACAGGGAATCTAACAGGTATCTAACCCTGGGAGAGAAAAGCCATCTGAGTATGGACCCAATAGAATTTTTTTTTTTAAATGCATGGGGCAATGCGGGACAGATGGCAAGCAACCCGGGACAGCGGGACAGACCCCTAAAATTGGGACTGTCCAACGAAAATCGGGACAGTTGGGGGGTAGCAATCGCAATACTATTTCCAACTCACAGCAGTCGCAAAATACCAGGCATATTCCATGTATGCCTTATGGCCAGTCCAGGTGGTGGTTGGACACACTCTGACTGTGCTGCAAATCTCTAGATGCTGTAGATTTACTTAAAGAAGCATTGCTTTCTTTGCAGAAATGTTTTGTAGATGATTCATTTATAAAGCTCATCTGGGAATGTTTTTCTAAAAAAGTATAGTTTTGCTTATATTTTTATAACATTGTGCCAATTTTCACATTCCAAACCAAGCCGCACAGTGTCAGATGTATACATGCGTTTGCAGGCTACTGCTGGCTCCTGTTTATGTATCCCAGCCTAACCTCATCAACAGTGCTAAACTGGTAACTTCTAAGTAAGTTTTTAAAAGGTTTTATACTGGATATTCAGATCAGTATCTGTGCATATTCTTCTTTATAGTAGTGTCTATTATATGCAGTTATATTAAAATTGGTGTGCGCTGTCCCTTTAAGATTATAAAGTGTCAGGGCTGGTCGAGGCATTGATAGTACATTTTCAAGCTCCCAATGCTACCTTTCTCCTCTAGGAGTGCTTAATAAGAGCCAGTATAGATAATCCAATTACTTCCTCCTCTTTAAACTGCTTGACACGTTTCTCATGTTCAGCAAGGTTCTTTGAAGCCTTCATAGTTATCCATAGTCCATCAAAATTAGAGAGAAAAACAGTAAATAGCCATAATACACATATATATATATATATATATATATATATATATATATATATATATATATATATAAAATAACTATAGCTTTAAAGGGACAGAAATGACAAAATTGAAATATGCATAGGTGCATTTTGTGCATTTTGGCAATATACTTCAATTAACAAAATTTCTGCAGCATAAGCACATATGCGACGTGACTAGAACATCAGGATTCTATGCTTACTCAGTGGTCGCTATATCCTTTGTCTTTTGCTTTCAATTTGTAATACGCACGCTAATCCAGCACTCTTTTTTTTTAATTTCATTTTGAGTTATTGAAAAAAAAATCAAATACAAAAAATTAATTCTTTATTAGAAATGCTAAATGTAAACTTTGCACTCCCCCTAAAAAAATGTTTTGAACATTTCAGTGTAAAATTTAGAGCAATCTTTTTTTTTTTTTTTTTGCATTTGATTAACAAACTCCTTCTGCAGATTATAACTATAACTATCTGTAACTAACTCTAACTATTATAAACTATACTTGAAAAGCCAAAGATGCTAAGTGAAAAATGCAGTGTTGGGATAGAAATATGAAAATGTACTATGCAAAGCATTTCCAGTGATCTTTATTTTCACATTGGAGCATCTACTTACCATTTGTAAATACTTCAAAAGACCTCTGAGAGGGGGAACTGGTTATAATAAAATGATTCCAATTCAGATAGCATCTTGTTGTCACTTTATTTCTGAAAGCTAGAATGTCTATTTATATTGTCAAGCCAAGAGGTATCCTGCTGAATGTTTGCCCTCCCTTTACAAGTGAAAACTCTTGCCTTTATTATAATGATTTGAAATAATAGGTTTTTATATTTGTACTCACAGAGGAGTTTAATTACTATATGCCAAGGGGACAGAGAATATATTTTCTAATAATTTTTTTTATTGTGTATAGAGAACATTATCCTTTAATATGATTTTAATTATAATTATAAGAAAAAAAGGAGAATCAACAGATATGGGCCTAAATTTCAATATTCTTGTTATTCGAAGCTGATATACAGTACATTTCTCAGACTTGTGAAAAAGCATCACTAGTTTTATTCAGTTGAGTATTATAATTCCTTTTAAAGGACCAGTCAACAAATTAGATCTGCATAATCAACAAATGCAAGATAACAAGACAATTCAATAGCACTTAGTCTGAACTTCAAATGAGTAGTAGATTTTTTATAACAAATTTTAAAGTTATGTATATTTCCACTCCCCTTGTACCATGTGATAGCAATCAGCCAATCACAAATGCATATACGTATAGTCTGTGAATTCTTGCACATGCTCAGTAGGATCTGGTGACACAAAAATTGTAAATATAAAAGACTGTGCACATTTTTTTTAATGGAAGTAAATTGGAAAGTTGTTTAAAATTACATGCTGTATCTGAATCATGAAAATTTAATTTAACCTGAGTGTCCCTTTAAGATCTGTTTTAGAATTCCATTAGAGCTCTGTTGACTGGTTAGGAGATTTTTTTAAATATATTCTTGATTTACTATATACAATGCTAATAATGATAAAGGCTTTTTCGAATATGAGTTCTAAAAATTGTTGATTTAATAGATATCCTCCAGTTTTTAATCTACAATGATCAATTTACATATAATTATTGTCTTGTCATTTCTTACTACTTTTAATTCTCTATTGAATGAAAAAGTTAATGCATTATTACCCAACTGCACTTATTCTGCACTAGAAGATCAAGTGCAAAGCCACTGGGAACCCCATCCCAAAATTGGTTCCTTCTTAAATCCTGGCTACAGCATTCATATGTTGTTTCATCAACTAATATCTGTAATTTGGAAGTAGCCCACACATTTCAAAGTCAAGACATTGTGCTAGGCTGTGAAAGGCAATAATATAAGGCAGAGTCTGTGCGGGTCAGCTAGCAACATTATTCCACACAAACATCTTAGTTCAAAAATGGCTTGATCAGGAAAAAGTATGGCATTAGATTATGTATTTTATATACATAACCCAGAGACAACTAACTGCCAACATTATAATAAGGGCAATGTCTTGTCTAATGGATATATTGAACCTCATGCCCGTTGGTTATGTTGGTTGAGGCAACCTCAATAGAGGCTTCATCTTGCTAGTGAACATTTTGGGTGGGGTCAGTTGTTCTTATTGCTTTTTAATGCTGTCTTAGTTGACTGCAATTAATACTAGACCTTCAAAACAAACCTTTACAACTTTTGTGATGCAGGAATGTAGTTGCTTTTTTACCAAACTACCATTTTACTTGTAATCTTGCCCTATGTCAGTAGGGGGACAATCTCCATATAATGTCTGGATCATGCATTTGTACCTTTGTGCTATTACTGGCCCAACTTGTTTCCATCATATACCCTGACCTACTAGCACCATTAAGTCTCAATGCCAACATCCTATAATTATCTTACTAATGCTGGTCTAAGGGCATAGTCCCATGGGCAAAATGGGTGTGGCATATTGTGTTAAAGGGGGGTGGTCTCAACATAGTAAGCAGTATAGCTTTAACTAATCAATCTAGATCATACGCACATTCCTAATGCCAGTATCCCTATACTAGCAAGTATGTATGTTTTGACTCACTTAATTAATTCTTCATCAGAGGCATCTTACTAAGAATAGTTTAATAAAGCTACTCTTGGATCTAACAGGGTTGTGATAACTTCCTTACATCATATATGGGCATAACTTACCCAACAAACACAAATAATGGAATGGATTACAAAAACACATACTACAAAATGAAAATAAGGGGGCGGTACACACTACTGGCACCTACCCTGTCAGTTCGCTGATATATACAGTATCTCACAAAAGTGAGTACACCCCTCACATTTTTGTAAATATTTGATTATATCTTTTCATGTGACAACACTGAATAAATTACACTTTGTTACAATGTAAAGTAGTGAGTGTACAGCTTGTATAATAGTGTAAATTTGCTGTCCCCTCAAAATAACTCAACACACAGCCATTAATGTTTAAACCGTTGGCAACAAAAGTGAGTACACCCCTAAGTGGAAATGTCCAAATTGGGCCCAAAGTTTCAATATTTTGTGTGGCCACAATTATTTTCCAGCACTGCCTTAACCCTTTTGGGCAGAAAGTTCACCAGAGCTTCACAGGTTGCCACTGGAGTCCTCTTCTACTCTTCCATGACAACATCACAGGGCTGGTGGATGTTAGAGACTTTGGGGCCTATCCTTGATGCCCCGTGTTTCTGGTGAGCCTGCAGGCTTGCAAGAAACAGCAGTTATGAAGCAGCGGTCACAAAGACCGCTGCTCCATAACCCTGTCCGCCTGCTCTGAGCAGATGGACAGACATTGCCGGAAATCAACCCGATCGAGTACGATCGGGTTGATTGACACTTCCCTGCTGGCGGCCGATTGGCCGCGAGTCTGCAGGGGGCGGCGTTGCACCAGCAGCTCTTGTGAGCTGCTGGTCCAATGCTGAATACGGCGAGCATATTGCTCTCCGTATGCAGCGAGGTCTGGCGGACCTGATCCGCACTGTCGGATCAGGTCCGCCAGACCTTGTTAAATAGAGGCCCTTGTGCTCCCGCACCTTCCATTTGAGGATGCCCCACAGATGCTCAATAGGGTTTAGGACTGGAGACATGCTTGGCCAGTCAATCACCTTTACCCTCAGCTTTTTTAGCAAGGCAGTGGTCGTCTTGGAGGTGTGTTTGGGGTCATTATCATGTTGAAATACTGCCCTGTGGCCCAGTCTCCGAAGAGAGGGGATCATGCTCTGCTTCAGTATGTCACAGTACACGTTGGCATTCATGGTTCCCTCAATGAACTGTAGCTCCCCAGTGCCGGCAGCACTCATGCAGGCCCAGACCATGACACTCCCACCACCATGCTTGACTGTAGGCAACACACACTTGTCTTTGTACTCCGTCCTCACCTGGTTGCTGCCACACATGCTTGACACCATCTGAACCAAATAAGTTTATCTTGGTCTTATCAGACCACAGGGCATGGTTCCAATAATCCATATCCTTAGTCTGCTTGTCTTCAGCAAACTGTTTGCAGGCTTTCTTGTGCATCATCTTTAGAAGAGGTTTCCTTCTGGGATGACATGCATATCAATTTTGATGCAGTGTGTGACGTATGGTCTGAGCACTGACAGGCTGACCCCCCACCCCTTCAACCTCTGCAGCAATGCTGGCAGCACTCATACGTCTATTTTCCAAAGACAACCTCTGAGCATGTGCACTCAACCTCTTTGATCGACCATTGCGAGGCCTGTTCTGAGTGGAACCAGTCCTGTGAAACCGCTGTATGGTCTTGCCCACCGTGCTGCAGCTCAGTTTCAGGGTCTTGGCAATCTTCTTATAGCCTAGGTCATCTTTATGTAGAGCAACAATTATTTTTTCAAAACCTCAGAGAGTTCTTTGCCATGAGGTGCCATGTTGAACTTCCAGTAAACAGTATGAGAGAGCGATAACACCACATTTAACACACCTGCTCCTCATTCACACCTGAGACCTTGTAACACTAACGAGTCATATGACACCGGGAGGGAAAATGGCTAATTGGGCCCAATTTGGACATTTCCACTTAGGAGTGTACTCACTTTTGTTGCCAGTGGTTTAGACATTAATGGCTGTGTAGCAAAGTGTCATTTCTTCAGTGTTGTCACATGAAAAGATATAATAAAATATTTACAAAAATGTGAGGGGTGTACTCACTTTTGTGAGATACTGTATAATATATATATATATATATATTTTTTATATATATATATATATATATATATATATATATATATATATATATATATATATATATATATAGGACTAGATTATGAGTATTTTGTGCTACCGCTCGCGCATTAACTCCGCTTTTTGCGCGTGTCATGCAGCGCACGTATTACAAGTTGAAAGTAAAATGTTTTTGCTTGCACGCTAACTTGACGTGCGCAAAAAGACGACGTTAGAATATCATGGCTGCGTTAACGTATTCCCCCGTACACTTTAATGGAGTGCAAAAAGTGGAAAAAATAACTTACTTGTGCGCACATCCGAACGCATATTCTCAAGTGTGCTAACCCAACAAGAAATATTAATATTTCACATTCCAATGTTCTTCACGAAGCAGAATATGTACTCTGTATTCATAAATACACACACACATATAAATATACATAATATTTTTTGGTAAAATATATATCTATACCTATATATATATTTTATATATATATATATATATATATATATATATATATATAAATGTCTATTTAAAAATACATTAAACATATTCCCATATATGAAGAACATTGCAATATGAAATATTTACAGTACATACACAGTTAAACACTTTATTAAATACTAGTCCTAAAGCCCGTATACACGGACCATTTTTTGCAGTACAGCGGTCCCACCACCTGCTCTCTTTCTCCCCCCTTTCTTTTGCTCTATCTCTCTCCCCTCTCTTTTGCTCTCTCTCCCCCCTCTATTTTGCTCTCTCACTACCCCCTCTCTTTTGCTCTCCCTCTCCCCCTCTTTATTTCTCTCTCCCACCCTCTCTTTTGCTCTCTCTCTCCCCCTCTCTTTTGCTCTCTCCCCCCCTCTCTTTGACTCTCTCTTCCCCCCTCTCTTTTGCTCTCTCTTCCCCCTTCTCTCCCCTATCTATCTATCTATCTATCTATCTATCTATCTATCTATCTGTATAATTATAAATATCTATTTAAAAATACATTGAACATATTCCCATATATGAAGAACATTGCAATATGAAATATTTACAGTACATACACAGTTAAACACTTTATTAAATACTAGTCCTAAAACCCATGTACACGGACCATTTTTTGCAGTACAGCGGTCCCACCCCCTGCTCTCTCTCCCCCCCCCCTCTTTTGGTCTATCTCTCTCCCCTCTCTTTTGTTCTCTCTCTCCCCCTCTATTTTGCTCTCTCACTCCCCCTCTTTTTTGCTCTCACTCTCCCCCTCCTTATTTCTCTCTCTCTCTCTCTCTCTCTCTCTCTCTCTCACTCTCTCTCTCTTTTGCTCTCTCTCCCACCCTCTCTTTTGCTCTCTCCCCCTCTCTTTTGCTCTCTCTCTCTCCCCACTCTCTTTTGCTCTCTCTTTCCTCCCTCTCTTTTGCTCTCTCTCCCTCTCCCCCTATCTTTTTCTCTCTTCTCCCCCCCTCGCTTTTGCTCTCTCTTCCCCTGTCTTTTTCTCTCTCTCTCCCCTTCCTTTTGCTCTCTCTCCCCTCTCTTTTGCTCTCTCTCACCCCCTCTCTTGCTCTCTCTCCCCCTCTCTATTGCTCTCTCTCTCTCCCCCTCTCTTGCTCTCTCTTCCCCCTCTCTTTTGTGCTCTCCCCCCCTCTCTTTTGCTCTCTCTCTCCCTCTTTTTTGCTCTCTCTCTCCCCCTCCATTTCTCTCCCCCTCTCTATTGCTCTCTCTCCCCCTCTCTTTTGCACTCTTTCTCTCCTCCATTTGTACTCTTTCTCTTCCCCTCTCTTTGCACTCTCTCCCTCTCCCCCTCACTTTTTCTCTCTATCTCCCCCACTCTTTTGCTCTCTCCCCCCCTCTCTTTTGCTCTCTCTCTAACCCCCCTCTATTTTGCTCTCTCCCCCTCTCTTTTGCTCTCTCTCCCTCTCTCCCTCCTCTCTTGCTCTCTCCCCCTCTCTTTTGCGCTCTCTCCTCTATGTTGCTCTCTCCCCCCACTCTTTTGCTCTCTCTCCCCCCCTCTCTTTTGCTCTCTCTCCCTCCTCTCTTTTGCTCTCTCTCCCCCTCTCTTTTGCTCTCTCTCTCTCCCTCCTCTCTTGCTCTCTTCCCCCTCTCTTTTGCGCTCTCTCCCCCCTCTCTTTTGCTCTCTCTCCCCTCTCTTTTGCTCTCTCTCCCCTCTCTTTTGCTCTCTCTCCTCCTCTCTTTTGCTCTCTCCCCCTCTCTTTTGCTCTCTCTCTCCCCCATCTCTTTTGCTCTCCCCTCTCTTTTGCTCTCCCTCCCTCTCTCTTTTTTCTCTCACTCTCCCCCTCTTTTTTGCTCTCCCCCTCTCTCTTTTGCTCTCTCCCCCCTCTCTTTTGCTCTCTTCCCCCTCTCTTTTGTTCTCTTTTCCCTCTATTTTGCACTCTCTCTCTCTCTCCTCCCTCTCTTTTGCTCTCTCCCCCTCTCTTTTGTTCTCTTTCTCTCCCCCTTTCTTTTGCTCTCTCTCCCCCCTATCTTTTGGTCTCTCCCCCCCTCTATTTTATTCTACCCCCTCTATTTTGCTCTCTCCCCCTCTCTTTTGCTCTCTCTCCCCCCTCTCTTTTGCTCTCTCTCCCCCCTCTCTTTTGCTCTCTCTCACCTCTCTTTTGCTCTTTCTCTCTCCCCCTCTCTTTTGCTCCACCCTCATCGTCTCTCTCTCTCCTGTCTCTTTTGTTCTCTTATTTCCCCCTCCCTTTTGCTCTCTCTCACCTCTCTTTTGCTCATTCTCTCTCCCCTCTCTTTTGCTCCACCCTCTCCCCATCTCTCTCTCTCCCCGTCTCTTTTGTTCTCTCGCTCCCCCCTCCCTTTTGCTCTCTCTATCCCCCCTCTCTTTTGCTCTCTTCCCCATCTCTTTTGCTGTCTCCCTCCCCCCTTCTCTTTTGCTCTCTCTCCCCTTCCTCGTTTGCTCTCTCTCCCCCCTCTCTTTTGCTCTCTCTACCCTCTATTTTGCTCTCTTCTCCCCTCTCATTTGCTCTCTCTCCCCCCGTCTCTCTTTTGCTCTCGCCCCTCTTTTGATCTCTCTCCCTTTCTCTTTTGCTCCCTCTCTCCCCCTCTCTTTTGCTTTCTCCCCCTCTCTTTTGCTCTCTCTCCCCCCTCACTTTTGCTCACTCTCCTACCTCTCTTTTGCTCTCTCTCTTCCGCTCTCTGTTGCTTTCTCCCCCCCTCTCTTTTGCTTTCTCTCCCATCTCTTTTGCTCTCTCCTGCTCTCTGTTGCTCTCTCCCCCTCTCTTTTGCTCCCTCTCCCCTCTCTTTTGCTCTCCCTCACTCTCTTTTGCTCTCTCTCTCTCCCCCTCTCTTTTGCTCTCTCTCCCCCTCTTTTGCTCTCTCTCTCTCTACATTTCTGTCTCTCTCTCCCCCTCTTTTGCTCTCCCCCTCTTTTGCACTCCCCCTTTTGCTCTCTCTTCCCTCTTTTTTGCTCTCGCTCTCCACCATGTTTGCTCTCTCCCCCCTCTTTTGTTCTCTCTCCCCCTCTTTAGCTCTCCTCTCTCTTTTGCTCTGTCTTCCCCCCCTTTTGCTCTCTCTCCCCCTCTGTTTTGCTCTCTCTCCCCCCTTTCTTTTGCTGTCTCTCTCCCTCTCTTTTGCTCTCTCACCCCCCTCTTCTTTTGTACTCTCTCTCCCCCCTCTCTTTTGATATCTCTCTCCCCTCTATTTTACTCCTCCCCCTCAATTTTGCCCCCCTCTCTTTTGCTCTCTCTCTCTCCCCCCTCTCTATTGCTCTCTCCCCCCTCTCTTTTCCCCTCTCTTTTGCTCTCTCTCTCCCCCTCTCTCTTTTGCTCTCTCTCCCCTCTCTTTTGCTCTCTCTCTCTCCCCCTCTCTTTTGCGCTCTCTCTCCTCCTCTCTTTTGTGCTATCTCTTCCCCTCTCTTTTGCTCTCTCTCCCCCTCTTTTTTCTCTCTTTCTCTCCTCCCTCTCTTTTGCGTTCTCCCTCTCTCTTTTGCTCTTTCTCCCCGCCCTCTCTTTTGCTCTCTCTCTCCTCCCCTCTCTTTTGCACTTTACCCCTCTCTTTTGCTCTCTCTCTCCTCTTTTGCTCTCTCCTCTCTTTTGCTCTCTCTCTCCCGCTCACTTTTTCTCTCTCTCCTTTCTCTCTTTTGCTCTCTCCCCCTCTCTTTTTCTCTCTCTCTCCTTTCTCTCTTTTTCTCTCTCCACTCACTTTTGCTCTCCCCCCCCCTCTATTTTTCCCTCTCTCCCCCTCTTTTTTGCTTTCTCCCCCTCTCTTTTGCTCTCTCCCCCTCTCTTTTGCTCTTTCCCCCCTCTCTTTGCTCTCTCCCCCTCTCTTTCACTCTCTCTCCCCTCTCTTTTGCTCTCTCCCCCCTCTCTTTTTCTCTCTATCCCCTCTCTTTTGCTCTTTCTCTCTCTCTCTCTCTCTCTCTCTCCCCCTGTTTTGCTCTCTCCCCCCTTTCATTTGCTCTGTCTCCCCCCTCTCTTTTGCTCTCTCTCTCCCCCTCTATTTTGTTCTCTCTCCCTTCTCTTTTGCTCTCTCCTTTCTCTTTTGCTTTCTCTCCCCCTCTCTTTTGCTCTCTCTCTCCCAACTCTCTTTTGCTCTCTCTCCCCCTCTCTTTTGCTCTCTCTTCCCTCTCTTTTGCTCTCTCTCCCCTTTCTCTTGCTCTCTATCCCCCTCTTTTGCTCTTTCTCTATACCTCTCTCTTTTGCTCTCTCTGTCCCCCCTCTTTTGCACTCTCTTTCTCTCTCTCCACTTCTCCACTTCTATTTTGCTCTTGCCTTCCTCTCTTTTGCTCTCTCTCCCCCCTCTCTTTTGCTCTCTCTCCCCCCTCCCTTTTGCTCTCTCTCCCCCCTCTCTTTTGCTCTCTCTCCCCCCTCTCTTTTACTCTCTCACTGCTCTTTCTCTCTCCCCCTCTCTTTTGCTCCACCCTCCTCTGCTCTCTCCCCTGTCTCTTTTGTTCTCTCGCTCCCCCCTCCCTTTTGCTCTCTCTCACCTCTCTTTTGCTCTTTCTCTCTCCCCCTCTCTTTTGCTCCACCCTCATCTGCTCTCTCTCCCCCGTCTCTTTTGTTCTCTCGCTCCCCCTTCCCTTTTGCTCTCTCTCTCTTCCCACTCTCTTTTGCTCTATCCCCCATCTCTTTTGCTGTTTCTCTCTCCCCCTCTCTTTTGCTCTCTCTCCCCCTCTCAATTGCTCTCTCCTCCCTCTTTTGCTCTCTCTCTCACCCCTCTCTTTTGCTCTCTCACTCCCCCTCTCTTTTACTCTCTCTACCCCCTCTCTTTTGCTCTCTCTATCCTCTCTTTTGCTCTCTTCCCCCCCTCTTTTGCTCTCTCTCTCCCTTCTCTCTTTTGCTCTTTCTCCCCCCTCTCTTTTAATCTCTCCCCCATCTCTTTTGCTCTCTCTCTCTCCCCTCTCGTATGCTCTCTCCCCACTCTCTTTTGCTCTCTCTCTCTCACCCCTCTCTTTTGCTCTCTCTCCCCATCTCTTTTGCTCTCTCTCCCCCTCTCTTTTGCTCTCTCTACCCTCTCTTTTACTCTCTTCCCCTCTCTCTTTTGCTCTCTCTCCCCCCTCTCTTTTGCTCTCTCTCCCCCCTCTCTTTTGTGCTCTCTCCCTTTCTTTTGCTCCCTCTCTCCCCTCTCTTTTGTGCTCTCCCCCTCTCTTTTGCTCTCTCCCCCTCTCTTTTGCTCTCTCCCCCATCTCTTTTGCTCTCTCTCCCCCCCTCACTTTTGCTCCCTCTCCCACCTCTCTTTTGCTCTCTCTCCCCTTCTCACTTTTGCTCTCTCTCTCCCACCTCTCTTTTGCTCTCTCTCTCCCACTCTCTGTTGCTCTCTCCCCCCTCTCTTTTAATCTCTCCTCATCTCTTTTGCTGTCTCTCTCTCCCCCTCTCTTTTGCTCTCTCTCTCCCCCCTCTCGTATGCTCTCTCCCCCCTCTCTTTTGCTCTCTCTCTCTCACCCCTCTCTTTTGCTCTCTCTCCCCCCTCTCTTTTGCACTCTCTTCCCCCTCTCTTTTGTGCTCTCTCCCTTTCTTTTGCTCCCTCTCTCCCCTCTCTTTTGTGCTCTCCCCCTCTCTTTTGCTCTCTCCCCCTCTCTTTTGCTCTCTCCCCCGTCTCTTTTGCTCTCTCTCCCCCCTCACTTTTGCTCCCTCTCCCACCTCTCTTTTGCTCTCTCTCCCCTTCTCACTTTTGCTCTCTCTCTCTCCCACCTCTCTTTTGCTCTCTCTCTCCCACTCTCTGTTGCTCTCTCCCCCCTCTCTTTTAATCTCTCCCCCATCTCTTTTGCTGTCTCTCTCTCCCCCTCTATTTTGCTCTCTCTCTCCCCCTCTCGTATGTTCTCTCCCCCCTCTCTTTTGCTCTCTCTCTCACCCCTCTCTTTTGCTCTCTCTCCCCATCTCTTTTGCTCTCTCTCCCCCCCCTCTCTTTTGCTCTCTCTACCCTCTCTTTTACTCTCTTCCCCTCTCTCTTTTGCTCTCTCTCCCCCCTCTCTTTTGCTCTCTCCCCCCTCTCTTTTGTGCTCTCTCCCTTTCTTTTGCTCCCTCTCTCCCCTCTCTTTTGTCTCTTTTGTGCTCTCCCCCTCTCTTTTGCTCTCTCCCCCTCTCTTTTGCTCTCTCCCCCGTCTCTTTTGCTCTCTCTCCCCCCCTCACTTTTGCTCCCTCTCCCACCTCTCTTTTGCTCTCTCTCCCCTTCTCACTTTTGCTCTCTCTCCCACCTCTCTTTTGCTCTCTCTCCCACTCTCTGTTGCTCTCTCCCCCCTGTCTTTTGCTCTCTCTCCCCTCTCTTTTGCTCTCTTTCTCACTCTCTTTTTCCTCTCTCTCCCCCTTTCTTTTGCTCTCTCTCTCCCCCTCTTTTGCTTTCTCTCTCTCCATTTCTGTTTCTCTCCCCCTCTTTTGCTCTCCCTCCTTTTGATCTCTCTTCCCTCTTTTTGCTCTCTCTTTCCTATTTTTTGCTCTCTCTCTTTCCCCCCATGTTTGCTCTCTACCCCCTCTTTTGTTCTCTCTCCCCCTCCTTAGCTCTCTATCTATCCTCTTCTCTTTCGCTCTCTCTCTGTCAGGGTGCCAGGAATCAGACTGAGATGAGAAGTGCAAAAATAATCACACCTTTATTAATAGCAAAAAATAATAAAAAGTCTACAAAACAAATAACAAGCAAGGAATCAAATCCAGAGCTGGTAGTCAGATGAGCCGAGTCAGGAGCCAAAGCGAACAGTCCGACGAACCAAGTCAGGAGCCAAAGCAAGTAGTCAGATGAGTCGGAATCAGGAACAAGGAGAACAATAGAGTCAGGAACATGCCAGGGATCAGGAACCCGGAGCAACGTCAGACAGCCAGGTAATACACAGGAGCTCTCACAAACAGGTCTGAGACAACGCAAGGGCAAAGCATACTGAACAAAGGCCCTTTAAATAATAAGTGATGACATCACAATTCTGAGTAGGCATCCTGTCTCACACTGATGATGAACACCAGTCTGGCCATAAAAGGAAGTGCAGGAAATGAGCAGCATCACACAGTATGCACCAGAGTCAGCAAGAGATATGAGTAAATTGGCTGCACATGGCAAACAAATGAGAGATAAAACCCTGACAGTACCCTCCCCTCAATGACCCCTCCCCCGCGGGAGGACAAAAGGTGAATTGGGGAAACGGGCATGGAAGGCAGGGAGGAGGGTGGGAGCATGAACATCAGAGGAGGGAATCCATGAATGCTCCTCCGGACCGTAGCCCCTCCAGTGAAACAAATACTGTATTCGGCCCCTGGACATACGAGAGTCAATAATGCTGCTGACCTCATACTCCTCATGGTTGTCAACAAAGATAGGATGGGGACGAGGCAAAACAGTGGTAAACTGATTGCAAACCAATGGTTTCAAGAGGGAGACATGAAAAACATTGGAGATGCACATTGCAGGAGGAAGGTCAAGAGTGTAGGCCACAGGATTGACCCGTCTGAGTATTCGAAAAGGACCAACATAATGGGGAGCCAGTTTATTGGAAGGCACACGAAGGTTCAAGTTGCAGGAGGACAGCCAAACTCTCTCACCAACCTGGTAGGAAGGTGCGGGCAGACACCTACGATCAGCCTGGAATTTTTGGTGCTGCATGGAACGATGAAGGCAATCCTGAATCTGCACCCACTTGGAACGGAGTTGCTGGAGAGGCTCCTCCAAAGCCAGAATACCCTGAGACATAAATGAATCGGGCAACAAGGATGGTTGAAACCCATAATATGCCATGAACGGGGATAACTTGGAGGAAGCATTAATAGCACTATTATGAGCAAACTCTTGATAAAGGCAGCTAACACTGCCGAAACGCGTAGATTTGCTTACTTCTGTCCTCTGATAATTATTGTCAATAGTGTTACAATTCACAGGTTCATCTCTACCTCGATGATATATCTAGAGAGAAGACATATGAATAATTCCTGTGTGTAACAATCCATTAGCCAAGGCTATCCATCTGCTGAATTGTTCTACCGGCACTGAAAACAGGTTCATTTCTATCTCCTTGATTAAACACTGAGACGGATGTATGAATAATTCCTGTGTGCCCCTTTGTTTCATCCTGCTCCCATCATAGTCCTATTCAATACAAACAGTACGGATAACAACTAAGTGCTTAGGAGCTTTTTCACAAAACAAATTTACATTTCAAAACGGATATAAAAAAGAACGGATCAACATTTCACACAATCCAGAGCCGCTGATACAACAAATCTGCTACAAAGTTTGAAAAAACTATTGGACTTCGGACATTTGCAAGTATCGCTACTAACTGTTACAAACTAATTACACTTTGACATAACTGTATATTTCCAACTGGATACATTTTCAAAATCACTGTGTCCAAGCCTACTACAGGGATTGGAGGAAAATTATTAGTCAGGTGACGTAACGTCACACCTCATGATTCATCACTCAAAGTCACTCCTAACGGCTAAATAGATCAGACGCCTTCACTTAACACTGTGTTAAACATCCTACTGTTTAACTGAAGTATTGGTAATATATAGCTAAGTTAAGTGTACTGTGATAAGAGTCATCTACCTTAATTAAGTTTATTCATAGATATAATTTTTACTGTTTACCATTTTTTCATAGAATCTAAACAGTGAATTTTTATAATTTTATATCTGTGTCCCAAATATATCGGCCGATTCCCCCTGATTCTTTTAATATGATCAGTATGTTTTATTATTCTTGATGCCGGCATCTTCTGTAATTTTGTATGTGTTAATATGATATTTGCCAAAATCGCTATATAAATTTATTACTATAAAAACTTTTTATTCTATAGCAACATTGGGTCCTCTTGTTATTTCATTTTATTCTATATATATAATAATCTGGTTGGCTCTATTTGTTGGAGCGCTTATCCCACACCAATCCTCACCTCTCTGTTTAATAGTCTGTAATTGGAGATATATCAGACCACTTAAGGGATTTAAGCATTAAACCTTTTTGACTAGCACTCACACCACCCATTTCTTTTATGAGCAAACTCTGCCCAAGGTAACAGTTCAGACCCATTATTGTGGTGATCTGAGACATAGCAACGGAGGAACTGTTCCAGAGCTTGATTAGACCATTCCGCAGCCCCATTGGATTGAGGGTGATATGCCGAGGAGAAGGAAAGCTGGATCCCCATTTGAGCACAAAAGGAACGCCAAAATCTGGAGACAAACTGGCTACCACGGTCTTCACACTATCTCCTTGGGTAACCCATGTAAATGGAAGACCTCCAGGGCAAAAATTGAAGCAAACTCCTGAGCGGTAGGCAACTTCTTCAAGGGAATGCAATGTGACATTTTAGAAAAACGGTCAACCACCATAAGGATAACAGTATTGCCATTGGAAACAGGGAGCTCGACAATGAAGTCCATGGAAAGATGTGTCCAAGGACGCTCACCATTAGCAATAGGTTGAAGAAGACCCACAGGAAGATGTTGAGGAGTCTTATTCTGTGCATGCACAAACTGAGCAGGAGGCAACATACGCAGCAACATCAGAACAAAGAGCTGGCCACCAGAATTGTCGAGTGACAGACCAAATCATTTGGTTCTTGCCTGGGTGACCTGCGGCTTTAGGATAGTGGTAAGTTTGCAAAAGTTTAGTTTGAAGATTCTCAGGAACAAAACACTTACCACTAGGTTTCTCAGGAGGTGCATTGGTTTGTGTAGCCAGGATCTCCTCCCCCAAGGGAGAAGTCAAATTAGTATGTATAGTAGCCAAAATATGGTCAGGAGGTATAACTGAAGTAGGTACAGACTCCTTCTTTGGACAGAGTTCGAAAGTTGTCGAGAGAGGGCATCAGCCCTAACATTCTTACTACCAGGCAGGTAGGAGACCACATAATTAAACAGAGACAAAAATAGCGCCCATCTGGCCTGTCGGTGCAACAAATGTTTTGCTTCAGATAGATAAGTTAAATTCTTGTGGTCAGTAAGAATGAGCACTAGCACACTAGTACCCTCGAGAAGATGCCTCCATTCCTTGAGTGCCAAAATTATGGCCAGTAATTCCCTGTCGCCAATTTCATAATTGCACTCCGCTGGAGACAATTTCTTAGAAAATAAACCACATGGATGCAAGGAACCGTCAGGCATAGGAGGTTGAGACAAGAGGACACCTACTCCAGTCTCAGACGCATCGACTTCAAGAACGAAAGGCAGGACAGGATTAGGATGAGCCAGAACTGGAGCGGCAGCAAAGGCAGTTTTAAGACTATCAAAGGCCTTAATGGCAGTGGGTGACCAATGGAGTGGATCATTCTCTTTACGGGTCATGTCTGTGATAGGTTTGACCAAGGAAGAAAAGTTTTTAATAAACTTTCTATAGTAATTGGCGAACCCCAAAAAACATTGAATAGACCGAAGACCAACTGGGCGAGGCCACTGCAGAACTGCAGATAACTTGTCAGGATCCATGGAGAACCCTGCAACAGAGATAACATAACCTAGAAAAGTTACTTGAGTCTGATGGAACTCACATTTCTCGAGTTTACAAAACAGGCTGTTCTCACATAGTCTCTGAAGAACCCGTGTAACATCAGAACGATGAGCCTCAAGTGTGGGTGAGTGTATGAGGATGTCTTCTAAGTACACCACAACACACTGTTGCAACATATCTCATAGGATAACATTAATAAATTCCTGGAAAACAGCAGGAGCATTACATAGGCCATAGGGCATTACAAGATACTCATAATGCCTGCTCCTGGTGTTAAATGCTGTTTTCCATTCGTGACCCTCCTTGATCCTAACGAGATTGTACGCTCCTCTCAAATCAAGTTTAGTAAAGACTGTAGCTCCCTTGAGGCGGTCAAAGAGTTTTGTAATGAGCGGAATAGGGTAAGCATTCTTAATGGTAAGACGATTAAGACCCCTATAATCGATGCATGGTCTGAACTCACCACCCTTTTTCTTCACAAAGAAGAAGCCAGCTCCTGCAGGAGAGCAGGATTTGCGGATGATCCCCCGCGACAAAGCATCGGCAACATACTCCCCCATAGCACAATTTTCCACAAAAGACAGAGGGTAAACCCGGCCCCGAGGAGGAATGACTCCGGGTTGCAGGTCTATGGCACAATCGTAAGACTGGTGAGGAGGCAACGTACCGGCATGCACCTTGTCAAAAACGTCTAGGAACTCTCGGTACTCCTCTGGCAATTGAGATACCGAAGAAGTGCACAAGACTTGAACTGGTTTCCGAAGACAAGTGGAAATACATCGCAGAGACCACGACAAAATTTTGGGCCTGCGCCAGTCGAGACTGGGATTGTGCTTTTGGAGCCAGGGATAACCCAGAACAACCGGAAAATGCGGAGAGTTTATCACCTGGAACTGGAGGGTTTCAAAATGGAGAGCCCCAACAGCCATGGATAACGGAGCAGTTTCGTGAGTAACGAGTGCGGGCTAAAGGGGCCTGCCATCAATGGCCTCAATAGCAAGTGGAATGGACTGAGGCAAAACAGGAATGGAGTGCTTTGATACAAAAGCACTGTCAATGAAATAGCTCGCAGCACCGGAGTCAACAAGTTCCTGGGTGACTATGGAGGAGTCCACCCAGGAAAGGACAACCATAACCAAAGGTTTCTCCTTTAGCGGTTCCGGGGATGAGGATAAACCACCCAAGGTCTGCCCCTGACAGGACCTTAGGTGTGAGCGTTTCCCGGCCGTGTAAGACAAGACTTCAAAAGGTTGCCCTGTAACCCACAATAGAGGCAGAGCCCCTCTCTCCTCCTAAAGGCCCTCTCCACCGCAGAGAGACGCGTGAATCCCAACTGTATCGGCTCAGCAGTACCTGGTGACTCGGGACCAGGAGGCAGGTGTGGAGAGGGAGGCATGGGTGGGAATGAACAAGTAGGAGACAATGGAACAGGAGGCTTCCGCAAGCGCTCATTAAAGGAGGGCCTCTCTCTGAGTCTGATGTCAATTAGGATAAAAAAAGACACCAATGCTTTGAGATCCTCTGGTAAATCTCTGGCAGCAACTTCGTCTTTAACATCAGAGAGCCCATGAAAGAAGGTGGCAACAAGGGCTTCATTGTTCCAACCTACCTCTGCGGCAAGCGTACGGAACTCAATGGCATACTGAGCAACAGATCTTGTACCTTGCTGAATGGACATGAGTCATTTAGCAGCAAAGGAGGAGTGAGCCAGAACATCAAATACCCTTTAAAAGGAGGCCACAAATTCAGGGTATTTTGATTGAAATCACAGGTTTATTAGTCTCCCACAAGGGATTAGCCCATGCAAGAGCTGTGTCAGAAAGTAACGTGATGAGAAATCCCACCTTAGCTCTGTCAGAGGGAAACGCCTGAGGTAACATCTCAAAGTAAATGCCCACCTGGTTCAAAAACCCTATGCACTTATTAGGATCTCCTCCATATTGCTGAGGTGCAGAACTGGACATGCTCCTGGTAGGACTAGGTGCAGCAGCAGAAACAGAAGCAGCCATCACTTGCGGGACACTGGGGTCCAAATGTGCAGTACGAGTCAGCAGGGTTTGCAGGGCTAGTGCAAATTGATCCAAGCGGTGATCCTGTTCATCCATCCTGGAAATTATGGCAGGTAAAGGTGGATTATTAGCACCATCAGGATTCATGGCCCTTGTGTAATGTCAGGGTGCCAGGAATCACACTGAGATGAGAAGTGCAAAAATAATCACAACTTTATTAATAGCAAAAAATAATAAAAAGTCCACAAAACAAATAACAAGCCAGGAATCAAAACCAGAGCTGGTAGTCAGACAAGCCGAGTCAGGAGCCAAAGCGAACAGTCATACGAACCGAGTCAGGAGCCAAAGTGAGTAGTCAGACAAGCCGGAATCAGGGACAAGGAGAAAAGCAAAGTCAGGAACAAGCCAGGGATCAGGAACCAGGAGGGACGTTAGACAGCCAGGCAATACACAGGAGCTCTCACAAACAGGTCTGAGACAACGCTCCTCCCCTCTCTCTTTTGTTCTCTCCCCCCCTCTCTTTTGCTCTCTCTCCCCTCTCTTTTACTCTCCCTCTTCCCCTCTCTTTTGCTCTGTCTCCCCCTCTCTTTTTCTCTCTCTCTTCTCCCTCTCTTTTGCTCTCTCCCCCTCTATTTTGCTCTCTCTCCCCCCTCTTTCTCTCTCACCCGATCTCTCCCTCTCTTTTGCTCTCTCCCCCTCTCTTTTGCTCTTTTCCCCTCTCTTTTGCTCTCTCTCTCCCCCCTCTCTTTTACTCCCTCTCCCCCCCCCCTCTTTTGCTCTCTCTTCCCCCCCTCTTTTGCTCTGTCTCCTCCCTCTTTTGCCCTCTCTCTCCCCTCTATTTTGCTCTCTTTCCCCTTCCTCTCTTTTGATCTCTCTCCCCCCTTTTTTGCTCTCTCTCCCCCCTCCCTTTTGCTCTCACCTCCCTATCTTTTGCTCTCCCTTTGCCCTCTTTTTTGCTCTCTCTCTCCCCCCTCTCTTTTGCTCCCCCCTTTCTTTTGCTCTCTCTGCCCTAAATTTTGCTTTCTCTCTTCCCCCTCTCTTTTGTCCTCTCCCCCTCTCTTTTGATCTCTCTCTCCTCTCTTTTGCTCTCTGTCACCTCCTCTCTTTTGCGCTCTCTCCCCCTCTCTTTTTTTTCTCTCTCCTTTTTCTCTTTTGCTCTCTCCCCTTCTCTTTTTCTCTCTCTCTCTCCTTACTCTCTTTTGCTCTCTCCCCTCACTTTTGCTCTCTCCCCCTCTCTATTTTGCTCTCTCTCCCCCTCTCTTTTGCTCTCTCCCCACTCTCTTTTGCTCTCTCCCCCCTCTCTTGTGCTCTCTCCCCCTCCCTTTTGCTCTCTCTCCCCTCTCTTTTGCTCTCTCTCCCCATCTCTTTTGCTCTCTCTCCCCCCTCTCTTTTGCTCTCTCTCTCTCCCCCCTCTCTTTTGCTCTCTCTCCCCCCTTCTCTTTTGCTCTCTCTCCCCCTCTCTTTTGCTCTCTCTCCCCCTCTTTTGCTCTCTCTCTATACCCCTCTCTTTTGCTCTCTCTCCCCCCTGTTTTGCACTTTCTCTCTCTCTCCCCTCTATTTTGCTCTTGCCTCCCTCTCTTTTTCTCTCTCTCCTCCCTCTTTTTCTCTCTCCCCCTCTCTTTTGTTCTCTCTCTCCCCCCTCTTTTTTGCTCTCTCTCCCCCCCTCTTTTGTTCTCTCTCCCCCCTCTCTTTTGCTTTCTCTCTCCCCCCTCTCTTTTACTCTCTCTCTTTCCCCCCTCAATTTTGCTCTCTCTTTCCCCCTCTCTAAAGCTCTCTCCCCCTCTCTTTTGCTCTTCCCCCTCTCTTTTGCTCTCTCTTTCCACCCTCTCTTTTGCTCTCTCCCCTCTCTATTTTTGCTCTCTCCCCTCTCTCTTTTGCTCTCTCGACCCTCTCTTTTGCTCTCTCCCCTCTCTTTTACTCTCCCTCTTCCCCTCTCTTTTGCTCTCTCTCCCCCTCTCTTTTTCTCTCTCTCTCTTCTCCCTCTCTTTTGCTCTCTCCCCCTCTATTTTGCTCTCTCTCCCCCTCTATTTTGCTCTTTCTCCCCCCTCTCTTTTGCTCTCTCCCCCTCTCTTTTGCTCTTTTCCCCTCTATTTTGCTCTCTCTCTCCCCTCTCTTTTACTCCCTCTCCCCCCCTCTCTTTTGCTCTCTCTTCCCCCCTCTTTTGCTCTCTCTCCTCCCTCTTTTGCCCTCTCTCTCCCCTCTATTTTGCTCTCTTTCCCCTTCCTCTCTTTTGATCTCTCTCCCCCCTTTTTTGCTCTCTCTCCCCCTCCCTTTTGCTCTCACCTCCCTATCTTTTGCTCTCCCTTTGCCCTCTTTTTTGCTCTCTCTCCCCCCTCTCTTTTGCTTCCCCCCCTTTCTTTTGCTCTCTCTCTGCCCTAAATTTTGCTTTCTCTCTTCCCCCTCTCTTTCCCCCCTCTCTTTTGCTCTCTCTCTTTAGACCACTACTTCATAACTTATATTTTCTTCTGTCTGAAACAAGGGGCATCAAGCTCAGTTTGGAGCTTGATAATTCGGCCCCATAGAGCCTTGTTTTATTTTTATTTACCTGTCAAAACTAAATATATTTTTTAAGTAGACAACCCAAGGTATTGATCTAGGCCCTTCTTGGTATATTTCATGCCACCATTTCACCGCCAAATGCTATCAAATAAAAAAATAATTGTTATTTTTTTCACAAACTTTTGGTTTCTCATTGAAGTTATTTACATACTGCTTGTGCAATTATGGCACAAACTGTTGTAAAAGTGTCTCTGCGATCCTCTTTGTTCAGAAATAGCTGAAATATATGGCTTTGCCATTGCTTTTTGGTAATTAGAAGGCCGCTAATTGAAGCTGCACACCACACTTTTATTATTCCCGGCAGTGAAGGGGTTAATTAGGTAGCTTAAAAAATTAAATTTTAGCTCTAATGTAGAGATAACCCTCCTGCCTGACAATTCCCACACCCTGATCCAGCCTGATCCCTACCCTACCATCCCTCACCCCCCCCCCCCCCCCCCCCCCCCACTGGTCACCCCCATCTTAGTTACTGGCAGACAGTCTGCCAGTAGGAAAATATAATTTTATTTTTTTTAAATAAACTCTGCCTCTACCAGGCTCATCTTCCTTACACATTGCTCTTTATCTGTTGCACCTCTCTGCCAATCCCTTCACTGGCTTCCTCTTGCCTCTAGGATTAAACACAAAATCCTCACTCTGACATACAAAGCCCTCAACTGCACTGCTCCCCCCTACATTTCAGACCTTGTCTCCAGATACTCTCCCTCCTGTCCCCTTCGATCTGCTCACGGTCTCCTCCTCACCTCCTCTCTTGTTATTTCCTCACATTCCCATTTACAGGACTTCTCCAGACTGGCCCCCAACTCTACTATTCAGGGATGCATACAACATTCACTAACCTTTCCTAACTCCTTTGTTTTCCCCTTGAACCCCTTAGAATGTAAGCTAATGAGCCCAGCTGTTTGCAGATCACTTCATAAGAGCCGACTACAACAGTGAAACTATTGGCAGAGTCCTCTACCCACTTGATCCCTACAAAAGTTCTTCTATACCGACTATGTTTACAGCGCTACAGAATCTGTTGGCGCTCTACAAATACCTGATAATAATAATAATATATTTTTTTTTCCTGCATTGTAGGATCCTCCCCTTACCCCCCTCCTGATCCCCCCCCCCCAAACAGCTCTCTAAACCTCCCCTGCCCTAACTATTGCCACCATCGTAGGTACTGCCAGCTGTCTGCCAGTACCTGTAAACCATTTTTTTTAAAATATATATATTTCTTTTATTTATTTTTTATTTATTTTATTCATTTTCTGTAGCGTAGTTCCCCCTCACCTACCCCCACCCGCGATAGTTAATGTCACCATCTGTAACGATCAGGCATCTGCCCTCATATGAAGCAGGAGCACCGATCGCCCTCCGGCTCCATATACGGCAGATGCCTGAAACTTCAGGAGTTCCAGCTCTCGGCTGTAACATAACAGCCGAGAGTGCTGGAGTATATATATATATAGTCTTACAGTCTGATAGGCCAAATTCTGCAAGATGTATATACATGTCTTATTGAGTTAAGGAGTTAACTGTTTTCCAAGTAAGGCCACAAATATTTGATGCAAGCATAATTTCACCTTTTCAAAAAAGCTGTCTATTTAGGGCTAGATTACAAGTGGAGTGCTATTTATCGCTCCCACTCGTGCGCCAACTCAGCTCATTTCCTTTAATCTTTTTTTTTTTTTAAAGAGTATCTTAACGCACACTGGAGAATGCACTAACCCTATCATCTTCTTGCCAGAGCCTTGGCCACACTAACAGGACGCTTAGTTAGCTCACTGATAGCGCTAAGCCTGCTTTGGCAAAAAGAGGATCTGGTTAGCGCATTCTCCAGAGCGTGTTAAGTATTGAAGCTTTGAAACATTTACATTTGTTTTAACGAAAACAAATGCAAATGTTTAACTAAAATTTGGTATTCATGGACACAAATTTTCCTGCATATTAGGAATGAAAATTTAATATGAAAACCAAAATATCTTGGCTGCACATCTCTATTATTTACGGAAAGATCTATTACACATTCTTCGTTTAAATGCAATTCTTATCTCCTCATTTCTAAGACTATAGATTATTGGATTAAATATAGGAGTAAGTACTGAATATATTACTGCAAGAATTTGATCATAATACAAAGAATAACTTTCTCTCAGTCGCACGTACATAAAAATAATTGAACTAAAAAACACAAGCACTACTGCCAAATGAGAAACGCAAGTTGAGAAAGCCTTTGATTGTCCTCCAGAAGTTCTGATTTTCATGATAGTGACAATAATCCTAATGTAGGAGGTCATTATAGAGATGAATGTCCCCAAAATAACAAAACAATAGATTATAAAATCCACAAGGACATTAAGAGTTGTATCAGTACAAGCCAAGCTTAGAAGGGCTGGTGAGTCACAAAAGATATGCTGAATTTCCTTACTGCCGCAGTAAGGAAGCCGGGATATTAAAATAGCTTCAGGGGCTGGAAATAAAAAACCACCAATAAAACAGGTATAAACTAATTGAATAGTTAATTTGGAGGTCATTATTGATGAATAGCGCAGAGGATGACAAATTGCTACGTAGCGATCATATGCCATAGTAGTGAGTAGATAACACTCACTTACTCCAAGAGAATGGAAAAAATAGATTTGCAGGATGCAGTTAGTAAAAGATATACTTTCTCTTGGCTTCAGCAAGTTTACTAACATCTTTGGTATATTTACTGTAGTATAACAGAGTTCCAAGATAGACAATACTCCAATGAAGCAATACATTGGTATGTGGAGACGTGTGTCTAGACATATTATTGTAAATACAAGCACATTTCCATTAATCGTAAGGAGATAGGCAAGAAGAAGGCAGCAGAAGAGGATAGGACCATAACTGTACAAGGCTGGGAATCCCACAAGGATGAAGTCAGTTGCTTTGCTTTTGTTCCAATGTTCCATGTTTAGACCTGCAGTGGAAATATATATCAAACATGTTTTTGGTTAGATCTTTAATCATGTTATTCTAGTGGACATGCTATTAACATTTATAGCTCCAGACTATTACATTTTAAATTGTGTATTTTGTTTCACAGAACCAGATGATCCCCTAATTTTTTTGGTATCAGATAGTTTTAAAGCCTAACGGCTAGATTTAGAGTTTTGTCGGCATGCCCCAAAAAAGGAGCGTATAGCATATTTAACGCCACTGCAACTCTCGATACCAGAGTTGCTTACGGAAGCGGCCAGCTTCAAAAACGTGCTCGTGCACGATTCCCCCATAGAAAACAATGGGGCTGTTTGAGCTGAAAAAAAACCTAACACCTGCAAAAAAGCCACGTTCAGCTCCTAACCCAGCCCCATTGTTTGCTATGGGGAAACACTTCCTACGTCTGCACCTAACACTCTAACATGTACCCCGAGTCTAAACACCCCTAACCTTACACTTATTAACCCCTATTCTGCCGCCCCCGCTATCGCTGACACCTGCATATTATTATTAACCCCTAATCTGCCGCTCCGTAAACCGCCGCTACTTACATTATCCCTATGTACCCCTAATCTGCTGTCCCTAACACCGCCGACCCCTATATTTATTAACCCCTAATCTGCCGCCCACAACGTCGCCTCCACCTGCCTACACTTATTAACCCCTAATCTGCCGACCGGACCGCACCGCTATTATAATAAAGGTATTAACCCCTAATCCGCCTCACTAACCCGATAATAAATAGTATTAACCCCTAATCTGCCCTCCCTAACATCGCTGACACCTAACTTCAAACATTAACCCATAATGTGCCGACTGGAGCTCACCGCTATTCTAATAAATGTATTAACCCCTAAAGCTAAGTCTAACCCTAACACTAACACCCCCCTAACTTAAATATAATTTAAATCTAACGAAATAAATTAACTCTTATTAAATAAATTATTCCTATTTAAAGCTAAATACTTACCTGTAAAATAAATCCTAATATAGCTACAATATAAATTATAATATAGCTATTTTAGGATTAATATTTATTTTACAGGTAACTTTGTATTTATTTTAACCAGGTACAATAGCTATTAAATAGTTAAGAACTATTTAATAGCTAAAATAGTTAAAATAATTACAAAATTACCTGTAAAATAAATCCTAACCTAAGTTACAATTAAACCTAACACTACACTATCAATAAATTAATTAAATAAAATACCTACAATTACCTACAATTAAACCTAACACTACACTATCAATAAATTAATTAAATACAATATCTACAAATAAATACAATGAAATAAACTAACTAAAGTACAAAAAATAAAAAAGAACTAAGTTACAAAAAATAAAAAAATATTTACAAACATAAGAAAAATATTACAACAATTTTAAACTAATTACACCTACTCTAAGCCCCCTAATAAACTAACAAAGAACCCCAAAATAAAAAAATGCCCTACCCTATTCTAAATTACAAAAGTTCAAAGCTCTTTTACCTTACCAGCCCTGAACAGGGCCCTTTGCGGGGCATGCCCCAAAGAATTCAGCTCTTTTGCCTGTAAAACAAAACATACAATACCCCCCCCCCAACAATACAACCCACCACCCACATACCCCTAATCTAACCCAAACCCCCCTTAAATAAACCTAACACTAAGCCCCTGAAGATCTTCCTACCTTGTCTTCACCTCACCGGGTATCACGGATGCGTCCTGGCTCCAAAATCTTCATCTAAGCCCAAGCGGGGGCTAGACATCCATCATCCGACGGCAGAGGCTCCAAAGTCTTCATCCTATCCGGGAAGAAGAGTAGATCCGGACCGGCAACCATCTTCTTCCAAGCGCCATCTTCTATCTTCATCCGATGAGGACCGGCTCCATCTTGAAGACCTCCACCGCAGACCCATCTTCTTCCGACGACGACTTCCCGACGAATGACGGTTCCTTTAAGGGACGTCATCCAAGATGGCGTCCCTCGAATTCCGATTGGCTGATAGGATTCTATCAGCCAATCGGAATTAAGGTAGGAAAATTCTGATTGGCTGATGGAATCAGCCAATCAGAATCAAGTTCAATCCGATTGGCTGATTCAATCAGCCAATCAGATTGAGCTCGCATTCTATTGGCTGTTCCGATCAGCCAATAGAATGCAAGCTCAATCTGATTGGCTGATCGGATCAGCCAATCGGATTGAACTTGATTCTGATTGGCTGATTCCTATCAGCCAATCGGAATTTGAGGGACGCCATCTTGGATGACGTCCCTTAAAGGAACCGTCATTCGTCGGGAAGTCGTCGTCGGAAGAAGATGGGTCCGCGGTGGAGGTCTTCAAGATGGAGCCGTCCTCATCGGATGAAGATAGAAGATGCCGCTTGGAAGAAGATGGTTGCCGGTCCGGATCTACTCTTCTTCCCAGATAGGATGAAGACTTTGGAGCCTCTTCTGGACTTCTTCAGCCGTCGGATGATGGATATCTAGCCCCCGCTTGGGCTTAGATGAAGATTTTGGAGCCAGGACGCATCGGTGATACCCGGTGAGGTGAAGACAAAGTAGGAAGATCTTCAAGGGCTTAGTGTTAGGTTTATTTAAGGGGGGTTTGGGTTAGATTAGGGGTATGTGGGTGGTGGGTTGTAATGTTGGGGGGGGGTATTGTATGTTTTTTTTTACAGGCAAAAGAGCTTAATTCTTTGGGGCATGCCCCGCAAAGGGCCCTGTTCAGGGCTGGTAAGGTAAAAGAGCTTTGAACTTTTCTAATTTAGAATAGGGTAGGGCATTTTTTTATTTTGGGGGTCTTTGTTATTTTATTAGGGGGCTTAGAGTAGGTGTAATTAGTTTAAAATTGTTGTAATATTTTTCTTATGTTTGTAAATATTTTTTTATTTTTTGTAACTTAGTTCTTTTTTATTTTTTGTACTTTAGTTAGTTTATTTCATTGTATTTATTTGTAGATATTGCATTTAATTAATTTATTGATAGTGTAGTGTTAGGTTTAATTGTAGGTAATTGTAGGTATTTTATTTAATTAATTTATTGATAGTGTAGTGTTAGGTTTAATTGTAACTTAGGTTAGGATTTATTTTACAGGTAATTTTGTAATTATTTTAACTAGGTAGCTATTAAATAGTTCTTAACTATTTAATAGCTATTGTACCTGGTTAAAATAAATACAAAGTTACCTGTAAAATAAATATAAATCCTAAAATAGCTATAATATAATTATAATTTATATTGTAGCTATATTAGGGTTTATTTTACAGGTAAGTATTTAGTTTTAATTAGGAATAATTTATTTAATAAGAGTTAATTTATTTCGTTAGATTTAAATTATATTTAACTTAGTGGGGTGTTAGTGTTAGGGTTAGACTTAGCTTTAGGGGTTAATACATTTATTAGAAGAGCGGTGAGATTCGGTCGGCAGATTAGGGGTTAATAATTGAAGTTAGGTGTCGGTGATGTTAGGGAGGTCAGATTAGGGGTTAATAAATATAATATAGGGGTCGGCGGTGTTAGGGGCAGCAGATTAGGGGTACATAGCTATAATGTAGGTGGCGGCTCTTTGCGGTCGGCAGATTAGGGGTTAATTATTGTAGGTAGGTGGCGGCGACGTTGTGGGGGGCAGGTTAGGGGTTAATAAATATAATATAGTGGTCGGCGGTGTTAGGGGCAGCAGATTAGGGGTACATAAGGATAACGTAAGTAGCGGCGCTTTGCGGTCGGCAGATTAGGGGTTAATTATTGTAGGTAGCTGGCGGCGACGTTGTGGGGGGCAGGTTAGGGGTTAATAAATATAATACAGGGGTCAGCGGTGTTAGGGGCAGCAGATTAGGGGTACATAAGGATAACGTAGGTGGCGGTCGGCAGATTAGGGGTTAAAAAAATGTAATCGAGTGGTGGCGATGTGGGGGGACCTTGGTTTAGGGGTACATAGGTAGTTTATGGGTGTTAGTGTACTTTAGAGCACAGTAGTTAAGAGCTTTATGAACCGGCGTTAGCCCAGAAATCTCTTAACTACTGACTTTTTTCTGCGGCTGGAGTTTTGTCGTTAGATTTCTAACGCTCACTTCAGACACGACTCTAAATACCGGAGTTAGGAAGATCCCATTGAAAAGATAGGATACGCAATTGAGGTAAGGGGATCTGCGGTATGGAAAAGTCGCGGCTGAAAAGTGAGCGTTAGACCCTTTCCTGACTGACTCCAAATACCGGCGGTAGACTAAAACCAGCGTTAGGAGCCTCTAACACTGGTTTTCACGGCTACCGCCAAACTCCAAATCTAGGCCTAAGAAAATTGAAACACTGTAGCAGATTTTCCATTTTATCCAATTAGTGCAGTGTCTGCCACAATCCACGTGCGTGAGCACAATGCTATCTATATGGCACACATGAACTAGCCCTTCCCTGTTGTGAACGCTAATAAAAATTGCATGTGATAAGAGGCTGTTTTTAATGACTTAGAAACAGGCAGAAATGTAGAGGTTTAAAGGTTATAAACAATATTAATATAACAATGTTGGTTGTGCAAAGCTGAGGAATGGGTAGTAAAGGTATAATCTATCTTTTTAAACAATAACAATTTTTGTGTTGACTGTCCCTTTAAGAGAGAGTTGAGAAAAAATAAATAAAGAGTTAAACGATATGGCCTGAGAGATAAGTGAGAGGGTAAAAAGAGAGATTAAAGAAAGGAGGTTAGGAGAGAAAGATAGTAAAAGGAACATGAAACCCAAAATCCTTCTTACATGATTTAGATAAAGCAAACATTTTTAAACATCTTTCCAATTTACTTCTTTTGGAATGTGCTTCTTTATCTTGGTATCCTTTGTTGAAAATCAAATCTATATAGGAGTTAGGTGCTGATTGGTGTCTGCACACATTGGCCTCTTGTGATTGGCTAACTGTGTTCAGATAATTCCCAGTAGTGCATTACTGCTCCTTCAGAAAGGATACCAAGAGAATAAAGCAAAATTGATAATGGAAGTACATTAGAAAAATGTATGCTTTATCTAAATCATGAAAGATTTTTTGGGGTTTCATGTCCCTTTAAGAGAGAAAAGGGAGAAATGATAATTATTAAAAGAAAATCTCAAGGTCTGCTATGACCTTCCATGACTGTCAGCACTCTCTCCACTCTCTCACTTCCTATTTATATCCAGCTGTTGTCTTACCCAGAACCACCAGGTTGATGTTGCTAATTGCTGTACACATATTTTTGTCAGTCTATTACTGTATGTAGCATTATTAAAGGGACACTGAACCCAATTTTTTTCTTTCGTGATTCCGATAGAGCATGCAATTTTAAGCAACTTTCTAATTTACTCCTATTATGAACTTTTCTTTGTTCTCTATCTTTATTTTAAAAAGAAGGCATCTAAGCTAAGGAGCCAGCCAATTTTTTGTTCAGGCCCTGGACAGCACTTATTTATTGGTGGGTGAATTTATCCACTAATCAGCAAGAACAACCCAGGTTTTTCACCAAAAATGGGCCGGCATCTAAACTTACATGTTTGCTTTTCAAATAAAGATTCCAAGAGAATGAAGAATATTTGATAATAGGAGTAAATTAGAAAGTTGCTTAAAATTGCATGTTCTATCTGAATGATGAAAGAAAAAATTTGGGTTCAGTGTCCCTTTAATTTGTTAAGGTATAAAATAAAAAATATTAAAAAAAATTGCACAATAATGTGTTCACAATGGCTTAACATATGCAAAGAGGGGGTGGAGTAGTGGGTGTGGTGTGGGCAGGTAGTGGGTAGGATCAGAAGTGGCAAGTAACATTTTGACCTGGCTAGTAGCTTACAACCTGAAATTTTGAGCCTTTATATATATATATACTAGTCCTAAAGCCCGTGTACACACAGCGGTTCCACCCCTTGCTCTCTCTATCCCCCCTCTTTTCTGCTCTCTGTCTCCCTCCTCTCTTTTGTTCTCTCTCTCCCCCTCTCTTTTCCTCCATCTCTTTTGCGCTCTATCTCCCCCTCTCTTTGCGCTCTCCTCCTCACTTTTGCTCTCTCTCTTTCACTCCCCTCTCTTTCACCCCCTCTCTTTTGCTCTCTCTCTCTCCCCTCTCTTTTGCTCTCTCTCCCATCTCTTTTGCTCTCTCTCTCCCCTCTCTTTTGCTCTCTTCCCCATCTCTTTTGCTTTCCCCCCTCTCTTTTGCTCTCTCTCCCCCTTCTCTTTTGCTGTCTCTCTCCCCTCTCTTTTGCTCCCTCTATCCCCCCTCTTTTTTGCTTTCTCTCTCTCCCCCCTCTTTTTTGCTCTCTCTCTGCCCCCCCCTTCTTTTTTGTTCTCTCTCTCTCCCCCCTTTTTTTTTTGCTCTCTCTCTCCCCCCTCTCTTTTGCTCTCTCTCTCCCCTCTTTTGCTCTCTATATCCCCCTCTTTTGCTCTCTCTCTCCCCCACTCTCTTTTGCTCTCTCTATCCCCCCTCTTTTGCTCTCTCTCTCTCCCCTTTCTTTTGCTCTCTTTCCCACCTCTCGTTTGCTGTCTTTCTCCCCCTCTCTTTTGCTCTCTCTCTCCCCTCTCTTATGCTCTCTCTCACCCCTCTCTTATGCTCTCTCTCTGTTCTCTTTTGCGCTCTCTCTCTGCCCTCTTTTGCGCTCTCTGCCCTCTTATGCGCTCTCCCCCTCTCTTTTGCTGTCTCTCTCCACTTTCTCCCCCCTCTCTTTTGCTGTATCTCTTCCTCTCTTTTGCTCTCTCTATCTACCCTTTTTTGATCCCTCTCTCCCTCCCCTTTCTTTTGCTCTCCCTCCCCCCTCTCTTTTGATGTCTCTCTTCCTCTCTCTATCTCCCCTCTTTTGAGCTCTCCCTCCCCCTCTCTTTTGCTGTCTCTCTCCCTCTCTTTTGCTCTCACTATCTCATCTCTTTTGATCTCACTCTCCCCCTGTGTCTCTAAGTCTCTTTTGCTCTCTCCCTAATCCCCACTCTTTGGAGCTCTTTTGAGCTCTCGACACGGCCCCGCCCACACCCCGCATGGCCCGCCCATGTCACGGCTGCCCGGCTCTGCCCCGTCCGGTCACGCCCACATCACGCCCGGCCACGCCCATGCCCAGCCGGCCCATTACTCACTCTGCAGTGTTGAAGGCCAGGTGTGTTTGTCCTCATGTGCAGTGTCTACTGCGCATGACAGCTTCGGACAAACACACTTGGCCTTTTATTATATAGGATATATATATATATATATATATATATATATAGTAGTGTATAGGATAAAGCACTCTCTGGACTTCAGACTTCAAGCGTGATAAAATTTATTAATACACTTAATACATTTTATCACGCTTGAAGTCTGAAGTCCAGAGAGTGCTTTATCCTATACACTACTATTGATTCTTTGAGAGCACCCTGGCAGTTGAACTGTTGGTGAGAGTGCATATACCTATGAACTTTCTTTATATATATATATATATATATATATATATATATATATATATATATATATATATATATATATATATATATATCTCTATATATATCTATATATATATATATATATATATATATATATATATATATATAGTGTGAACATATGTATTTCTATTTATGTGTATTGTTTTGTAAATACATAAATTATTTCCATATTTATCTGTATATACATATATATATATATATATATATATATATATATATATAATGCTATAGATACATTGGTATAGATATATATTTTAAATTAACATTACTATATATATTAAGAAATACATATTTAAAAGGACAGTCAACACCAGATTTTTTGTTGTGTTAAAAGATAGATAATCCCTTAATTACCCATTCCCCAGTTTTGCATAATCAACACAGTTATAATAATACACATTTTACCTCTGTAATTACCTTGTAGCTAAGCTTCTGCAGATTACCCCCTTATTTCAGTTCTTTTGACAGACTTGCATTTTAGCCAATCAGTGCTCAAGGGCATGAGCTCAATGTTATCTATATGAAACACATGAACTAACGCCCCCTAGTGGTGAAAAACATGTAAAAATGCATTTAGATTAGAGGCAGCCTTCAAGGTCTAAGAAATTAGCATATGGACCTCTTAGGTTTAGCTTTCAACTAAGAATACCGAGAGGACAAAGCAAAAAGTCCTAAATTACAAACAAAAAAACCTCTAAGTTACAAAAAATAACAAACACTAAATTACGAAACATAACAAAAGAAATTATCAAAAACAAAAGGCCCTTTTAAGGGCCATTGGTAGTTTATTGTAGGCTAGGGTTTTTTATTTTGGGGGGGGCTTTTTTATTTTGATAGGGCTATTAGATTACGTGTAAATTTTTCTATTTTGGATAATTTCGTTTGTTATTTTTCGTAATTTAGTGTTTGCTTGTTTTTTGGTAATTTAGGACTTTGTAATAATGTTTAATTGTATATGTAAATCATTTTAGTAGACTTAGGTTTTTTTAATATGTAATTTAGTTTATTTAATTGGTAGTTTAATTTAATTTTAGTATAATAGTTAGGGTAGGTTAATTTATAGTTTTAAATTAGTTTATTTTAATTCTACAGGTAAGTTTTAATTTATATCAAGATAGGGATCTTGTAATTTTAATTTAAAGTTAAGGGGTAGTTAGGTTTAGGGGTTAATAGCTTAATTTAGTTTTTGGTGATGTGGGGGCTGACAGTTTAGGGGTTATTAGGTTTAGTTAGTGGTAGTGATGTGGGAGGCCAGAGATTTAGGGGTTAATAAGTTTATTTAGTGGCGGCAGTGTCAGGGAGCGGTGGGATAGGGGTTATACATTTTATTTGTGTCGGTGATGTCGGGGGCGGCAGATTAGGGGTGTTTAGACTCAGAGTTTATGTTAGAGTGTTAGGTGTAAACATAACTTTTTTTCAACCATAGAAATCAATGGGGTATGCTTCATTCTCTTGCAGCATCGAACATAAGCTTTTGTTGCTTTCAGAAACCCATTGATTTATATGGCATCCGCCGCCTCAAGGGTGGCGGTTTGAAAACCAGGTATGATGCGTCGGAATAGCCGCGAGCGTACCTGTTAGAAGTTTGATAAATTGGAAAAAGTGTCAAATAGAGGCGAATGTGAATTCGGAACATCTTTTGTGACGTAAGCATCGATCTGCGTCGGATTGAGATCGCAGTATGTTACGTCACAAATTTCAACATTTGACGATCTTGGCGCTTTGATAACTAGGTCGGATCAATCTCGCAACAATTACGATGCGGAATTCAAGCGTATTTTTGTTGACGCTTTCATAAATAGGCCCCTAGGGGACTTTAAATAAAAAAATATGCAGCACACTCACGTGGTTCCACCTCAAACGTATGAGGTATGTTAAAGGCACTTGTGATATAGTAGCAGATGCTCCTCCTCTGGGAAATCTCCTGCCTGGATCAAACTGCTCCCTTGGACACACTCAAACTGCATGCGAGTTCACCTCCACGTGTACAGCTAGTCAGAAGTCCTTAAACCTTAGGTAAAAAGGGGCAGGGCCAGGGGCTACTATATACAAAGGATGTTTATTCAGACATGTAATTATATACATAAGGCAGTAACAAGTTTACAAAGCAGGAAGGTCACATACGACCATAAAGTCTATAAAACCACATAAAAAAACGTATCCGAAATGAATAAAAACAACAACCATTTACATACGGCTAGATTTAGAGTTTTGTTGGTAACGACCCGCGTACCTAACGCTGTCTTTTTTCTGGCCGCACCTTTAATATAACTCTGGTATTGAGAGTCCACAGAATGGCTGCGTTAGGCTCCAAAAAAGGAGCGTAGAGCATATTTAACGCAACTTCAACTCTCGATACCAGAGTTGCTTACGGACGCGGCCAGCCTCAAAAACGTGCTCGTGCACGATTCCCCCATAGGAAACAATGGGGCTGTTTGAGCTGAAAAAAAACCTAACACCTGCAAAAAAGCCGCGTTCAGCTCCTAACGCAGCCCCATTGTTTCCTATGGGGAAACACTTCCTACGTCTGCACCTAACACTCTAACATGTACCCCGAGTCTAAACACCCCTAACCTTACACTTATTAACCCCTATTCTGCCACCCCCGCTATCGCTGACCCCTGTATATTATTTTTAACCCCTAATCTGCCGCTCCGTAAACCGCCGCTACTTACATTATCCCTATGTACCCCTAATCTGCTGCCCCTAACACCGCCGACCCCTATATTATATTTATTAACCCCTAATCTGCCCCCCACAACGTCGCCTCCACCTGCATACACTTATTAACCCCTAATCTGCCGAGCGGACCGCGCCGCTATTATTATAAAGTTATTAACCCCTAATCCGCCTCACTAACCCGATAATAAATAGTATTAACCCCTAATCTGCCCTCCCTAACATCGCCGACACCTAACTTCAATTATTAACCCCTAATCTGCCGACTGGAGCTCACCGCTATTCTAATAAATGTATTAACCCCTAAAGCTAAGTCTAACCCTAACACTAACACCCCCCTAAATTAAATATAATTTTAATCTAACGAAATTAATTAACTCTTATTAAATAAATTATTCCTATTTAAAGCTAAATACTTACCTGTAAAATAAATCCTAATATAGCTACAATATAAATTATAATTATATTATAGCTATTTTAGGATTAATATTTATTTTACAGGTAACTTTGTATTTATTTTAACCAGGTACAATAGCTATTAAATAGTTAAGAACTATTTAATAGCTAAAATAGTTAAAATAATTACAAATTTACCAGTAAAATAAATCCTAACCTAAGTTACAATTAAACCTAACACTACACTATCAATAAATTAATTAAATACAATACCTACAATTACCTACAATTAAACCTAACACTACACTATCAATAAATAAATTAAATACAATTCCTACAAATAAATACAATGAAATAAACTAACTAAAGTAAAAAAATAAAAAAGAACTAAGTTACAAAAAATAAAAAAATATTTACAAACATTAGAAATATATTACAACAATTTTAAACTAATTACACCTACTCTAAGCCCCTTAATAAAATAACAAAGCCCCCCAAAATAAAAAAATGCCCTACCCTATTCTAAATTACTAAAGTTCAAAGCTCTTTTACCTTACCAGCCCTGAACAGGGCCCTTTGCGCGGCATGCCCCAAGAAGTTCAGCTCTTTTGCCTGTAAAAAAAAACATACAATACCCCCCCCAACATTACAACCCACCACCCACATACCCCTAATCTAACCCAAACCCCCCTTAAATAAACCTAACACTAAGCCCCTGAAGATCTCCCTACCTTTAGTCGTCTTCACCCAGCCGAGCCAAATTCTTCATCCAAGCGGAGCAAGAAGAGGTCCTCCATCCGGTAGAAGTCTTCATCCAAGCGGGACAGAAGAGGTCTTCCATCCGATTGAAGTCTTCATCCAAGAGGCATCTTCTATCGTCATCCATCCGGAGAGGAGCGGCAGCATCCTGAAGACCTCCGACGCGGAACATCCATCCTGGCCGACGACTGAACGACGAATGACGGTTCCTTTAAATGACGTCATCCAAGATGGCGTCCCTCGAATTCCGATTGGCTGATAGGATTCTATCAGCCAATCGGAATTAAGGTAGGAATATTCTGATTGGCTGATGGAATCAGCCAATCAGAATCAAGTTCAATCCGATTGGCTGATCCAATCAGCCAATCAATTTGAGCTCGCATTCTATTGGCTGATCGGAACAGCCAATAGAATGCGAGCTCAATCTGATTGGCTGATTGGATCAACCAATCGGATTGAACTTGATTCTGATTGGCTGATTCCATCAGCCAATCAGAATATTCCTACCTTAATTCCGATTGGCTGATAGAATCCTATCAGCCAATCGGAATTCGAGGGACGCCATCTTGGATGACGTCATTTAAAGGAACCGTCATTCGTCGTTCAGTCGTCGGCCAGGATGGATGTTCCGCGTCGAAGGTCTTCAGGATGCTGCCGCTCCGCTCCGGATGGATGACGATAGAAGATGCCTCTTGGATGAAGACTTCAATCGGATGGAAGACCTCTTCTGCCCCGCTTGGATGAAGACTTCTACCGGATGGAGGACCTCTTCTTGCTCTGCTTGGATGAAGAATTTGGCTCGGCTGGGTGAAGACGACTCAAGGTAGGGAGATCTTCAGGGGCTTAGTGTTAGGTTTATTTAAGGGGGGTTTGGGTTAGATTAGGGTTATGTGGGTGGTGGGTTGTAATGTTGGGGGGGGGTATTGTATGTTTTTTTTTACAGGCAAAAGAGCTGAATTTCTTGGGGCATGCCCCGCAAAGGGCCCTGTTCAGGGCTGGTAAGGTAAAAGAGCTTTGAACTTTAGTAATTTAGAATAGGGTAGGGCATTTTTTTGTTATTTTGGGGGGCTTTGTTATTTTATTAGGGGGCTTAGAGTGGGTGTAATTAGTTTAAAATTGTTGTAATATATTTCTAATGTTTGTAAATATTTTTTTATTTTTTGTAACTTAGTTCTTTTTTATTTTTTGTACTTTAGTTAGTTTATTTCATTGTATTAATTTGTAGGAATTGTATTTAATTTATTTATTGATAGTGTAGTGTTAGATTTAATTGTAGATAATTGTAGGTATTGTATTTAATTAATTTATTGATAGTGTAGTGTTAGGTTTAATTGTAACTTAGGTTAGGATTTATTTTACAGGTAAATTTGTAATTATTTTAACTATTTTAGCTATTAAATAGTTCTTAACTATTTAATAGCTATTGTACCTGGTTAAAATAAATACAAAGTTACCTGTAAAATAAATATTAATCCTAAAATAGCTATAATATAAATATAATTTATATTGTAGCTATATTAGGATTTATTTTACAGGTAAGTATTTAGCTTTAAATAGGAATAATTTATTTAATAAGAGTTAATTAATTTCGTTAGATTAAAATTATATTTAATTTAGGGGGGTGTTAGTGTTAGGGTTAGACTTAGCTTTAGGGGTTAATACATTTATTAGAATAGCGGTGAGCTCCAGTCGGCAGATTAGGGGTTAATAATTGAAGTTAGGTGTCGGCGATGTTAGGGAGGGCAGATTAGGGGTTAATACTATTTATTATAGGGTTAGTGAGGCATATTAGGGGTTAATAACTTTATTATAGTAGCGGCACGGTCCGCTCGGCAGATTAGGGGTTAATAAGTGTAGGCAGGTGGAGGCGACGTTGAGGGGGGCAGATTAGGGGTTAATAAATATAATATAGGGGTCGGCGGTGTTAGGGGCAGCAAATTAGGGGTACATAGCTATAATGTAGGTGGCGGCTCTTTGCGGTCGGCAGATTAGGGGTTAATTATTGTAGGTAGCTGGCTGCGACGTTGTGGGGGGCAGGTTAGGGGTTAATAAATATAATATAGGGGTCGGCGGTGTTAGGGGCAGCAGATTAGGGGTACATAAGTATAACGTAGGTGGCGGTCGGCAGATTAGGGGTTAAAAAAATTTAATTGAGTGTCGGCGATGTGGGGGGGCCTCGGTTTAGGGGTACATAGGTAGTTTATGGGTGTTAGTGTACTTTAGAGCACAGTAGTTAATAGCTTTATGAACCGGCGTTAGCCCAGAAAGTTCTTAACTACTGACTTTTTTCTGCGGCTGGAGTTTTGTTGTTAGAGTTCTAACGCTCACTTCAGCCACGACTCTAAATACCGGAGTTAGAAAAATCCCATTGAAAAGATAGGATACGCAATTGACGTAAGGGGATCTGCGGTATGGAAAAGTCGCGGCTGAAAAGTGAGCGTTAGACCCTTTTTTGAATGACTCCAAATACCGGCGGTAGCCTAAAACCAGCGTTAGGAGCCTCTAACGCTAGTTTTCACGGCTACCGCCAAACTCCAAATCTAGGCCATAGACTTGCTAACAGCACGAGCCTTATCCGCAGCTGCTGCAGAAGATGAACCACATGCAGCTGATCAGCTATTTCGCCTTTTAGCAAGCAAGTAATGAATACTGAATCTCCATTCAGTATTCATTACTTGCTTGCTAAACGGCGAAATGTTCAGGTAGTGGCAAGAAGTCAGAGTCCTGATATGTCTAAACAAATAAAATAAATAAAAGACTGCTTAAAGTAAAGGATGATGACGAAGCTCATCAGCACGCAGCTCCAAAGTCAGCACTCTAGTTCTGACCTCAAGCTACCTGATTGAGGTTCATGATAAAAACATGCTCTCTTGGAAAAAATAACGATGATGGGCTGTAATACGAGTGGAGCGCAATTTTGCACTAGCGTTTGAGCGCTGCATCCTATAGACTTACTTTTTTTGCACTCAGCGGGTTTGCACTCGTATTACAACTTGAAAGTAAAAAGTTGCTGGAGTGATAAAAGTTATAGCAAAATATGTTCAATATTATATTAAATATATATTGCTATATATATATCTAATTGAATTTAGTTAAATATATATTTATACTTATATAGGGCTAGCTTATGAGTGAAGCGGTATTTTGCACTCCTGCTCAAGTGTAAATTGCGTTCTAACAATCTCATTTGCATGAGTATTGCGATGGTGATGGTTTGTGTTCACATTAAAGGGACAGTCTACACCAGAATTTTTATTGTGTAAAAAGATAGATAATCCCTTTATTACCTATTCCCCAGTTTTACATAAACAACACAGTTCTATTAATATACTTTTTACCTCTGTGATTACCTTGTATGTAAGCCTCTGCAAACTGCCCCCTTATTTCAGTTCTTTTGACAGACTTGCATTTTAGCCAGTGCTGGCTCCTAGGTAATTCCACGAGCGTTAGCATAATGTTATCTATATGACACACACATAAACTAATGCCCTCTAGTGGTGAAAAACTGTCAAAATGCATTTTGAAAAGAGTCGACCTTCAAGCATATAAGCCGCCTAGCTTTAGCTTTCAACTAAGAATACCAAGAGAACAAAGCAAAATTGGTGATAAAAGTAAATTGGAAAGTTGTTTAAAATTACATGCCCTATCTGAATCATGAAAGTTTATTTTGTACTAGACTGTCCCTTTAAGTTGAAAGTAGGACTTTTGCGTTCGGACGCAATTAAAGAGTGATATCCAATGCATTCACGCTTGTGAGAGACTGGTTTCACGCTGAACGTCCTATTTGCTTATGAACAGCATTGCTATAGGGTATATAAGGATGATCTTACACTGTACACGTTGACTGCATTGCTTTCAAGAGTTAGGTATAGGTCTTGGCATTGGAGAATTAGAAAATCAAGATAGAGAGATAATGAGTTGTTGTTTGTTGTGAGTCAATGAGCTAGTTAGTGTGTAGTTAGAGTAGTATGTTATCAGTGTAGAGTGTTAGTGAGTAGTTGGTGAGTATTCATTGTTTTTGTCCAGTGAGGTGAAGTGTACTTGGTAGTGTGGTTGTCAGGTGTACATTTGTGGCTGTGTAAGTGTAAGCGTGCTGCTGTGTTCGTCTTTATCTACTTTTTTACACATTATTTACACTTAGAGGAATAGTAAACATGTTAGATTCATTTACACGCAAACACATTCACTAGGTACATACAGGTAGCATTAGCACTACATACACACACATACACACATTCCATACCCCCTTTACTTTAATCCTTTAACTATCCACTATACCCTTTGCTTATACACTTTTTAGTACCCAAACCTTAATTTGCCCAGTTCCTTGATTTTTTTAATTTTTTTTTCTTCTTGATTTATTAGCTCATTCTTATTGTGTCATCCTTTGCATTTCCCTCTGTTAGTTTGTGAACATTTTCTGTGCTTGTATCTTACCCTTTTTGCTCTACCCTAGAAACCTAATCACTAACACTTTGGGGCCTAGTTATCAAGCCGTCAACCTCAAATACGCTGGAATTCCGCAGCGTATTTGTGGCGAGGCTGATTCGCCTTAGTTATCAAAGGCTAGATCCCGGCAAAAGTAGAATTTTGTGACGTAAACTTCGATCCGCCAGACTCAGTCCGACACAGATCGATTCTTACGTCACTCCAGATGTTCCGCACACAAGTGCGGCACAATCTGACTACTTTTGCTAGTTAAAAAAAACTAGCAGGTACGCTCGGCACTTTTACGGCTCAGCGTACCTGGTTTTCAAACCGCCACCCTGGAGGCGGCGGATCCCATAGGAATCAATGGGAGTCTGACCATAGCGAAAGTACAAGTTCGCTGCTGCCCGACATCCCATTGATTCCTATGGGAGATGTCTGCACCTAACACCCTAACATGTACCCCGAGTCTAAACACCCCTAATCTGTCCCACCCTACACCGCCGCAACTAAATAAAATTATTACCCCCTAAACCGCCGCTCCCGGAGCCCACCGCAACTATAATAAATGTCTTAACCCCTAAACCGCTGCTCCCGGAGCCCACCGCCACCTACATTATACCTAGTAACCCCTATCCTGCCCCCCCTATACCGCCGCCCTCTATAATAAAGTTATTAACCCCTATCCTGCTGATCCCGCACCTCGCCGCAAATAAATAAATACTTTAACCCCTAAACCGCCGCTCCCTGAACCCGCCGCAACCTATATTAAATTTATTAACCCCTAATCTGCCCCCCCTACACCGTCGCCACCTATAATAAATTTATTAACCCCTATCCTGCCCCCCTACACCGTCGCCACCTATATTAAATTTATTAACCCCTATCCTGCCCCCCCTACACCGTCGCCACCTATAATAAATTTATTAACCTCTATCCTGCCCCCCCTACACCGTCGCCACCTATAATAAATTTATTAACCCCTATCCTGCCCCCCTACACCGTTGCCACCTATATTAAATTTATTAACCCCTATCCTGCCCCCCCCTACACCGTCGCCACCTATAATACATTTATTAACCCCTATCCTGCGCCCCCTACACCGTCGCCACCTATAATAAATTTATTAACCCCTATCCTGCCCCCCACTACACCGCCGCCACTGTAATAAAATTATTAACCCCTAAACCTAAGTCTAACACTAACCCCAACACCCCCCTAACTTAAATATTAATTCAATAAATCTAAATAATATTTCTCTTATTAACTAACGCCTAGATTTAGAGTTTTGTGGCCATAGGGGTGCGTTAGCTATGGGCCGCACCTTTTAAATACCGCTGGTATTTTGAGTTCACAGAATGGCTGGGTTTTCAGTGCGTTAGGCTCCAAAAAGGGAGCGTAGAGCATAATTTAACGCCTCTGCAACTCTCGATATCAGCAGTGCTTACGGACGCGGCCAGCTTCAAAAACGTGCTCGTGCACGATTCCCCCATAGAAAACAATGGGGCTGTTTGAGCTGAAAAAAACCCTAACACCTGCAAAAAAGCTGCGTTCAGCTCCTAACGCAGCCCCATTGTTTTCTATGGGGAAACACTTCCTACATCTGCACCTAACACCCTAACATGTACCCCGAGTCTACACACCCCTAACCTTACACTTATTAACCTCTAATCTGCCGCCCCCGCTATCGCTGACACCTGCATATTTTTTTAACCCCTAATCTGCCGCTCCGTAAACCGCCGCTACTTACATTATCCCTATGTACCCCTAATCTGCTGCCCCTAACACCGCCGACCCCTATATTATATTAATTAAGCCCTAATCTGCTCCCCACAACGTCGCCGTCAGCTACCTACAATAATTAACCCCTAATCTGCCGACCGCAAAGCGCCGCCACCTACGTTATCCTTATGTACCCCTAATCTGCTGCCCCTAACACCGCCGACCCCTATATTATATTTATTAACCCCTAATCTGCCCCCCTCAATGTCGCCTCCACCTGCCTACACTTATTAACCCCTAATCTGCCGAGCGGAACGCACCGCTACTATAATAAAGTTATTAACCCCTAATCCACCTCACTCCCGCCTCAATAACCCTATAATAAATAGTATTAACCCCTAATCTGCCCTCCCTAACATCACCGACACCTAACTTCAATTATTAACCCCTAATCTGCCGACCGAATCTCGCCGCTACTGTAATAAATGGATTAACCCCTAAAGCTAAGTCTAACACTAACACCCCCCTAAATTAAATATAATTTAAATCTAACGAAATAAATTAACTCTTATTAAATAAATTATTCCTATTTAAAGCTAAATACTTACCTGTAAAATAAACCCTAATATAGCTACAATATAAATTATAATTATATAATAGCTATTTTAGGATTTATATTTATTTTACAGGTAACTTTGTATTTATTTTAACCAGGTACAATAGCTATTAAATAGTTAAGAACTATTTAATAGCTAAAATAGTTAAAATAATTACAAAATTACCTGTAAAATAAATCCTAACCTAAGTTACAATTAAACCTAACACTACACGATCAATAAATTAATTAAATAAAATACCTACAATTATCTACAATTAAACCTAACACTACACTATCAATAAATTAATTAAATACAATATCTACAAATAAATACAATGAAATAAACTAACTAAAGTACAAAAAATAAAAAAGAACTAAGTTACAAAAAATAAAAAAATATTTACAAACATTAGAAAAATATTACAAAAATTTTAAACTAATTACACCTACTCTAAGCCCCCTAATAAAATAACAAAGCCCCCCAAAATAAAAAAATGCCCTACCCTATTCTAAATTAAAAAAGTTCAAAGCTCTTTTACCTTACCAGCCCTGAACAGGGCCCTTTGCGGGGCATGCCCCAAAGAATTCAGCTCTTTTGCCTGTAAAAAAAACACATACAATACCCCCCAACATTACAACCCACCACCCACATACCCCTAATCTAACCCAAACCCCCCTTAAATAAACCTAACACTAAGCCCCTGAAGATCTTCCTACCTTATCTTCACCATACCAGGTTCACCGATCCGTCCTCGGAAGTCTTGATCCAAGCCTCGGAAGTGTTGATCCAAGCCCAACCGGGGGGCTGAAGAGTGACGTCCATCCTCGGGCTGAAGTCTGGATCCAAGCGGCGGCTGAAGAACTCCATCATCGGGCTGAAGTCTTCTATCATGCTGCATCTTCAATCTTCTTTCTTCTGGAGCGGAGCGGAGCCATCTTCTTTCCAACCGACGCGGATCCAACCTCTTCAACCGACGCCTACTCGCCGAATGACGGTTCCTTTAAATGACGTCATCCAAGATGGCGTCCCTCGAATTCCGATTGGCTGATAGGATTCTGACAGCCAATCGGAATTAAGGTAGGAATATTCTGATTGGCTGATGGAATCAGCCAATCAGAATCAAGTTCAATCCGATTGGCTGATCCAATCAGCCAATCAGATTGAGCTCGCATTCTATTGATCGTGTAGTGTTAGGTTTAATTGTAACTTAGGTTAGGATTTATTTTACAGGTAATTTTGTAATTATTTTAACTATTTTAGCTATTAAATAGTTCTTAACTATTTAATAGCTATTGTACCTGGTTAAAATAAATACAAAGTTACCTGTAAAATAAATATAAATCCTAAAATAGCTATAATATAATTATTATTTATATTGTAGCTATATTAGGGTTTATTTTACAGGTAAGTATTTAGCTTTAAATAGGAATAATTTATTTAATAAGAGTTAATTTATTTTGTTAGATTTAAATTATATTTAATTTAGGGGGGTGTTAGTGTTAGGGTTAGACTTAGCTTTAGGGGTTAATCCATTTATTACAGTAGCGGCGAGATTCGGTCGGCAGATTAGGGGTTAATAATTTAAGTTAGGTGCCGGCGATGTTAGGGAGGGCAGATTAGGGGTTAATACTATTTATTATAGGGTTATTGAGGTGGGAGTGAGGCGGATTAGGGGTTAATAAATTTATTATAGTAGCGGTGCGGTCTGCTCGGCAGATTAGGGGTTAATAAGTGTAGGCAGATGGAGGCGACGTTGAGGGGGGCAGATTAGGGGTTAATAAATATAATATAGGGGTCGGCGGTGTTAGGGGCAGCATATTAGGGCTACATAAGGATAACGTAGGTGGCGGCGCTTTGCGGTCGGCAGAATAGGGGTTAATTATTGTAGGTAGCTGGCGGCAACGTTGTGGGGGGCAAGTTAGGGGTTAATAAATATAATATAGGGGTCGGCGGTGTTAGGGGCAGCAGATTAGGGGTACATAAGTATAACGTAGGTGGCGGTCGGCAGATTAGGGGTTAAAAAAATTTAATCGAGTGGCGGCGATGTGGGGGGACCTCGGTTTAGGGGTACATAGGTAGTTTATGGGTGTTAGTGTACTTTAGAGCACAGTAGTTAAGAGCTTTATAAGCCGGCGTTAGCCCAGAAAGCTCTTAACTACTGACTTTTTTCTGCGGCTGGAGTTTTGTCGTGTCTAACGCTCACTTCAGACACGACTCTAAATACCGGCGTTAGAAAGATCCCATTGAAAAGATAGGATACGCAATTGACGTAAGGGGATCTGCGGTATGGAAAAGTTGCGGCTGGAAAGTGAGCGTTAGACCCTTTAATGACTGACTCTAAATACCGGCGGTAGCCCAAAACCAGCGTTAGGAGCCTCTACCGCCCAACTCTAAATCTAGGCCTAAGTTAATCCTATTTAAAACTAAATACTTACCTGTAAAATAAACCCTAATATAGCTACAATATAAATAATAATTATATTGTAGCTATCTTACGGCTAGATTTAGAGTTGGGCGGTAGCCGTCAAAACCAGCGTTAGAGGCTCCTAACGCTGGTTTTTACCGCCCTCTGGTATTTGGAATCAGTCAGGAAAGGGTCTAATGCTTAGGGGTTTAACCCCTAATCTGCCGACCGAATCTCGCCGCTACTGGAATCAGCCAATCAGATTCAAGTTCAATCCGATTGGCTGATCCGATCAGCCAATCAGATTGAGCTCGCATTCTATTGGCTGTTCCGATCAGCCAATAGAATGCGAGCTCAATCTGATTGGCTGATTCCATCAGCCAATCAGAATTTTCCTACCTTAATTCCGATTGGCTGATAGAATCCTATCAGCCAATCGGAATTCGAGGGACGCCATCTTGGATGATGTCATTTAAAGGAACCGTCATTCGGCTAGTAGGCGTCGTTAGAAGAGGATGGATCCGCGTCGGCTGGGAAGATGGCTCCGCTCCGGAAGAAAGAAGATTGAAGATGCTGCTTGATAGAAGACTTCATCCCGATGATGGACTTCCGACTTCAGCCCGATGATGGATTTCTTCAGCCGCCGCTTGGATCCAGACTTCAGCCTGAGGATGGACGTCACTCTTCAGCCCCCCGCTTGGGCTTGGATCAACACTTCCGAGGCTTGGATCAAGACTTCCGAGGACGGATCGGTGAACCTGGCATGGTGAAGATAAGGTATGAAGCTCTTCAGGGGCTTAGTGTTAGGTTTATTTAAGGGGGGTTTGGGTTAGATTAGGGGTATGTGGGTGGTGGGTTGTAATGTTGGGGGGGGTATTGTATGTGTTTTTTTTACAGGCAAAAGAGCTGAATTCTTTGGGGCATGCCCCGCAAAGGGCCCTGTTCAGGGCTGGTAAGGTAAAATAGCTTTGAACTTTTTTAATTTAGAATAGGGTAGGGCATTTTTTTATTTTGGGGGGCTTTGTTATTTTATTACGGGGCTTAGAGTAGGTGTAATTAGTTTAAAATTGTTGTCATATTTTTCTAATATTTGTAAATATTTTTTTATTTTTTGTAACTTAGTTCTTTTTTATTTTTTGTACTTTAGTTAGTTTATTTAATTGTAGTTATTTGTAGGTATTTTATTTAATTAATTTATTGATAGTGTAGTGTTAGGTTTAATTGTAGATAATTTTAGGTATTTTATTTAATTAATTTATTGATAGTGTAGTGTTAGGTTTAATTGTAACTTAGGTTAGGATTTATTTTACAGGTAATTTTGTAATTATTTTAACTATTTTAGTTATTAAATAGTTCTTAACTATTTAATAGCTATTGTACCTGGTTAAAATAAATACAAAGTTACCTGTAAAATAAATATAAATCCTAAAATAGCTATAATATAATTATAATTTATATTGTAGCTATATTAGGGTTTATTTTACAGGTAAGTATTTAGCTTTAAATAGGAATAATTTATTTAATAAGAGTTAATTTATTTTGTTAGATTTAAATTATATTTAATTTAGGGGGGTGCTAGGGTTAGTGTTAGACTTAGCTTTAGGGGTTAATCCATTTATTACAGTAGCGGCGAGATTCGGTCGGCAGATTAGGGGTTAATAATTGAAGTTAGGTGTCGTCGATGTTAGGGAGGGCAGACTTTATTATAGTAGCGGGGCGGTGCGCTCGGCAGATTAGGGGTTAATAAGTGTAGGCAGGTGGAGGCGATGTTGAGGGGGGCAGATTAGGGGTTAATAAATATAATATAGGGGTCTGCGGTGTTAGGCGCAGCAGATTAGGGGTACATAGCTATAATGTAGGTGGCAGCGGTGTATGGAGCGGCAGATTAGGGGTTAATAAGTGTAAGCTTAGGGGTGTTTAGACTCGGGGTTCATGTTAGGGAGTTAGGTGCAGACTTAGGTGTTTCCGCATAGCAAACAATGGGGCTGCGTTAGGAGCTGAACGCTGCTTTTTTGCAGGTGTTTGGGTTTTTTTCAGCTCAAAAAGCATTGTTTTCTATGGGGAATCGTGCACAAGCACGTTTTTTAAGCTGGCCTCGTCCGTAAGCAACGCTGGTATCTAGAGTTGCAGTGGCGGTAAATATGCCTGTACGCTCCCTTTTTGGAGCCTAACGCAGCCATTCTGTGAACTCTAAATACCAGCGGTATTTAAAAGGTGCGGGAGAAAAAAAGCATGCGTATCTAACGCACCCCTTTGGCCGCAGAACTCTAAATCTAGCCGTAAGGATTTATTTTTATTTTACAGGTAACTTTCAATTTATTTTAACTAGGTACAATAGCTATTAAATAGTTATTAACTATTTAATAGCTTACCTAGCTAAATCAAGAGAAATGTACCTGTAAACTAAAAACTAACCTAAGTTACAATTACATCTAACACTACACTATACTTTAATAAATTATTCCTATTTAAAACTAAATACTTACCTGTAAAATAAACCCTAAGATAGCTACAATGTAATTAATAATTACATTGTAGCTATCTTAGGATTTATATTTATTTTACAGGTAACTTTGTATTTATTTTAGCTAGTTAGAATAGTTATTAAATAGTTATTAACTATTTAATAACTACCTAGCTAAAAGAAATACAAAATTACCTGTAAAATAAATCCTAACCTAAGTTACAATTAAACCTAACACTACACTATCATTAAATAAATTAAATAAACTACCTACAAATAACTACAATTAAATACAATTACATAAACTAACTAAAGTACAAAAAATAAAAAAAGCTAAGTTACAAAAAATAAAAAAAATAAGTTACAAACATTTTAAAAATATTACAACAATTTTAAGCTACTTACACCTAATCTAAGCCCCCTAATAAAATAACAAACCCCCCCAAAATAAAAAAATGCCCTACCCTATTCTAAATTAAAAAAGTTCAAAGCTCTTTTACCTTACCAGCCCTTAAAAGGACCTTTTGTGGGGCATGCCCCACCACCCACATACCCCTAATCTAACCCAAACCCCCCTTAAAATAACCAAACACTAATCCCCTGAAGATCATCCTACCTTGAGTCATCTTCACTCAGCCGAGCAGCGATGGAACCGAAGTGGACATCCGGAGCGGAAGAAGTTATCCTCCAAGCGGCGCTGAAGAAATCTTCCATCCGATGAAGTGATCCTCCAAGCGGCGCTGAAGAAGTTTTCGATCCGTGCGATGTCATCTTCCAAGAGGCGCTGAAGAAGTCTTCTATCCGGGCGATGTCATCTTTCAAGCCGGGTCTTGAATCTTTATCCCGCCGACGCGGAACATTCAGATTGAGCTCGCATTCTATTGGCTGATCGGAACAGCCAATAGAATGCGAGCTCAATCTGATTGGCTGATTGGATCAGCCAATCGGATTGAACTTGAATCTGATTGGCTGATTCAATCAGCCAATCAGATTTTTCCTACCTTAATTCCGATTGGCTGATAGAATCCTATCAGCCAATCGGAATTGAAGGGACACCATCTTGGATGACGTCCCTTAAAGGAGCCTTCATTCATCGGTAGTTCGTCGGTAAAGAAGGATGTTCCGCGTCGGCGGGATGAAGATTCAAGACCCGGCTTGGAAGATGACATCGCCCGGATAGAAGACTTCTTCAGCGCCTCTTGGAAGATGACGTCGCACGGATCGAAGACTTCTTCAGCGCCGCTTGGAGGATCATTTCAACGGATGGAAGATTTTTTCAGCGCCGCTTGGAGGATAACTTCTTCCGCTCCTGATGTCCACTTCGGTTCCATTGCTGCTCGGCTGAGTGAAGACGACTCAAGGTAGGATGATCTTCAGGGGATTAGTGTTAGGTTATTTTAAGGGGGGTTGGGTTAGATTAGGGGTATGTGGGTGGTGGGTTTTAATGTTGGGGGGGTTGTATTTTTCTTTTACAGGCAAAAGAGCTGAATTCTTTGGGGCATGCCCCACAAAAGGTCCTTTTAAGGGCTGGTAAGGTAAAAGAGCTTTGAACTTTTTTAATTTAGAATAGGGTAGGGCATTTTTTTATTTTGGGGGGCTTTGTTATTTTATTAGGGGGCTTAGATTAGGTGTAAGTAGCTTAAAATTGTTGTAATATTTTTAAAATGTTTGTAACTTAGTTTTTTATTTTTTGTAACTTAGCTTTTTTTATTTTTTGTACTTTAGTTAGTTTATGTAATTGTATTTAATTGTAGTTATTTGTAGGTAGTTTATTTAATTTATTTAATGATAGTGTAGTGTTAGGTTTAATTGTAACTTAGGTTAGGATTTATTTTACAGGTAATTTTGTATTTCTTTTAGCTAGGTAGTTATTAAATAGTTAATAACTATTTAATAACTATTCTAACTAGCTAAAATAAATACAAAGTTACCTGTAAAATAAATATAAATCCTAAGATAGCTACAATGTAATTATTAATTATATTGTAGCTATCTTAGGGTTTATTTTACAGGTAAGTATTTAGTTTTAAATAGGATTAACTTAGTTAATAAGAGAAATATTATTTAGATTTATTTAATTAATATTTAAGTTAGGGGGTTGTTAGGGTTAGTGTTAGACTTAGGTTTAGGGGTTAATAATGTTATTACAGTGGCGGCGGTGTAGGGGGGGCAGGATAGGGGTTAATAAATTTATTATAGGTGGCGACGGTGTAGGGGGGGGCAGGATAGGGGTTAATAAATTTAATATAGGTGGCGACGGTGTAGGGGGGGCAGGATAGGGGTTAATAAATTTATTATAGGTGGCGACGGTGTAGGGGGGGCAGGATAGGGGTTAATAAATTTATTATAGGTGGCGACGGTGTAGGGGGGGCAGGATAGGGGTTAATAAATGTAATATAGGTTGCGGCGGGTTCAGGGAGCGGCGGTTTAGGGGTTAAACTATTTATTTATTTGCGGCGAGGTGCGGGATCAGCAGGATAGGGGTTAATAACTTTATTATAGAGGGCGACGGTATAGGGGGGGCAGGATAGGGGTTAATAGGTATAATGTAGGTGGCAGCGGTGTCCGGGAGCGGCGGTTTAGGGGTTAATACATTTATCAGAGTTGCGGCAGGGTCTAGGAGTGGCGGTTTAGGGGTTAATAAATTTATCAGAGTTGCGGCAGGGTCTAGGAGCGGCGGTTTAGGGGTTAATACATTTATCAGAGTTGCGGCAGGGTCTGGAGCGGCGGTTTAGGAGTTACTAACTTTATTTAGTTGCGGGGGGCTCCGGGGCGCCGGTATAGGGGGTAGAACAGTGTAGTTAGTGTGAGTGCTTAGTGACAGGCTAGCAATAAACCTGGGAAAAAGCCGAAGAGCAGCGAGATCGGATGAGTGATAACTCTCACAGTCCGCTGCTCATCGCCCCGCGGCTTTTTTGACAGCTTTATTTGATAACTTAGGTGAAATTTTTCAGGTCCGCGGCGGCGATGTGAGGCGAGCTTAGGCGGGCGTATTGGGCCGGCGAAGGCAGGAAAGTTGACACGTTGATAACTACCCCCCTTCGTTTTGTGCACAGCATGGAGGGAAGAAGAGCCAGGACGGAGAGGAGAGGGAGAGTGGAGAGGAGATAATGAGGAGGGAGGAGACGGGGAAGACAGGAGATGAGAGAGCCCAGGGACAGCAGAGATGACTGAGAGAGGAGCGATGACAGGGACAGAGGAGAGGACAGGGACAGCAGGGGGAGAGAAGACGGGAGAAGGACAGCAGAGCAGTCAGGGAAAGGGGACCAAGTCGCATGGTTGAGGATGCCAAAGTGGCTGTGCCCAGCAGGACGGAGGACATTCAGGGTGATCTACAGTCTGGAGAACAATGCTGTACCTGCATCACGAGAGAGCTAGAGTGAGGAGAAGAAGACTCTGATCAGAGCTTATGATGATTAGGAGGATGGAGGCCACAGCAGTGAGTTGCCCAGGCAAGCAAAAGATCTGGCAGGAGATCATGGATGCCATCAATGCAGTGGGGAATTGCAGGAGGACTGTGAAATCAGTCAAGCCCCGCTACCAGGACTGCAAAAGGGAGCAACAAAAATTGCTAATGAGCGGCAATAGGCTTCCAGTACTGGTGGAAGTCCACCAAAGGTCTGTCAGTTGGAGGAGATGCTCCGAGACACTATGTTGACTGTCATGGATCTCCCACAAGGGAGATCAACAACCCCAGGGAGAGGCTGCTTGTAACTTATGGTAAGGACAACACTGTTATTTTCATTTCATATTTAATTTATGTTTGTGTTTCTAAGAACATCATTACATCTCTAGAGTTCAGAAGTAAAAAAATAAAATGTATACTTATCTCACGGCTGCACTGTCACATTTATTACACTTTAAGGGACAGTCTACAACAGAATTTGTATTGTTTTAAAATATAGATAATCCCTTTATTACCCATTCCATAGTTTTGCATAACCAACACAATTATATTATTACACTTTTTACTACTGTGATTACCTTGTATCTAAACCTCTGCAAACTGCCCCCTTATTTTAGTTCTTTTGACAGACTTTCATTTTAGCTAATCAGTGCTGACTCCTTGGTAACTCCACGTGCATGAGTGTTGTCTATATGACACACATGAACTAACACCCTCTAGTGTTGAAAAGCTGTCAAAATGCATCCAGATAAGAGGCAGCCTTCAAGGTCTAAGACATTAGCATATGAACCTCCAAGGTTTAGCTTTCAACTAAGAATACCAATAGAACAAAGCAAAATTGGTGATAAAAGTAAATTGGAAAGTTGTTTAAAATTACATGCCCTATCTGAATGATGAAAGTTTATTTTGGACTAGACTGTCCCTTTAAACATACCATGCCATTTAAATATGCAGAAATTGGTGTTTGAAAGTCTTTGGTTTCTTTTACATTTTTTGTCAAGTTTACATACTGGGTAATTGTATATGTAAGTTGTTTTATTATCTTTTTCTGATCAATTAAAATGTGCAGATTACAAAACAAAACATACAGCAGAATTTTAAAACAAGTTTGTGCAATGTCATTTGTGAGATGCTAAACCTTAGGTTGAATGCAAATAAATCTTCAAAATTACAAACAGTACTGAGCAGGTCAAAGAGCAGACTCATCTGTTGAATAACACTAACTTTTGGATAAACATTAACCCCTTAATGACTAAGGAAGTGCCTGGCACGTCCTCTTGGGTTTCAAGCGCTGGAAGCTTCCAGCCGCTTTCAGGTATTGCAGCAATACCTCAATATTAAAGGGACATTAAACCCAATTTTTTTCTCTCATGATTCAGATAGAGAATACCATTTTAAACAACTTTCTAAATTACTTCTGTTATCTAATCTGCTTCATTCTCTTGATATTCCTTCCTGAAAAGAATATCTAGATAGGCTCAGTAGCTTCTGATTGGTGGCTGCACATATTTTCCTCATGTGATTGGCTCACCCATGTGCATTGCTATTTCCTTAAGAAAGGACATCTAAAGAATGAAGCAAATTAAATAATAGAAGTAAATTGGAATGTTGTTTAAAATTGTATTCTCTGTCTGAATCATGAAAGAAAATGTTTGGGTTTAATGTCCCTTTAAGGCCTCATGCAATACCCTTTTTTAAGCAACTGATGCAGAGAGAAAAACTCTGTGGCCCTATCTGCATCGGCCAGCGATGGTGCCGATCGTTGGTGGCTTGGGAGGGATAGCAAGGAGACGGATGGGTAATCCATCGCTGGAGAATGCCATTGAAGGGTTCCGGGTTCCACTGAAGAGAGGTCCTGGGAGCATGCACGAGGGGTGGGAGCATGCAAGAGAGCGGGAGCGGGAGCGGGTGGGACTGCTACAATATAGAAAAAATGTAATGAAAGGGAAGGAGGGAGAGGGGGAGATAAATGTTGGGAAAGGGATCTGGGAGGGGGAGGGTATTGAGGGGGGCAGCTACACTACAGAAAAAATTGGGGTTTTATTTTTTTTTATAGCAAAAAAGCATAAAATGTAGCAAACTAGGTACTGGCAGACAGCTGCCAGTACCCAAGATTGCAGCAAATAGGTAGAGGGGAGGGTTAGCTGTTTGGGGTGGATCAGGGAAGTTGCGGGTAAGGGGGGATCCTACACTGCAGAATATATAATACAAAAAATATATATATTTTTTTTAAAAAAAAAACTTTTATTTTAGTACTGGCAGACTTTCTGCCATTACTTAAGATGGCAGTGACAATTGTTAGGTGGGGGAGGGAAGAGAGCTATTTGAGAGTGGTCAGGGAATGATCATAACTGCTGGGCATAATACAAGTGTGGTGCGCAGCGGCATTTAGCGGCCTTCTAATTACCAAAAAGCAATGCCAAAGCCATATATGTCTGCTATTTCTGAACAAAGGGGATCCCAGAGAAGCATTTACAACCATGTGTGCCATAATTGCACAAGCTGTTTGTAAATAATTTCAGTGAGAAACCTAAAGTTTGTGAAAAAGTTAACAATTTTTTTTATTCGATCGCATTTGGCGGTGAAATGGTGGCATGAAATATACCAAAATGGGCCTAGATCAATACTTTGGGTTGTCTACTAAAAATATATACATGTCAAGGGATATTAAGGGATTCCTGACAGATATCAGTGTTACAATGTAACTATCGTTAATTTAAAAAAAAAAAATGTTTGGAAATAGCAAAGTGTTACTTGCACTTCTTGCCCTATAAATTGCAAAAAGCAAAGAACATGTAAACATTGGGTATTTCTAAACTCAGGACAACATTTTTCAACTATTTAGCATGGGTGTTTTTTGATGGTTGTAGATGTGTAACATATTTTGGGGGTCAAAAGAAAAAGTGTGTTTTTTAAATTTTTTCATAATATTTTATAATTTTTTTATAGTAAATTAAATGATATGATAAAAATAATGATATCTTTAGAAAGTCCATTTAATTGCAAGAAAAATGGCATATAATATGTGTGGGTACAGTAAATGAGTAAGAGGAAAATTACAGCCCTGGTAAGACAATTTAAAAATGGTCATGTCACTAAGGGGTTAATAAAATAGCACATTAATAATGTTGCAACAAAGGGCTGAAGCTGTGTTAGTAAATAATTATTGGGTTTTACATTCAATTGCATAAAAATGTTTTGATTATATATTTGACATAAAACTCGACTTACGAATACTGAAAACTGATATATGATTGTGGTTTGCTAATTCTCATTACTAATACACATTCAAGGTGTATCACTACAGTATAAAAGAGTTGACATTAAAATTATGAGAAAAACATTAAGATGCAACAATTTCTACATGTACACACGTTTACTGATAATTAATTATTTACTTATATACATTTTTTAAATTCCTATACTGACTCTTCATCAAAGTTCAGAGTCAGCTCAATAGAGGAGGAAACACGGCCACTCCACCCAGGAGATAAATATCCTTAGCCCATCATGACACGAAGATACAGAAGATGAGCCTTGTACTCCTCCTGGCCCAACAAGTGGTGCAGAATGGACTTCACCTCTGCTCCTCTTATCGGATGAACCCCCTGCATCCTCCACTGATCATTCTGGACCCTCAGATAGGGAGGAAAACACCCCTGCTGAAGAGTCACTCTCTACGCCAGGTGTGCCTAGAGAAGCTCCCAAAAATTTTCCACATCCAGTCATGAAAACAAAAATTTCAGAGCCCTCAGGGAGGCTACCGAGCAGCATCACCTGTAGACTTTATATTATGGTGCTCCGGGATGAAGTCAGAGAAATCCCTCAGAGAATTTTGGGGCTAATGGCGTAGCAGGTAGCACAATCCTCCTAAGTTCCCTCTGGCCCTTCTGCATCCATTGCATCACCACCTCTGCCTCTTCCACCTGCTCCCCGTCTAGCTCCTCCATCCCCTACCCCAGAGAGTCCTCCTCCCCTTCTCTGTCCTCAACCACCATTCCCAAGTAGGACACAATAGAGGATGCCTCAGCCCCCCTATGGAACCTACCTGTCATGGGAAGAGGGGAAGGAGGAAGACATTTTTTTATATCTAATTCTTTACCCATTTTTGTATGCCTACTCCTGTGGAGCCTACTCTGCATTCAACCAGCTTCTATGGTACCAGGTTTGATTCTACCACATCATTACATGCATCACAACAGAGGCTTCCTTTTTTCAAATTTATAAATTCATTTTTCATTTTTTTTTTAGACCCTTTTTTTTTTGTTTGTGATGATGTGGTATGCTTTCCACAATAGAGCATACTCTGCAAATCAGCTTCTATGGTACTAGGATCATGGAGGCAGATTGTTTGCAGAGTATGTTGTACAAGTGTGATTCTACCACCTCATCACATGCAGCCCCTGTTTTTTGGGTTTTGTTTTTTTTTGCTGATGTGATGATGCAGACTCTTGTTCTCCTAATATAATTAATGTATCATCATACATTATAATATATTAATTAAATATTTAAAAGTATTATTCATGCATATCTTAAAGTTGAGTTCAATGGCTTGAAAGAAATAATATGTGGTTGTATTTTATTAAAAATAATCCTTAGTAACTGAACAAGACTTAACGCCTATCTGAACACTGCTTCTGTAGGAAGTGTTTTTCCAAAGGGGAATGCATTTTGAGTTCTTTTTACATGTTTTGTGTCTCTGAAAAATGTCCCTTGTGTGACACTGCAATAGTGTGTCTTGAGGCCTCAACCATTTTGACATTGCTAACTGAACAAGCAGGCTTTAACTTTCATCGGAACAATGTTTGTTTAATTTAATACTGAAATCATAGTGACATTTTAAAAAAAATTATGCTTGAACGTTTTCCATTGTATAGTTTAATGAACATGTTAGACATCTAGTTTAATGTTCATTTAATTAAATAGTGTATGCATACATTTATTACATACTTTGCATACTTGTCCTTTCAGACAACATTGTTAATAAAATTGAGATAATGTTAATAAAATTGATAACATTTTGCTTTGTTGTTTTCAAATGTGGCTCAATATTTTTTTTAAAAACATACATGTTCATATATTAAATAACACAAAATAAATAAAATAAATAAATCACATGTATGATACATTGAAGTATATAGTTTGTGTATGTATATACAATATGTGAAATAGCTTGCATTGTACTTGGATTCACAAATACTTAAAATGGTGGATATATACATAGACACAACATTTTGGAATGGCGGCTTGAACACGCCAAAGCGGAAAAAAAAATTGTCTTGAGAAAGGCTCACTTGTGGAGCCGAAACGTTGACCTATGTGAATCTTTACTGATAATAAAAAAAGTTTAAATTTAATCAAGACCTCTGAGTGCCCTCCATTCCAGATTGATGTTTTTATATATATATATATATATATATATATATATATATATATATATATATATAAATATATATACACACATATATATATATATATATATATATATAGTGTATATATATAGTGTATATATATACTGTATATATGTGTATATATATTTTTTTTTATTCACCTTCATTCCAGATTGATGTTTTTATATATATATATATATATATATATAAATATATATACACACATATATATATATATATATATATATATATATATATATATATATATATATATATATATATAGTGTATATATATAGTGTATATATATACTGTATATATGTGTATATATATATTTTTTTATTCACCTTCTGTACACACTCATGCTTATAGTTTTTACAAATATTTTCAACATTCAAAAACAACAATTTTGTTTGAACAATTGTATATGTTCATTGTTATATGTCTCTTTTAATTGAAACTGGGAGAGACAATTTTTAAGAGAGATGTGTTTACATAGCTTTACAGCAGCATGTAGTTAAGTATTTACAATTACATTATACTTTGTTATAACACAGGATCACATTGCACATTAAGCAAATATAAATAAATGTTGCCCATTTGAAAAATATTAAAGACTTTTCTGCTGGTCAAATGCATATTTGAGGTAGTTCAAATTAAAGGTAAACTGTCCATTTAATTGTTCTAATTTTAGCAGAGTTTAGAATGTACCTTGTGTGCCCATTATTGTTAAGTCCAATATAAAGGTTAACACTCTTCAGTTATGAAGCAGCGGTCACAAAGACCGCTGCTCCATAACCTGTGCGCCTGCTCTGAGCAGGTGGACAGACATCGCCGGAAATCAACCCGATCGAGTACGATCGGGTTGATTAACACCCCCCTGCTGGCAGCCTATTGGCCGCGAGTCTGCAGGGGGCGGCGTTGCACCAGCAGCTCTTGTGAGCTGCTGGTGCAATGCTGAATATGGCAAGCGTATTGCTCGCCGTATTCAGTGAGGTCTGTCGGACCTGATCCGCAATGTCGGATCAGGTCCGACAGACCTTGATAAATAGAGGCCTTTGTATTTATTACTATAGCACTGATAACTGACTCTCGTCATCTAAATTTGTAATAATTTTACTAATTCCTGATCTAGTGAAAATTACACATTGCGTACACCATATTGCGCTCGTTATCTTAACAAACATCGTCAAAGCACTTTGTATTGATTACTATAGCATATGCCCAGGTCATCTTATTGCTCATGCATGCAAGCACAAATATGATAATCGCTAAAACATGGTGAATTAACTGTATCCACAAAACCAAATAATATTTTAGTCAACATGATAAGCGGATTTAAAGCATTGACGCAGTTGAGCCTACACAGCGCATCATCAAGTTTTGCAAATTATATGGGCTAGATTACAAGTGGAGAGCAAAATATTGATTTCGCGAAAGCGATATTTGCACTCCACTGAGTAAATTTGGGTTGGTATTACAAGTTAGCCGCAAGGCGAATGCAAGCTCGCGTAAGTATTGCTGGGAAGCATTGAGCTCACAAGAGTGTGCTTCCATAGGCTCCAATGGGAGCCTCATTCTCACACAAAAATATATATGTATATAATCATATACATATATATATATAAAGGGAACACACAGTTCCCATAGACTGCAATGTAAAGACACTTTACAGTGGCGTTTTTTTTCTAACACCCTACAGTCACCAACTTTAGCCTCCAAAGATTGCTATGTGCAGTTACTTTATTAAAAAATAACACCTAGATTTAGAGTTTTGTGTCCAAAGGGGTGCGTTAGCTACGCATGTTTTTTTTTCTAACTCTGCTTCTAAACAACGCTGGTATTTAGAGTTCTCTGAAGGGCTGTGTTAGGCTCCAAAAAGGGAGCGTACAGGTATATTTACCGCCACTTCAACTCTCAATACCAGCGTTTCTTACGGTAGTGGCTAGCTGGAAAAACGTGCTCGTGCACGATTCCCCCATAGGAAACAATGGGGCAGTTTGGGCTGAAAAAAAAACCTAACACCTGCAAAAAAGCAGCGTTAAGCTCCTAACGCAGCCCCATTGTTCCCTATGGGGAAACACTTTCTAAGTCTGCACCTAACACCCTAACATGTACCCCGAGTCTAAACACCCCTAATCTTACACTTATTAACCCCTAATCTGCCGCCCCCACTATCACTGACCCCTGCATTACACTATTAACCCCTAATCTGCCGCTCCGGACACCGCCGCAACCTACATTATACCTATGTACCCCTAATCTGCTGCCCCTAACTTCGCCGACACCTACATAATATTTATTAACTCCTAATCTGCCCCTCCCCAACGTCGCCGCTACCTTACCTACACTTATTAACCCCTAATCTGCTGACTGGACCTAGCCGACACTCTAATAAATGTATTAACCCCTAAACCTCCGCACTCCTGCCTCGCAAACCCTATAATTAATAGTATTAACCCCTAATCTGCCCTCCCTAACATAACCGCAACTATAATAAATGTATTAACCCCTAAAGCTAAGTCTAACCCTAACCTTAACACCCCCCTACAAAATAACAAAATAAATTAACTCTTATTAAATAAAGTATTCCTATTTAAAGCTAAATACTTACCTGTAAAATAAACCCTAATATAGCTACAATATAAAGAATAATTATATTGTAGCTATTTTAGGATTTATATTTATTTTACAGGCAACTTTGTATTTATTTTAACTAGGTACAATTGCTATTAAATAGTTATTAACTATTTAATAGCTACCTAGTTAAAATAATTACAAAATTACCTGTAAAATAAATCCTAACCTAAGTTACAATTAAACCTAACACTACACTATCAATAAATTAATTAAATAAATGAACTACAATTACATACAATTAAATAAACTAAACTAAATTACAAAAAAAACACACTAAATAAAAAAAGATTACAAGAATTTTAAGCTAATTACACCTACTCTAAGCCCCCTAATAAAATAACAAAGCCCCCCAAAAATAAAAAAAATTCCCTACCCTAATCTAAATTAAAAAATTTAACAGCTCTATTACCTTACCAGCCCTTAAAAGGGCTTTTTGCGGGGCATGCCCCAAAGAAATCAGCTCTTTTGCCTGTAAAAAAACACAATACCACTCCCCAACATTACAACCCACCACCCACATACCCCTACTCTAACCCAAACCCCCCTTAAATAAACCTAACACTACCCCCCTGAAGATCTCCCTACCTTGAGTCGTCTTCACCCAGCCGAGTACCGATGGACCAAAAGAAGACATCCGGAGCGGCAGAAGTCTTCATCCTATCCGGGCAGAAGAGGACATCCGGACCGGCAGACATCTTCATCCAAGCGACATCTTCTATCTTCATCCATCCGACGAGGAGTGGCTCCATCTTCAAGACCTCCGGCGCGGAACATCCTTCTTCAATGGCGACTACCCGACGAATGAAGTTTCCTTTAAGTGACATCATCAAAGATGGCGTCCCTCGAATTCCGATTGGCTGATAGGATTCTATCAGCCAATCGGAATTAAGGTAGGAAAAATCTGATTGGCTGATTGAATCAGCCAATCAGATTCAAGTTCAATCGGATTGGCTGATCCAATCAGCCAATCAGATTGAGCTTGCATTCTATTGGCTGTTCCGATATGTAATTGTAGTTAATTTATTTAATTAATTTATTGATAGTGTAGTGTTAGCTTTAATTGTAACTTATGTTAGGATTTATTTTACAGGTAATTTTGTAATTATTTTAACTAGGTAGCTATTAAATAGTTAATAACTATTTAATAGCTATTGTACCTAGTTAAAATAAATACAAAGTTGCCTGTAAAATAAATATAAATCCTACAATAGCTACAATATAATTATTCGTTATATTTTAGCTATATTAGGGTTTATTTTACAAGTAAGTATTTAGTTTTAAATATGAATACTTTAGTTAATAATATTTAATTTATTTCGTTAGAATAAAATTATATTTAATTTAGGGGGGGTGTTAGGGTTAGGGTTAGACTTAGCTTTAGGGGTTAATACATTTATTATAGTAGCGGCGAGGTCCGGTCGGCAGATTAGGGGTTAATACTTGAAGTTAGGTGGCGGCGATGTTAGGGAGGGCAGATTAGTGGTTAATACTATTTATTATAGGGTTTGCGAGGCGGAGTGCGGTAGTTTAGGGGTTAATACATTTATTATAGTGGCGGTGAGGTCCGGTCGGCAGATTAGGGGTTAATAAGTGTAGTTAGGTAGCGGCGACGTTGGGGGGGGCAGATTAGGGGTTAATAAATATAATATAGGGGTCAGCGATGTTAGGGGCAGCATATTAGGGGTACATGTAGGTGGCGGCAATGTGCGGTTGGCAGATTAGGGGTTAAAAAATTTTATTATAGTGGCGGCTATGTGGGGGGGCCTCGGTTTAGGGGTACATAGGTAGTTTATGGGTGTTAGTGTACTTTAGAGCACAGTAGTTAAGAGCTTTATGAACCGGCGTTAGCCCAGAAAGCTCTTAACTACTGACTTTTTTCTGCGGCTAGAGTCTTGTCGGTAGAGGGTCTACTGCTCACTTCAGCCAAGACTCTAAATACCGGCGTTAGGAAGATCCCATTGAAAAGATAGGATACGCAATTGGCGTAAGGGGATCTGCGGTATGGAAAAGTCGCGGCTGGAAAGTGAGCGTTAGACCCTTTCCTGGCTGACTCTAAATACCAGCGGGTGGTAAAAAGCAGCGTTAGGACCCCTTAGCGCTGCTTTTGACGGCTACCGCAGAACTCTAAATCTAGGCGTAAAGATGCTACTATCTTTACTTTTTTAATAAAATATTATTACACTGTATTTTGGGGGCATTTGGGACACATTTATCAAATAAACCAGAGATTTGATCTCTGGTAAATGTTATAAGCGCTAGTTGCTACCGCAAGCTCGCAATAAATTAGGGCCCCACTTGTAATCTAGCCCAATATTGTTGTAGACACATAAGTGGTATGTAAATACTGTTACTGTTAAAATTACCCTGTGCAATCTGTTATGTTGCCGACTCAAATATTTGTGTGCGCATTGTGATTATGCTTTAAATATGGCAGTTGCGTTATGTAGTTTACAAATTCTGTTTACATAGCATTTACGTGTGCCATAATTTAAACTAAGCTCATAGCTGGATGCTCAATGTAGGGCGCTTTACATGGTTTAATCCTTTTATTTATTTTGGTCAATGAACTCACATATATTTTGAAATACAGGGTGCCCGCACCACCCACGCACATGACTGTTTATGCACTCAACATGATTTTCATGTTTATGGTTTTTACTCTGCAAGTAAATAGCAATAAGAAGTGTTTAAAAACACACTTTTTGCTTGCTCTTTTGTTTTTATAGGGCCAGGGTAATATATTGTTGAAAGCATTGTATTATATATAGGATCTCATTTAGAACTGTTAAATAGACTTGTATTACCTGTACATTGTGTGATTAACAACTATTTTGTGGGCTGATATATGCAAATATTTTATAAAATTAAATTTATATCTAACACATTTAATATATGTTTTGTAACATTAAAAAAATTGTGAACTTGAAATTCTCAGAATTAGCTTTGTCAAAATGGTCTATAAATATTTGCCTTTGAGTAGACAGTCATTAACATATTAGATAAACTATGTGCTGCAACACTACATTAATCCACCAGTTGTGTTTTTGCTAATGCTATCTGTACAGGTAAGTCACTAGGTTCTGCAGGGCAAGATTTACACTAAAATATTTGTTAATTAAAATCATGTCAAAAAGTAAAATGACCAATTTGTTTTTTGCAAAGTTGTTTTAATGCAACTTATCCCCTTTGTTCTTTCCTCCCTTGCAGTCTGGGGGAATATCGCTTCACTAAAGGAGGAACAATAGAGAAAAGTGACACATGTAAATGTGTACTACATTATTATAGCTAATATATCCCCCAACTATTGGACCTAAAATTCCTCTGTCCAAATGTGTGTTCTTCTTTCTGTCATGTTGCATGAAACACATACATTTAGTATACTTACCCTATGATGGTCTATTGCTAGATGTAGATGAAGTCAACACTTCTGTTTGGCCAATGTCAATGTCCTTCATGTAGAATTTACCTGTGAAATAAAAACAATTGGTTTTTGTTTAATATTTTCTTAGTATCAAAATCCAAGAATGTGCCACCTTACAACTGTCATTTCACAAACACAAACAATGAATTATAGCAGTGGTCATAAAGATGAATTCTAGATTTTACCTTTTAAAGTGATTGTAAATTATGTTGTTTTTGAAATTTGGCCCCTTCATCATGGTCCTTTTCCTTGTAGACCTCCTGCTCCTCTCTTTCAATGAGTTATGGTGGAACTTGGAGGTCCTTCAGCAATCCTCCTTGCTGTTTAATGTTGTGGAGGACATTTCAGGCAATTAATTTTTTAACCACCTTTTAAGGGCTGTACTATAGGGCTTCCCCGGACCTGTACAGATATCTAAAGTTAATTTTGAGGAGCCCAAAAAGTCTTTTAATGACAATACCTATTTGTCTATTGCGCTATTCACATTGAGAAAGGCCCGTTTACGGGCCAAAACGCGCATGTGTGTTTTTCTAGTCACTTGTTTCTGCTGTTATACACATCCCTAGACCGACACTGAGGTTCCAGTGTATCGGCCGGGCATACTTGAGGGATGCGTCTCTGTCACAGAACAAGTGTTTAAGGGATTGTACGATTGTGTATAGGTGTTTGGTTTATGGTTGTTACTTTTGCCATTATGTTTTAATCCCTATAATTATTACTTTTATCTATACCCTCTGGCCTTAAGATATTTGAGTCCCTCTATTGAGGATTTTACACATATATTTTAAACTATATTAATAAAGGTTTATATTTTATTATTGGTAAAAGATTGTGCCCTAATCCCCTATTCAATTTTCCTCTGTTTTTATTCTTTATTCTTTATCTGTTATTTCTACCCATATTTGTTAATAGCTATATGTGTGTTATCTTTGTGTTATGTGATATATCTGTGTGTTATGTGACATATACTTTGTGGAATTGTGCCCTATAGCTGTGTGTTTTGTGACAATATACTTTGAGCCCTATATCTGTGTCTTATAATGTAACATATACTTTGTGCCCTATATCTGTGTGTTATAATGTGACATATACTTTGTGCCATACATTTGTGTGTTATGTGACATATACTTTGTGGAACTGTGCTGTATAGCTGTATGTTATGTGATAATATACTTTGAGTCCTATATCTGTGTGTTATAATGTGATATATACTTTGTGTCCTATATCTGTGTGTTATAATGTGACATATACTTTGTGCCCTATATCTGTGTGTTATAATGTGACATATACGTTTTGCCATATATCTGT